>NC_136489.1:4685674-4960674 GCF_053919585.1 Euprymna scolopes
CAGCATAGAAAGAATTTACTGAAACCAAAAAAAAAAAAAAAAAAAACGCATCGAAGCACAGAAATTTTACAAAGTTAGGAATTACATTTTTTTTTAAATAACGCATCGAAGCACAGACATTTTACAAAGTAAGGAATTAATTTTTTTTTAAAATTTAATTTAAATTGAATCAAAAATACCTTGCATTTATTTTATGTAATGTACATTCTGTTGCACTTAAAAAAATCATTGAAAATTTTATAGCTATATCATTAATTGCTAGATGAAAGATAATGTTTTTAAATTGCAACAAAATGTACATTACATAAAATAAATCCAAGTTTTTTTTTATTCCATTTTAATTAAATTTTTATACCTTATTTTGCAACATTTATAAAAGTGCAATTTGATGATAAATAAATTTCAAATTGGATCTTGTACCTTAATTTTTAAAGCCTATAGTTAAAACATTTTGTTTAACAATTTTCATGCCTTGGATGAAATGCTTTTCTAACTTGTATCTTATCTTTTTAAGATTATATTTTAAAACTCTCCTTCTCTCTATTTTAGTTTGTATTTCTCCTCACGCCACAACTCATTATTGCAATCCTCTCTTTGTATTATTACAGGTCTGAATATTCTCTCTGTTTCAGTTTGTATTTCTCCTCACACAGCAACTCATTTTTGCAACCCCCTATTTGTATTATTACAGGTCTGAATATTCTCTCTGTTTCAGTTTGCATTTCTCCTCACACAACAACTCATTTTGTCAACCCCCTCTTTGTATTATTACAGGTCTGAATATTCTCTCTGTTTCAGTTTGCATTTCTCCTCACACAACAACTCATTTTGTCAACCCCCTCTTTGTAATACAGGTCTGAATAATGAGAAAACCTGCATTTTTTAACAAAAACTTTAAGATGACTTTTATTGATTAATTTTTAAAAACTTTATTCAGAATAGAAAATCTTTAAAATTTAATAAAGAACATATTTCATATAGGTAAACAAATATTCAGTGCATAATGAGAGGAGTAGAAATGAAAATTTAAAAAGGATTGCATAACTGGTTACGGTTAATAGTAGTCCTCGCCAGCGAAAGTCTTTGTTATTGTTATTCTATTATTATTATTATAACCTTTGTGTTCTGCTCTTTCGCGCGAAGACTAATATATATATATATATATATATATATATATATATATATGTGTGTGTGTGTGTGTGTGTGTGTGTGTGTGTGTGTGTGTAGACTTGTGGTATTGAAGCCACAGTGTTCTTGTTTGATTATCTTTTTCTGTAGTTTTTCCATTCGACGAATGGTATTTTTGACATTACAGTCGAACCGGTGTATGAATGTTCCGTAATCTATTTCATTATTATATGTTGTTCTTGCTAGTACTTTTGACATTTCATCTGTCGTCTTCAGGCAGTTTTTTGATTTAGAATGTTGTTGTCGTTGTTGTACGCTTCGTTTTATTTATAGGTGGATTCGGGTGAAGAAGCGAGTCGTGTGTAAAGAGGTGCGTTTTTGTGTACATTTTTAATGATATTAAAATAAATGGATGACTGTTATTTAAAAAAAGTTTTAAGGATTCTCTGAAACACCACTTGAAAATATTGAGATGGATATACATAACCGAGCAACGCAAGCGAATGATCGATTACGGTTGAAAAACTATCAGAGAGAGTTGTAAGATTTTTGACAGTCAGTGTGTGGATTTAACTGTCTTGAAATAAATGAAATTACAACGAGAACTGAAGTGTACTGTATTTTTAAAAGCTGGTTTTGTAAATCATCTGAACCTACACTATCAAAAACAGGAATGAGAGTCTAATGAGCACATCTGAGATTTACATGACATTCGAGGATTGACAGTATTATCATGCGATCACCGTTACAAGAAAAAATGTTTGTATGTCACATATGTTCACTTTCATGAAGAACTAAAGCTGGGTTAAAAGGTCACCTACGAGCACACAGACACACAATGTATAAAGAATGAGATGGCAAACTTCGGTCAAGAACAATCACTCATCATATGTATGTATATATGTGTATTTATATCTGTATATAATGTATATATACATATATATGTATATATATATATATGCGTGTGTGTGTGTGTGTGTATACGTGAAATAATAGAAAGCTGCATAACCAACTATAATGCAAATAGAAATGGGCATTTCTTAATAGAGAAAATGAATATTGCATTGTTAATTTAAAATACATATTTAGAATTTTTTTATCATTTAATTTTTGTTTTTCAGTTTGATGAGTAACACTCATAGTTATTTCAAAATAAAGAAAATTTTATTTTGTTTGACGAAGTGATTGTGACAGACTCATAAATAACTTGACATATAAAGACATGATTTCTGGCATTTAATTACCTTTTATTTATATTTCTCTTTATCTATTTCTCTCTCCTTCTCTCTCTCTCTCTCTCTATATATATATATATATATATATATATATATATATATATATATATATATATATATTACAGTTTTTAAAAGGATAAGTGGAGTTATTAGAATTTGGGGGAAGATCGATGCAGGGAGAAAAAATAGACAACAAAAATAGTCAAAAGACTATTCGACTAAAATAAAAAAAGAACCTCGAGGTATCTTTCGTCCGACCCTTGTCAAGAGATTACGTCGGAAGCGATTAAAATAAAACAATTACACAATTGAAAAATGGAGTCGAAGAGAGGGGTGACAATTACAAAATTACACGGGGATAATTAAATGAATGAATATAACCCGTGATATATCGTCTATATTTCAGAACCTGGGACAACCCCCCCCCAAAAAAAAACAACGTTAACTTGCCTGCAAATAAGTGCACAAACAAGAAATACAGACGCAATTTAGGCATTTTCTTCTTTTTTCCTCTTCCCGGTTAATCAAAGCTCTTTAAACAGGTCTAATTTATGCGACCTCTCCTTTTGCCTATAGAGCGATGGTTTGTGCATTAGTACAGTTACGGCCTACAAAATATTGAGATGTTGTTTGGAACGGGCCTTATGCACAATGCGAAAACAGCCGTCCGAATAAGCTTCACCACATGTTTTATTGTCATACAAGTGCGCACCAATTGGGGACTCATGAAAAGGTGAGTGCCCGGATGTGCTCCGTAAATGCCCGAAAGTGTTCTGTGAACGCCCGGATGTGTTCAACAATGTGTTTATTCTAGACCCTCTGGACTTTCGGAAACACGCAGCATCACACTGACATTTAAATTGATATACAACTAAACTTTTTGTAGTGTGGGAAGTGTATCTTTCTTAAAATCTTGGAAAGCAGTTTTAGTGCCGAACACCACACGAGGCTGCACCGCATAGAAACAGTGAGATACAACCGAGGTAAGTTTATCGACAAAACCTTTTACTGATAGAACCAATAGAATGGAATTTCAGGTAAACTGGACACTTAGCCGGACCAAAAGAAGGGTTGGTATTAAATTTACCAAGAGCTTGGCGAACATGCTTAGAGATTACACCCTCAGGGAAACCATTTTTCGCAAGAATATCAGCTATCTTCTTCAATTCATTATCAAGGTTGCTGGTCGAGCAAATCATGAGGGCACGGTGAGTCTTGATCAAACTGATTTTTCTCCTGGTAGGGGCAAAAGAATCCCAACTTATATACAGGCTTGTAAATGTCGGTTTTCTGTATACAGTTGTACTAAACCGATTCTCTTCCCTTTCTAGAAGGACGCTCAAAAAGGGTAAAGAGTCATTTTGCTCTTCCTCTATAGTGAATTTGAGTGCAAAATGGAGACTATTCAATTTCTGAAAAAAAATCGCTTACTTCGTCTCGAGATTTGAAGATGACAAAAGTGTCATCCACATACCGCCAATAACTGAAAGGTCTAGAGACCCGAGTTAAGAGTAATGACTCCTGAAAACCTGAGTAAAATATTGACTAAAATAGAACCCAAAGGACTGTCCATAGCCACCCCGTCGACCTGCTGATACATTACATCATTAAAACTAAAGCAAACCGACTTGGTGGCTAATTCCATTAGTTCAAGAAAAATATTCTCAGGAAAAGTGGAGGAGTCAATGTGCTCCGATAAAACATGTCAGCACATATTTAAATGGTCTCCCCAAGGGCCACATTTGTGACCAAGTTAGTACCATCGAAAGAAGATAGGGAGTTTGTTTGTGAATTACAATCCAGTTCCCGCATTATAGCAACAAAATGGAAAGAATCCACAATACAATTATCTGAAAACTTTTTTAGTACAGGTTCAAGGATCTCAGACAACCATTTGGCCAATTCATGTTGAGGTGAGCCAATCATGGAAGGAATGGGTCTTAAAAGGACACCATTCTTGTGGATCTTAGGAAGCCCGTACATTCTAGGTCGCTGTGAACCCACGGGCCGGATCCTGTCGTAAGTATCCTTGTTAATAAATTTCACCCTATGTAACGGAAGGAAACGTTTCTGTGGGTTTCACTTCAGTGCCCGAAGTATTGTCATCTGATATGTCGCCAAGCCTCTTAAATCTTGATTAATCGTTTAGAATATCCAACATTTTCCTGATATAATCATTCGTATTGAGAATGACTTTATCAGCACCTTTATCCGGGTTAGTAATATAAATATCCTCTTTAGTCTCCAGGAGCTCGGCAGATTGATAATGGATTTTAGTCCATGTAAACTCACGAGTATTGATAGGGGAATTAGCGAATTTATGCGCCAGTTCAGCTAACCTTGCCTTCATATATAAACAATCATCATTGGACAGTGGTTCATGATGTTTGAGCTGTGAATTAAATATCTCGAATTCGGCAAAAGTACTTCCTCTATCAATCCTTAGGGGGTGCACACATCCAAACCCCATAGCTAAGATTACTTTTTCATTGTAAGAATGACTAGCATTCTAGTTGAATATATGACGATCAACTTCAATCTCCGAACCATGCCTGGCCCGAATAAGCGCAACAAGCTATCTCTGGTTGTTAGAACGAACTTTATTGCTGCGGAAATTATCGTTAGTTGATAAATATTAACGTAATCTATCAAAAAAGGTTAGGTTTGACTACGCAAACAACCATAAACGGCGATATTTAGCAACAGTTGAAACAAGGATGCGATCAAAATTCACACACATATCCTTCATAAAGGCACGTTCAAAGTTAATAATATTTCTCGCTTTAATTTTGAAAATACGCCTAGAAATGTACCCAGGGGCGACATAGCTGTCCAAACAGGACTTGAGAAATTCTATTCTTGATCGAAGCGATATAATCTTACCCTCAATTCGAACGATGTCGTTTATTTTACCTGTGACAGACTTTGAGTACCTACTCCTAAAATATTTCAAAAGGATTTTTGTGGTACAAAATTTTATTACAGTTTTTAAAAGGATAAGTGGAGTTATTAGAATTTGTGGGAAGATCGATGCAGGGAGATAAAAATAGTCAAAAGACTATTCGACTAAAATAAAAAAAAAGAACCTCGAGGTACCTTTCGTCCGACCATTGTGAAGAAATCACGTCGGAAGCGCTTAAAATAAAACAATTACACAATTGAAAAATGGAGGCAAAGAGAGGGGTGAAAAAATGATAAAACAACACTAAGTGAATTAAATGAATGAATAAGCCGTGATATATCGTCTATATTTTAGACCTGGGACAAAATTAAAAAAAAAGCAAAAAAAAACAAACAAAAAACAAACAAAAAACAACGTTAACTTGCCTGCAAATAAGTGCAGAAACAAGAAATAAAGACGCAATGTAGGCATTGTATTCTTATTTTCTCTTCCCGGTTAATCAGAGCTCTTTAAACAGGTCTAATTTATGCGACATCTCCTTTTAATATTAATTAATTTGATATATTAATAAAAAATGCTTTCATGTTTGTTTACAGAGTAAATTGCACACATATATTTACATACATTATATATATATACTAGCAGGGGTGCCCGGCGTTGCTCGGGTGTTTGGAGGTGCATGCTGTGCAAAAAAAGCAAAAAAACAAACAAATGGTTAATTTTTTAAAACTTTGACCCCTATTATGACCCCTTAAAATTTATAGTTTCGGACTCAAATCACTTTATTAAGATAGATCCAGGTTCAAGGAACCTATATCTAAAATTTCAAGTGTCTAGACCCAAAATTGTCGGAGGAGTTTGGTAGAGTTCTTAAAGGTCAAATCGTTGAAATTTGACCCCTTACCAGCCAAATTTGTGGCTGACACCCGTCACATCGATTTTCCCAAATCTCAGTACCAGGTATTTCAAATTTCGAGTCTATAGACTAAAAATTGACAGAGTTATTGCGTAGGGAAATGTACACAGACAGACAGACACACAGACACACAGACAGACACGTTCACTTTTATAGATATATAGATAGATATGTGTGTGTGTGTATGTGTATATATATATATATACATATGTATATATTATTGTGTGTGCATGTTATGTTTTTGCAGGAGTATATATGGAGTTCTAAAATATATCGGAGCAGAAACATGTATGAAAATATGTAGTCAACATGCATGTATGCGATAACATCTGTAATAAATCCAAAATATGTATATAGATACATCTATGTTTGCAGATAGATGCATTCGTATTTATACATCCAAACATGTATATTTTTTATGAATATATGCGTATAGTTTTCCTTATAAGAATATATATATATATATATATATATATATATATATATATATATATATATATATATATATATTGAAGTCTATATCAAACTTATGTGTGTATATATGGATATTTAGGCATATATTCATAAGCGTACTTATGTATATTATGAAAATATATGTGTCCACACAAATAGAAATATATATGTTTGTATATATATATATATGTGTGTGTGTGTGTGTGTGTGTGTGTGTGTGTGTGTGTGTGTGTGTTTGTGTGTGCGCGTGTGTGTGTTATCGTTTTTAAGCCTATCAATACATTCTCGGTTTCGTGAATTTGGCAAAGAGGAAATTATGTATATTGCTCAAAAGAAAATCCAATGGGAAACGAAATAAGAGATAGAAGATAGATTTCAAATGGCGTCATCTCCTGGCAGAAGACATTTTAATAAATCGTTGCATGTCTTTATCGCAATTATATCGACATTAAAAAAATACAAAACAACAAAACTGTCTCACGAACAAATACATCTTCTCGCGCTCATCTCGAGGCCGGAAATGGCAAGAGAAAGTAACATATTTTATACGAATGATGTTCTTAAAGTAATGTCTCCTATTTTTATTCAACCCGAATGGATCAGAGGGGATTTAAATAATCATTGTATTAAGAACTGATCTTATTCATTCATGACTTTAAAATTGCATATCTCTTCTGCAGTTTCTCTCGATGTTAGACTCTAACAAGGCAACACCTATCATTGACGTACGTCAGAAGCAAAAGACGGCTCTCGTATCATAAAGCGCGGTCTAGAGGTCCATGCGTAATCTATCGTTCATTGCTTAAGAACTGCATTCAGAATGACGTAAACCACGTTGAAAAATAACTTCTAGTGCACAAAAGATCACTCGTTTGTATGGCACCACTCCTGCATTCGTAGCTTTGCAACATTTTTAATTAAAAATAATTTAAAGAATGATTTTTTATATTCTGGATTCCTTTTACTCCTTAGAGTTTTCTTCATTCATAGAATATATTCTTGGACCTATTTAACACCGATAAAACCATACTTTACTTTAGTAGATATTTCTGCGCTGACTACTACTATTTTATTTCGTAAAAATGGCCACAAAGTCCGTATCTTTATATTCTATCGACTATATTTAAGAAGAAGAGCATGTAGACTGATTGTTATTATTTAATAATCCCCGTGTTCGACACAAGGTTATATTTTAATGTGAGGGAAATCCAGATTCCCCAAAAGGGAACCTCTGTATTGGAACAAAAAAATAAACTAGCGTAACCATGCGCGGAGTTTGGCTGAGCTATTAAATAATGCAAGAGACCTTTTTTTAGTCCCCTGAAAAATAAATACTTTTTTATTATATTTTGTAATTACATATGAATATTAATTGTAATGTTTATATTCTACATATACGTATTAATTGTAATTTTTATATATTACATATAAGTATTAATTGTAAATTGTAACTTTTGTATATTACATGTAAGTATAATTTTTGAACTATCTAAATAATATGCGTTTACATATGTTTGTTCGGTTTTGGTTTGTCATTATCTCGATATATTCACTTGGCAGAGAAATAGAATACACGGAGCTGTTTATAAAATATTTCGTTTATTCAAATCAATCTTTTCGATTTCAGAATGGCTGCTGCAAGATCAGGGAAAGCGCGATGGAGTGATTGGCAGTGGCGAAAAATGTGTTGCTTGTTCTGTTCGTCGTCACCGCTTCCTGCTCTCGTGTGTTGCTTGCTTTTTATTTTATTCACATAATACACGTCAAACATTCCACCAAGCATTTTCTTGAAATTTCAATCAATCTCAATGACCT
Source organism: Euprymna scolopes (assembly GCF_053919585.1). Taxonomy (NCBI): domain Eukaryota; kingdom Metazoa; phylum Mollusca; class Cephalopoda; order Sepiida; family Sepiolidae; genus Euprymna; species Euprymna scolopes. The sequence continues at coordinate 4,694,124 of NC_136489.1, forward strand.
TATCTCTGGGAATCTAGGCCAGTCATTTTGAATCCTTTCGTCATTCCCGCGACATCTGGTTCCAGGATCAGACCGAATTCACGTTGACGTAATTTCTAACACCTTTACTTGATATTACATTTAAATGATCAGCAGTTGACGAAATAAAAACGAAGTTCAAAATGGATATACCTGGAAGTTTACCTGTAAAACAATTCAAGTGCTCCTTCTATTAAAATACTCTTTCAGTAAAGGCGGTTTGCCTCTTGCTAGTAATTCATATTACCTTGTCTCTTTTGACATTAATAATTTATTTACAAATATCCCTCTTGATGAGGTCATTAATAGTTGTGCTGAATTTTTATATAGAGGCCCCGGCTCCCTTAGCTCGTTTCCTGAGGTGGTATTTGTCGAACTTATGGAATTGGCTACTAAGTCCGTAGCCTTCTGTTTCAACAACGTTATGTATCGCCAGGTTGACGGTATATCGATGGGCTCCCCTCTGGTACCAACTCCAGCCAATATTTTTGTTGGTTTCTTGGAACAGTTGCTGTCCAATAAGTGCCCAAGACCGACTTTTTACATACGTTACGTTGACGACAATTTTTCTTGTTTCGCTACGCATGACGAAGCTGTGTCTTTCTTTAACTTATTAAATGATTTGCACCCTTCCATCCTATTAACGTTGGCGGTAGAAAAAGATAACTCCCTTTCTTTCTTGAATGTTTTAGTTTCGAAATGTGGGTCTTCCTTTGTCACGTCCGTTTATTGAAAACCTACTTTTATTGGTCTGTACATGAGTTCGGATTCATTCGCACCAAGAGCTAGGAAGCTTAATATTATAAGAAATTTAACCCATAGGGCACTTGCCATTCGCTCTCCTTCTTGTATCGATTCAAAAATCGATAATATTAAACGGATTTTCATTATGAATCGTTATCCACCTCCATTGATTAACAAAATTGTAAACAAGAAAATAGAATCCTTTTCTAAGCAACCCAAATATGGTCCATCTAAATTTCCAGTATATTTTGAGTTACCTTCGATTGGACCTGAAGGCCAACGTATTGGAGACAAGATTTCCTCTCTTGTCACTTCGAATTTTGGTGCTTTACGCCTTCGAATTGCTTTCTTTACAAAGAGGGCTTTTCCTCTTTTCGTAAGGACGTCTTGCCTATCTCGCAGTCAAGTAATATTGTTTATACATTTCAGTGTCGGTGTGGTGTCACCTATATAGGCAAGACGATCCAGCGTCTTCAGGTTAGAATCGCCCAGCTTGGGCCGCGTTACATCCGAGATCATCAGCTTATTTCCAGAAGTTTCTACAGTAGAATCGGCTAATGGACAACACTTAGTAGATGAAAAAGATTGTATTTCTACATTCTCTTCTGATTGTTTTTCTGTTTTACTCAGAGGACGCACTCCACCTGTCTGTCCTCGAGGCGCTTGCTATAAGTTTCAGCCCCCCCTACTTTGTGTAAGCAGAAAAACCTACGCTGGCAGTTGGAACTATTTCGCGGGAGATATACCATCCCTGGTTCTTTTTTATTATTACCACAATTCTACAATAAAAAAATCTATTCCTCCTTACAGACGTACATCCTTGAAAAAGTTCGTCCGTACGAAAAGCGCTTTGGGTTTCGTTCTTTTTGCATTTCGTGATTTTTTTCTTAATCGATATTTTTATTTTATAACATTCCAAATAGTGCTCACTTTTTTCTTGGGTTGTATTTCACTTCGTGATTTTTTTTTAATTGACTGATGTATTATTTTTTAACATTCGATTATGGTTCACTTCTTTCTCATTATATATATATATATATATATATATATATATATATATATATATATATATATATATATATATATATCGACTAGGCAATCTGTCGTTATTCATTCAAAATTTTCATCGAGTTGAACCTCCGTTTCTTTAAGCGGGGTCAGATAGTTAATTATTTACACCTCGACGCAGACAAGACAAAACAGAAAAATAAAACGCACTGAAAACCCAATCATTCTCTTTCCATATACCTTTTACAAAATAAAAAAGAAAATACTATAGAACAAAGATCACTAAAATAATGTTTAAAATGGCCGACTGTCCTTAAGAAAGAAGAAAACGCTGAATCAGGTCGACATACTGGGTACAATGAACATCACACTTAACAAATGCTTAAGGCTGAAAATTACTTAAAATGCACCGCATGCTAACAAAGGAAGGCTTGAAAATTGTAAGCTGGCGAAGGTGTGTACAGCGATAAAAATCAAGACCACATTCACCTGAGTGTGTTAGTGTTAGTGTTAGTGCGTCGATTTTACAAAAAATATTGCTAGAGGGCAGTTGCTTCTTAACACTCCTGATAATTATATTTTTTATCCTGTTCTCATACTCTCATATATTTACGGACACGAAAGAACTTAATAGACACTAGTTTTTCATTAAAACTAAAAACTTTTTTCAGAGCGTTTTGATCAACACAGGCTACATAGTCTAATTTATAAAACTGTCTGTCCGTCTCCATATTTTTAAATTTCATCTCCTTCGAAACTCAAAGTCGCAGAGCGGCGCCAGGGACATTCAAATGATTGGATTTTTAATGGACCATTCTTTTATGGGTCTTTAGCCGGTAAAAAAGATTTGTAAGGGTCAAAAAGGGGTAAAAATTGGAGAAATCGTTATGCATTTTGTACATTAATCTTAGTTTATTTTTATTCAGTTTATATGCGTGTCACGTTGGTAGAGTGGTAACGTCACCAGCTTTGTAGTGCTTTAGTTTTGATTTCGGTTTGGTTTTAGCTGATGGCACCAAAATCCATATTTTACTTTTGAAATCACAGCTACTATCATATATACGAAATCTAGACTAATTAAAATATCATATCTAAACTTATTTTGCAACCTGGAAAAACCGGGTACTCTCTCCTAGTAATATATACGAAATCAGGACAATTTAAAATATCATATTTAAGCGTATTTTTCGACCGGGCAAAGTCGGGCGCCCCCGTTAGCACGGATTATTTTTCTCTAATGAGTGGAACATAACTGTAACGTATTAACTGTAGGAAGTGAAACCTTGGAAGTTGGGGCGATTGATTACGTCGATTATTATTATTATTATTATTATTATTATTATTATTATTATTATTATTATTATTATTACCATTAATATTATTATTATTATTACCATTAATATTATTATTATTATTATTATTATTATTATTGTTATTATTATTATTATTATTGTTATTATTATTATTATTATTATTATTATTATTGTTATTATTATTATTGTTATTATTATTATTATTATTATTATTAATATTATTATTATTATTATTAATAATATTATTATTATTATTAATATTATTATTATTATTATTACCATTAATATTATTATTATTATTATTATTGTTACTATTAATATTATTACTATTATTATTATTATTATTATTATTATTACTATTAATGTTAATATTATTATTTTTAGTATTATTGTTATTATTGTTATTATTATTGTTATTATTAGTAATATTATTACTATTAATATTAATATTATTGTTATTATTATTATTATTATTATTGTTATTATTATTGTTGTTATCATTATTATTATTGTTATTATTATCATTTTTATTATTATTATTATTACTATTGCTATTAATATTATTATTATTATTATTATTATTATTATTATTATTATTATTATTATTATTATTATTAAAGCTATAAGATTGTCAAGTTCATACATGTACAATGTTAATACTTTTATAACCTTCCTCAGCTTTCGATTGGAATTCAACATCGTCAAATAATATAATTTATATTTGAGAAAAACTCTGATAATCGTAATGCTGTCTCGGCCTTTTGCCATACTTAAACTATGATAACGGACAAGACATTATGGTTCGTTAACAGGAAACAAAAGAAATATAGCCCATTGACTTCGAATGATTGCTCTATGTAAAATTGATTGATGAATCTGGTAAAATGTCTGCTCATTTTTGCATGAAATACTAATCCCTATTAATACGTATAATTTCTAACGGTATATCAGATAACATACCACTTAGTTCGCTGAACCTTATCGTAACAAAGAGCCAAACAAAAATTGGAGGAAAAAAGTGAAACGAACAGACAAACAAACAACTGACAGGCAACCTAAGAAAATGTATTATTTATGTATTGAGATATGAAGCGTAAGACCAATGATTTAAACATTCATACTGTTGTATGCCGCTGGGAGTGTCAGTCGGCGGCAAAAGAAGCAGAAACGTTAGGCGTATATTTTACTTATGTTCTCTTAATGACGTTAGAGACGACGTCAGAGGTAGTTTTATAAAACAACAGAGAAATGGTTTAGCAACTTTGTCGGAATTACTCGATGGATGGCGCGGCAAACGATTAACAATAAAGCAACGTCTTCTCAGAGATAAGTAGACTGACTGGAATTTTTTTAAAAATTCAATATTCACCTCAAACAACGCACAGTGTCACTTTGAAGTAGGGGGCTACTTTCGGGACATAAGTTGCAAGAGCATTATGAAGAGAGATGAATTACAAGATGTCTATTCACATTACACTTGAACTTCTGCATATCGGTAACGTTGGGAAAGCAGAATCCCGGAAGGAAGTTTCAAAGTCTAGCAGTTCTGGGGAAGAAACTATTGGAGTAGAAGGCATTCTTACACCTAGGGATCTCTACACTGAAGGGGTAGGATTTAGCTGCTCTCCGGGTTTGTCGGGGGTATTCACATCGAGGGGGTACAAGTGCTTGTAGTTCACCATTAAAGTACTTGTAGAATAGGCAGAGGGACGCAACATTTCGTCGATGGGACAGAGGCTGAAGCCTAGATGACAGTTCAGGATCTATCAGGTTGGCGACACTCTTTTTAACCCTGTCCAGGGGTGAGAGACAAGTAGTAGATGCACCAACCCAAATATGACAACAGTACTCCATACATGGGCCAATGGTGGTTCTGGCACGATAGAGAGAGCCCACCTACCTCGCAGTAGCCTTGCCAATATTCTATATGTATCTATTCCAGTTCATGTTCCCTTTAAACTTTAGGCTGAGGAGTTTAAAGGAAGTGCTTTCGAGTAATGTGTTCTTGTCCATTGCTATTGGTGGTAGAGAAGGTTTCTTGTAATTATTGAAGGAGGCAAGTTTAGTCTTGGCAGCATTGAATGTGACCATTTATTTTTGTCCCTATTCCACTACAGATTTGAGGTCATCCTCTAATGTTTCGGCCATTTCATTAGATATGTGTTTATTTGTTTCCCCCTCGTGAGAGTTAGAGATAGTGGTGTCATCAGCAAATACACCCATCCCCGTAACAATATTATCAGGGAAGTCATTTATGAATATTAGGAATAATAAATGTCCATGGATAGACCCCTGAGGTACTACTGCGTTCATATCATATTGTTTAGATGTACGACCGTCGAGCGTTGAACAGACTCACATCTAAATTCGAGAGAAACAAAGCCACTGATTATCAAGGACGCACTTAACTGGGACGAATCTCAGGTGTACTTCTATAAACGTGTATGAAATATTTTGTATGAAATATTTTGTGGGAAATATTTTGTGGGATGTATATTTAATCAAAGGACTGTCAGAGTAAAATTGTAAAATATTTTATAGGATGTATATTTATGTCAAAGTGTGTTAATATAAAACAGTATGAAATATATTGTAGGGCCTATATGTACTTCAATGTGCGCAAATATATAATGGTATGGAATGTTTTTTGTGGGGTGTATATTTATTTCAAGCGATGTTAATATAAATCTGTATGAGACAGTCTTTGCGGTGTGCATATTGAATTCAAGGTCTGGCAATACAAAATTATAAGAAATATTTTTTGGGATTCCAATATAAAGCTGTATGAAATATTTTGTTGGGTGTATATTTACTTCAGTGTTACCAATATACATGTGCATGGAGTATTTTGTGTTGTGTGTATTTACTTCACACTTTACCAATATAAATCTGTATACCATATTTCCATGGTGTATATTTACTTCAATGTGTTCTAATATAAACATGTATAAATTAAAACACCCCCTCCTTCTCGTGTTAAGAATGGCAAACGGCATTGACATTTATTAAGTAATACATTAGAAAATATCTTAATATCGAGAAAACTATTTGTCTGCCTCAACATAATCGAAAACCTATAAAAGTTAATTGAATTTTGAGTGTTGAGGTGGAAAAAATGAATAATTTACCAAGATGACGAATCTCTAATCAACAAAGAAGCAGTCCCAGGATAATGCGTTCTGTAAGTGGGAAGCCCTTACAAATAGCCTCAGTTCGGTTCTAATTCCCACCTGCCGCTTGGATCATAGAGTGGAAAAGGAAATTCTTTTACTGTTTTGGTAGGAATTCGATTTGTAGAGCTCAGTCGAGCACATTCCATGGAAATAATTACTGAGTAGAGAGAGAGAGAGAGAGAGAGAGAGAGAGAGAGAGAGAGAGAGAGAGAGAGAGAGAGAGAGAGAGAGAGAGAGAGTCTAGAATCATTTCTTTTATGAATTAAAAAAAAAGTGACGAAAAGAAGAGATCACTATCATTAGCTTTAGGAGTCGATTTTTCACGCGACTCCATGTTTTTTTTTTCTTTTCGTGTTCTCTTTTCGCCGTCGGGGTTTTCTTTTATTACGTGATCGCATCTGACTTTCTTCGACAATGAAATACGTAACTGCCGCAAGGTAACGAAAACTAACTAAATAAAAGCTGTTTATAAAGAGATAGAAGGAGAGAGAGAAAAGAAACGAAGCCGTAGCATTTCAATTTATTGCCGGTAAAAAAAAAAAGAAAGAAAATTTGACGGGTTTAACGGGGGAAGGTATACGTGTAGACTTAGGGGCTCCTTCTCCTTTATTGATAGTTTCGAGGTGACGAGGGTCTTGACGTTTATTTAAAGAGACGTCATGTCCCGAAAACGACCACAAAGAGAATACCCGGTGAGAGGAGGTCAATCCCGCAACAGGTAGCATTGTTGACAGACATTGTTGGGGCGCCAAGTCGAGTACAGCATTCGTGTTTACAACCGCTGTTCCTTTTAGGGGAAGAGACGGCGATTTTCTTTGAAATGCTGAAAAAGTGGCCACAGGGTTTTATTTTACTCTGAGGACTTGATCAGCGGCACACTCTACACGTATGTTCATTTCCCAAGACGGCGAGGGAAAGAGGCAACCCCAAGAAATAAAACGAACAAGGAAAAGAAAATAAATAAAAGTAAGTTGCTAAAGAAACTTTTGTATCAGGTAAAGTTCCTACCGGGGAAGGTCGAAAATACAGATAAAACTTTTCAATTTCAAATGTTATCCAAGGGGAGATAATGGATGAACGGAAAAAACAATAGACGACAACAACAGAATTTATTTTAGTTGTGTATGAAGATTAATGAAACGGAAATAATTGATAATCGGAAGATGAAGAACACTATTGCAGTACTAACATTGATTAATGCTATGGACATCGTTTAATTTCTTATGGGGCGTTCCATGAACAAACACCAGCCAAGGAGTGTGACAATGATGTGTTTCACAAAATTATACACACACACACACACACACACACACACACACACACACACACACACACATACACATACACACACACATATATATATATATATGATGTGTTTCACATATACACACACATATATATATATATATATATATATATGTGATGTGTTTCACAAAAATTATACATACACACACACACACACACACACATATATATATATATATATATATATATATATATATATATATATATATAGTAATTTATAAAACATATATGGTGATTAAGCTACACTGAATATTCCGCGTTTCATCCACTCTAGGACTCCTCAGGCGGAATATTCAGTGTAGCTTAATCGACATATATATTTCATAAATTACTAACTAGCTCTACCTACGTATTGAGCACTTTTGAAGTAAATACTTAAAGTTTACGCACAAATCTATATTTTCGTATATTAATTTTATGTGAGTAAATTAAGTAGTTATATATATATATATATATATATATATATATATATATATATATATATATATATATATATATATATGAATTTAGGTAACAATGGCACCAGAAAAAATAGCATGCAAAAAATGGCACGATAAAAATGGCAAAAATAGCATGTTAAGGATAGCACGATAAAAATGGCATGCAAAAAATGGCACGAATAAAAATCGCAAAAATAGCATGCTAAAAATGGTACGAATAAAAATGTCAAAAATAGCATGCAAAAAATGGCGCGATAAAAATGTCAAAAATAGCATGCAAAAAATGGCACAATAAAAATAGCAAAAATGGCATGTTAAAGATGGCACGATAAAAATGGCAAAATGGAATGCAAAAAATGGCACGAATAAAAATGGCAAAAATAGCATGCTAAGAATAGCACGATAAAATGGCAAAAATAGCATGGTAAAAATGGCACGATAAAAATGGCAAAAATAGCATGCAAAAATGGCGCGATAAAAATGTGAATTTTGTGAATAAATAAGTAAAACGGTCACTTTAAAAATTAGGACCGTTTGAGCAGATTATCCTGCCATTCCTCGAGTTTAAAAAAAAAGGGTTAAGTAAAAAATAGCTAAATATTTTTGAATAGGGTTTTTACTCGTAAGAGTAGGGGCTAAGCTTTTTAAATAGGGACTAATTACGGGTCAACTTAAAATAAAAATGATTTTAGCAAGTTTGAGAGATTCTTTTAGCGAGCTAATGTGAAAAGTCTTTATGGAGGAAGAGATAAGGAACATAAAACTTAGTGTCTTGTATATCTACCCATTTTCTTTCATCATAATTTATAACCCTGGCCAAGCCAGGAGTCACACTACGAAGCAACTGAAACAAAATGACAGGTGAATTACTTCACCACCACATTATGTTTCTGCTTATAAAACTTGTACTTTTACCAGCTGCTAAAGGGCCCCCATCAATACTGAATCCAATGGATCTCAGTGGTGAATGATTTTCAAAATAATAACGCCATTATTTCAGCAGGTTCGGTACTTTTCTGCTAAAGTATCTAAAGCTTCAATAATAGCTAATTTTTGTTCACAACAAAAATGTTATAATTGCGAATTGGGTCAAAACATAAACAGACAAAACCAAATAAAAGCACGGATAATTTCATAAATATTGACAAAAAAAAACAAAAAAAACAGAACGCAATTCCAAGTAAGCACCCCTCTCCAGGTTAAGAATGGCTTTCTAAATAAAACCGTTATTATTTTAGTAAGCGGCAGATATTTTAGAAAACCATCCTTAAGGTAAATGCCCGATAATGGATTAAAAATAAATATAAACCAAAATACTGGTAGAAACACTCCCAGTAAATATTACCATAATAAAGTGACATTTTTACCGATTCAGTTTTGACCTTTTTATCGATACCATTTTTACCGGTGACATTTATACTGCGTAATTTTTACCGAACACGATATACATATTTTAGTTACCTGACGATGCCATAGGGAAGGCAATAAAGCAATATATATATATATATATATATATATATATATATATATATATATATATATATATATATATATAAAATTCATCATAAAGCAGCAAAATTAATACTTGCCAGGACGTAGGATGTAGTAAAATTTAGGCATACTTTGTTGGTTTGAAAATACAGGTTCCTTTTTATCAATTGTCATAAATTTTAACCATAGAATAACAGTGTAATCCTCAAAAACCGTCAAATTTACAATGTAGTTTCGTCCCATAGAACCAGAGAGATATGAGCATTTCAATATTCAATTAGACTAAGAGTATATATATATATATATATATATATATATATATATATATATATATATATATATATATATATATATATATATATATAATTATGATTAGTTTTTTTGGAAAAAGAATTCCAGCAGAGTGCTCAATTAAAAGGAAAATCCAAATTTTAAGAGCGTACTTATATTTTGTGTACAGAAAGTTGTTAGTTGAGACAGGTCATTGGTACCGTCGGTTTCAAGCCCGATAATAAGGCCCGTTTAAGGTATCCTTATCGAGCTCTCTTCAGAGAGAGACGAATATTGGCTGAAGAGAGCTCGATAAGGATACCTTAAACGGGCCTTATTATCGGGCTTGAAACCGACGGTACCAATGACCTGTCTCAACTAACAACTTTCTGTACACAATATATATATATATATATATATATATATATATATATATATATATATCTATATATATATTAGATATAGTAATTGCTACAAACTGAAGAAAGTGCTCAATACTGTTGTAGAGCAAATATGCGTTTTATTTTTTTATTACCGTATCTTTCTGTTAAGTTACATTATTGTTTCAGCTACCCGGCCGTTTTTTGGCCGTCTGTAGTTTCCTCAGACTTTTACAGAAACCTATATATATATACATATATATACATACATATATACATATATATATATATATGTATATATATATATATATATATATATATATATATATATATATTTATCCATGGTCAAAACTGCGATGCTTCTATGAAAAATCGAAATTATGATTCAAACTCATATACTTAAAGGTTTAGATCAATGAGTAAATATTAATAAATCTATTTTAACAACAATCATTATTGTGCATGCCCTTGTTTGCCTTTATAACAGCTTTTATTCGATTTTACAGATTATTATTGGCTAAATTGATGCAGGTGCTTGGATATAGATTCTGACACTCATCATGAAGTTTAGCCTCTAATTCTATTTCTTTTTTTTGATGAACGTTTGTGTATTCTCACTCTTTTCTTACTAGACTGGACCATAAAGTTTCAATGGGATTGAAGTTTGAGGATTACGTTTGAGGGAGCCACTTCATCATTGTAATCCCTATTTTCTCAAACCAACTTATTGAAACTTTCGTCGTATGGCATGGAGCATTGTCTTGTTGGAAGATTACATCACTTGGAATGTTATTATTAAATATTGTAGTCAAAGAGGTTTGGTAAACCATGGTCCGGCATGTTAGTATAAATTGTGTAGTTTATTCTGTTCTTGTCTGTGTAGAACGGTCCATGCCCTGAAAAGGCCATACAGCCCCAGATTATCACGCTTCCTCCTCCAAATTTGAGTTGGAACCACACAATCGGGCTTAAATGTCTCCCTTCTCTACGGCAAACATAAGCCTCTCCAGTGGGGCCAAAAATCTGTTGAATAAAATGAAAATTTTAAACAATTTTTGAATATATGTTGTTGCCATAAAAAATAATTGTTATTTTCAAAGTTTAGCAAATAGAAGCTATCAACTTACCCAAAAGTGACTTTTCTCAGACCAAACAATTTGGGTCCAATCATCAGGTGTCCAATTTCCATGTTTTTTTTTGCTTTATTTTTGCAAATTTAAGTCGTTTTTCTTGTTGGCTTGAGACAATTATAGATTCTGTCTTTGTTTTGCATCCTTTTTTATCCCGCTTCTAACTTCTTTTCACTGTTTGAGCTGATATTTTTGCATCTTCTTTAAGTTCAGCAGCAAGCCCCGAAAACCTTTTCTTCCCATCTGCATGGACTGCTCATTTCAGGGGTCTGTATTTCTTAGCTATTGCAGACTTTTAGGCCTTTCCCTTTTCTATTTTTGAAAGACTTTGTTTCCTTGTAACACATGTTGTTTCTGTAACTCTTCTGGGATGTAGTCCTGTCAGTTTCGCCGTAAGCCTTAGTATTATTTTCAGGAATTACTCCACATTTGTAGACGACATTGGTAGTTAAAAAACATGGTTTTATGGACAATTCTTCTTATTTCTAAAATTACAATAATTTCCGACTACTTGGTATGAGTAGCTTCATTTTCAACTTGTGAGAGGGAAGCTATTTGTATTTTAGTGTTAATATATTATACTATAGATACAATTAGATGTTTGTCATTTGAAAAAGATATTTCAATAGAATATTTTATTACAACCTTACCCAATTTATTACTACTAGGAAAGTTCCTCTCAATTATACTTGGGGAAACTTTAGAATGATCGAGTAAATACGCTTACTATATCTCGAATTAAACCATATGGTGAATCATATCTTATTCTTCTTTGTTTCTTTGATTTTATTGCCTGGACCAGAATGCTCACATTAGTTAAGATCGTTAGGTTATACTATTTCAGTTGTATTGCAACTAATCTTATTATTTTTCTCCCATCCTTTCTTATAACTTTATTATATGATATGCAGCCATATTGATTAAATATGTTTTGTTGTCTACGCTTGTTACATGATAAAAGGGCTGTCCCATTTTCATGTCAGTAAAAAAATAGGGAATTAGTTAAATGGAAATATGAAATAGGATAGTCAAGGATTCGAACTAGATTTGGAATTGAAAATTCCAATCATAAGTTAAAATAAGTACAGAATGTTATTGAAATAAGGAATTGCAATTGTTTAGCTTACATATCTGTATATGGAAAAGGAATGTAATAATGAAATTTGTTTCTGTTAAGGAATTTAATCGTCAATTGAAATTGTAAACATATTTTGTAAAAATGTTATTTGGAAAATAGGTTACTGAACTCGGGGTCATGTCAAATTTGGCAACGTGACGCATGTCACTCAACGTGCTTTACGAGCACGTTTAATCATGCGATGACGTAACGAGTTCTCAATATAGGAAAGAGTTCGAAGTTAGTTAGGGAGAATGAGATCAGTCAGATCAGAGGAGCAAAGAGGTTCAGACCGATTCTCCGTTAGAATCAAAACACCCACCAGAAGTGAGAGGGTTTTAGAAATAACCATGTAAAGAAACTTTGAATTCCTCACGCGAAATCATGGACCATTCATGAATAAAGGACGTCATCATCTTTGTGTATCCACGTATTCTGTGTTCATCATTACAACGAGAAAGGTAACGTGTTTGTATTTTATGCACAACTGTCAAAACGTACATGTCAAACACACTATCTCTCGGTCTATCTATCAAGATATTCATAAATCTCCTCTAATTGAATTTGTAGTAACATGTACACTGTCTATTATATATATACAGAAGTCTCTCTCTCTCTCTCTCTCTCTTTATATATACCTGTTAAGGTGTCAATTTCTCAACATATGAACACTGAACGCATGAACACTTTTAAGACAAAAATCTCCCACTAAGACTTCCTTAAATAAGAACAACGAAACATAGTCTCAGATTTGATACATCGAAAATAACACTCCTATGCAACACGCTTAGTATCTTATTAAATTTATTAAAATTAATTTTATCTTTGTAACCTGATCTAAATCAATTCTCATAACAGTATTGTAGGATTATATTAGCATGCCAGTGCAATGCGGCAAGTGTGCAAGTCGACGTTTATTATGATTATTAAAGCAGAAATGTATTGCCAGCAAAAATATGTTTTAGAAAAATCAAAATGTTAAGAGTAAATATATATTTACATTAATTTAGGAATGTAATTTAAAAATGTTATCATAACAATTGAGTTGAAAACTTTGGATAATGACATGTAAAACATCTTATCTTAATAACGTAAACTAATGACATATATCAGTAAGTCGAGGTGGAAGTCAGAACAGACGCAGTCGGTAGTCAGGGGGAGAAGGGACAGCAATGGCTCGGAGTAGGGGAAGTGTCGATAATAAAAGCCTTGCGCCGGCGTTGCAGTTTTCCAGTTGGTGAAATATCCGAAATACACTTGCTGCAAATACGAACAATATTTCGAGTTGTACGAATCCTCATTTTCCGAGAATCTGTCAAATCAAGACCAAATGTTTCTCCATTGATCGATGTAAAAAACATATTATTTGCCCTTAATGTTATAATTGTTAAATGTTCTATTCAAACAATCACTAGATGATCAATAGGCACGTTCATATTTAGACGACTATATATATATATATATATATATATATATATATATATATATATATATATATATACTCTCATGCAATCTAAATCTCCGAAGACACATGTATATATGTTATACAGAGCACCACCATACGACAGTATGATATATTTTTTATTAAACAACTGTTAATTGTGTAAAGGTTTATTCATTCTATTATATTATATATATTATATTATATATAATATACTTATATATATATATTCCATTATATATAATATAATTATATATAATATACTTTTTCATATATATTCTATTATATATAATATACTTTTATACATATATATATATATATATATATACATATATAACTACTTCATTTACTCACATAAACCTAATATACGAAAGTATAGATTCATGCGTAAACTTTAAGTATTTATTTCAAAAGTGCTCAATACGTAGGTAGAGCTAGTTAGTAATTTATAAAATATATATGGCGATTAAGCTACACTGAATATTCTGCGTTTCATCCACTATAGGATTCGTCAGGCTTATGCGCGAATTCTGTGGTTGCTTCTTGTTTTTCTTGTTTTTATATATGTTGGGGATTTCTAGTTAGCCAATCAGCTTTCTAGTATCCACCGCGCCCCTTCCTATCAGCCAATGGGCATGCATTTTATCGAACAAAGCAACCACAGAATTCGCGCATAAGCCTGACGAATCCTATAGTGGATGAAACGCAGAATATTCAGTGTAGCTTAATCGCCATATATATTTTATAAATTACTATACATATATATATATATATATATATATATATTCTATTATATATGATATACTTTCAACAGAAGGTAGATGGGTTGACTTATTATTTATTTATAATACATTATAGTTCGGTTTATGTGTTATCAATCCAGTCCATTAACTACACTAGTTATGTCTATAGATATTTTAAGATCTATTTATCGAAGTAATTTCCGCAGCTTTACATAACGATTTGTTAATAAAAATATTGATTTCTTTTAAGTTTGTAGAATAAATATTGTCATATATTTATCAGTAATAATTGCTTTCTTTTCGCAAGGTATAGGGGGCTTTCAATAAGTTTGCAGACATTTTTGTATACACGCCTTTATTGATAGCGCACACATGAAACTCTTCGAAGTTATCTATTCCGGCTGCAATGCACTTTTTATGCCGTTTCAACAACTTCCGGAATGGCCCCAGGGAGGTTATGACCTTCGTCAAAGCCTCTTTCATTATCTTAATTGTCTCATAACGACAGCCTCTAAGGTTTTCCTTGAGCTTGGCAAATAAAGAAAAGACAGTGATGGTTATGACAAGGTCTTTTCTTCTGATCTTCTCTAAGCATTCTTGGTTGGGACAAACTTCGCACAAATCTTCTGTATCTTTCAGTTTCTCACGAATAATTGTGTATAAAGTTCCGCCCACTGACATCAAACTATACACATATTATCTCTATAGACACGCATTTATGATTAAATCTATATTTTATGAACAACGTTTAACTATAATACGAAAATTCGGAAGTATGACAAAAATTGCATAGGAATAAAATATGTAATTATATAAATTATTGTCTACTCGCGGGGTCTGGATTTCAACGGCTTTTTTTCAGTTTTACCAAATTCTATATAAATACCTTTTTACTCTTATTACTTTTAAAGATTTCTATTTCCGTTCTTATAAACATTTATCATTTTTAACCGAATGTAAAAATCTCTCCAACTAATTTTCCGAGAAACATAAATCTGTCTCTGATGAGTTGTTTAGTATAATTCCTCCATTCAACGAAACACACGTAAGACACATCAGTTAACAATAAAACACCACCAGTGTGAAATAGTTCATCGTTAACGAGATATATGCCCTGAAATTGGGACTCCATTTTTATTGAACTGAAGTGATTATACAATTTAGAACAATATATTGAACAGAAATGCATGTTTTGTGATAATATATATATATATATATATATATATATATATATATGTGTGTGTGTGTGTGTGTGTGTGTATGTGTGTGTGTGTTGAGATTATATACGTATATATAGATACCTGTGTGTGCGCATATGTGCATAAAATAAACAGATAACATAGAACCTTTACCAACGGGGTATCGTGACTAAATAAATTACAACGCAAATTCTTATAGACTGAGGTTTTCAAACGACTAAAATTGCATGAAATAAAAATAAGCAAATAATAACAACTAAAAATAAAGTAAACAATAGGAAAATACATAATTCATTCAGCAAAATAAGGAAATAAATTCCTAAATGTAAACAACAACAACAACAACAATAAACTGGTTCAAATCGGATGACCCTTCCCATATTGCCCAACCCAATAATATATTACGAGACTTTTATTCTCCAGAAAATATGAGTGTTTTTTATTTGCATGAATAAACCATCTCATCCCAATGTTTGAGCGTGAAAGGAATTCAATTCAATGTGAGGTGACGGTAGTCAAACAATTAATGAATGAAAAACTGCGTGTTGTAATCCGAATCTGTAAAAATCATTTTCACTCAGGATGTTGGCAACCTTCACATGTTACCTCTCGTAATTATCTGATGAATTGTTATGAATAATTCTGACATGAAAATTTATTGAAAACCTATATAATATATATAAAAATATATTGAAAACCTATGCTCAAAATAGATTCTAAACATTCATACGGTGCTGTGACGAATTCAATTCAAATCAATTTACTTGGTAAAAAAAAAGAATTTGCCCACTTTAAACTTGACTGTTCCGTTATTACCTCCCTTGGAAATCGACAAAGAAAGTCTTTCGCCTACAGGTCAATCGAAATTGGTAGTGAAATGCTTTTTGGTAGAATCCGCATCGATTTCTGCTGAAGAAGTGAATTACAGGTCGCAGTATATATCATAAATACCATTGATAAATGTGAACACCAAAAACGAAATCAGCGTGTAATCGTTGGTGCTCATTGAGTAAATTCTTATATTAGCGGCCTCTCTCTCTCTCTCTCTCTCTCTCTCTCTCTCTCTCTCTCTGCCACTCTGTCTGTCTGTCTGTCTGTCTCTCTCTCTCTCTCTCTCTCTATATATATATATATATATATATATATATTACATAGAAAAATGCGAGCATGAAAAGTAATATGGTTATGATGAAGTAAAAAGACTAGTTGTTAAAACTGGAAGAAAATGACAAGATATTCTATTAAAAATATAATAAATTCATAAAGAAATTCAATTGAACATTATATAATAAATTTTGAATTAATATTGCAATATTTTAAGTTATATTTTTTATATATTTTACTAGAATATCTTGTCTTTTTCGTTTCCAGTTTTAACAACTAGTCCTTTTACTTTTCCATGTTTAATCTTAACCATATTACTATTCGTGCTCGCATTTATCTATGTAGCCCATGATTTTTCCAGGCTTTGCTTTCTTCCCCTTTCACTTGTTACTTGCGAATTATTAGCGACAGTACAGCTGAGCAACAGATTGAGACAGCGATGAATTATTAGCGACAGTTTTTAATATCTTGTTACGTCAGCATCTCCGACGATTTGAGGTACGTATTGTTTCTATGGTAAGCAACAGTCAATAATGAAAAAACCGT
This sequence comes from Euprymna scolopes, assembly GCF_053919585.1. NCBI lineage: Eukaryota > Metazoa > Mollusca > Cephalopoda > Sepiida > Sepiolidae > Euprymna > Euprymna scolopes. The sequence goes on from NC_136489.1 coordinate 4,711,546, forward strand.
CGCTGATGATTTTGAACACAGTAATTTTATTATACCTTTTGTTTTACTGAACGAAATTGAATATTTCTTTCAACATATCGCTAGAAAGGTTATCTATGAACTGTAAAAATTATTTGAATTTTGATCGGAAAATGAGTGAGCGGTGAAGCTTTAAAGCAGTTCTATATGAGTAAAATTAACACTTAACCATATATTCAAACATTGATGTATATAGATTTATTCATTTATCTTATAAATCAATTAGGGGTGTATGATGAATAAAAACTCTTTATACCATGATATTTCGAAGTCTAATGCTTCGTATCAGAAGAGGAGACAAGATGCTAGGTAACATAATAGGGACGCAACGTTTAGCGATGATTACATTTAGAGCGAAATAATTCTGCAGTGACAGATTAAATACTGTTTGAGGCTTGGAGATCTCTGTGTAATATAAGGTGTACATCTTTTATTATGTAATGGAGGTAGGTGTATTGTATATCTGTCATGGTGGGTTTAATATATGTGTAAAATATGCGTGATTGAACCGCCGGGAGAATATAGGATACGTGAATTGCAAGAAAATGCTTATTTAATTAAATTTATTAATGGGCCATAACTATGGAAAGGTTTATTCGAAATATGGGATTTATGTTATGTCGGTGTATTTTAGAAGGAGTATCGGAAATTATAACAGTACTCACATGAAATATAAATTATTAGGAATAATAGTAAGATAATAAATATGAAGGGATAAATGATTAGCGAAACAATATATAAAGTTTTTTTAAGTGATTAAGATAAAGGATGATATTATAGATGGTGGAATAATGGGATAAAAGCACAAATGGGATAAATAAGTATAAAATATAAGAATTATTGAGTAATAATAAGAAATTGTGTAATGATAAGCAATAAAGGTATAAGAAATACAAAGTTATTAAATACAAAAAAGTAAAAAATAAGTATAAAACCATAAAGACACAAGTGAAAAAATGAAATAAGATAAAATTAAAATACGACAATATCAAAAATTCACAATAGGGAAAAGTTCTTAAAAGCAGAGGAGTAGAAATGCTATCAAAAGTTTTTAGGTCCTTGTTAAGTGCAAAGCAGTGTACAAATATTTTTTGGAATAGTAATAAATAAACAGAAGTTCCCATATGCGAAATAAAGTCTCCATCCAGTTTAAAGGTGATTTTAGGTAACGTGTTGCGGTTGATGATGAAAATTGTAAAACCTTTTCGAATATAAAAGCTGAAATGAGAATACAATGAATGGATATTACTTCACTTTTTCGAAAGTAAATTGTTTGAAACAGCAATTAATTTCAGGATGGAGTTTGTGATACAAAATTTCTTATTTCCGGAGTGAAAATACGTTGGTTCTTGGTTGATGATGTAGGTTTTCCTGTTTGTCCCAAAAAGAATCCAAGGAATGTCACAATTACTGATAGGAGTAATTTTGTATTGTAGATAAGATATCAAAAGGTTGGGAATATAATTGTAACAGTTTTGTTTTTATTTTGCCTGAATAGATCAGATATGGATTGCATATGAGAGTTTTATCATTATTGGACTTATGCATGCATAGCTTGGAAATTTTATCACTCTGTTGAATTTCGCGATGGTAAGAAACCCCAATCATTGACCGGCGTCATAAGCATTCATTGAATTCCTTGTAACAACGCATTGAGAATAGTTAAAAATAGGAGGCATTACTTTTGGAGCATCTCGCGGATAACAACGATCACTCCTGACGTTAATGCACAACCATTGTTCACCGTTAGCAAAAGTGCATTGAGAATTGTGGTGATTATGTTAGCAAACATCTGAACACAAAAAGTCGCTTGTGTTAATGGTTCTACTCCCTTCTTTACGTCACTTCAATTTTCTTTAAGAAAAACAGGTTTTACTTTTAAAACGACCTTCGTAGTTTATCAAACTATGTAAAACATGTGCCCCCTCTACGTACATACGAAAAACCCGCTTAGCAACAAAATCATGCCCCTTCCCTGATGAGGTCCATAAATGTCAGAAAGTTTTCTACACTAATAGCTTCCTCTCTAGAACGGCTACACGTTGGCGTTCCCTTCCTCCTACCTGATTCCCAACCTATACTGATATGCTGAAGTTTAAATGCAACCTAAACCAATATCCTAATTTTTCTAAGGCATGGTCCTAGTTAGTAACCAGTTACGTCCAAGTCTGTCTTGTTTGGGGGCTAAGGTAAGTAAAGTGTAGATTTCAATCTGTTGTCTGCTCCTATTTTGTTTCGTACGAACTTGCTATTCAACACGAAGTCCTGAAGGCTTCCAGATCAGAGAAGTAATTCACTTTATAACATTTTGTTTGATAAAATCAACTTAAATAATAGGATTGGTTGCTTAAATGTTAACTTTTCATACCTTTTAAATCTGAAGAATGAATTAGAGAAGACGATATTATGTCGTTTAAGTTGACGGCAACTAAAGCAATTTAGATATTTAACATTTATCTAAACTCATTTCAAGTATCTGACGATTTGGCCGATATTATTCTCTTTTTTTCTCTTTAGATATATATCAGTAAATATACGACCACGAAAGGTTAATATTCCTTTTTGACTTTGTTCTAACAAAAACTCATTAAACAACTGAATAAGCCTAAAGGCAGGAAAGCCAAGCCGATTCGTTTTCTTAGGGATTTCCATCGAGTTATTTTATTTTTATTATCTCCGTCGGTCACTACTTACATACACATAAATAAAAAGCAAGTGAAGATATTCGCAACACGTGAGTAGCGACGAGAATGTTCATTCAGATTTTAGTGTTCCGTTCAAGCGGACTAACGGACACACATAAATAGAAAATGGCATGAATATTATAAAAATTCAAGCATGAGAATAGACATTTAAATGCTGGGTTCAGGGTTTGGAACAGGAGTACACAATGGTTTACAAAGTATAAATTGCACAAATGTATTAAATTAGTTACTTAATTTACGGAAAATATGATTCATAAGTCAATCATACCTTTTTAGCTTGTTACATTCCAACGAACTTGACTGCTTATTATATACTATTCAAGAATGTCTAGGGTATCTCTTTATAAAAGTTTGTATTTTCACTTACAAGCAACCCCTAAGTAAATATTTAAAATATCGCAGTCTAAATATATCTTAATCGATGGTGCATTTTTAATAAATAATTTCAATAAATAATTTTCAATAAGCAATTTTCAATAAGTAATTTTTAAAAAGTAATGTTGCCTAAAATTACTTAGATACCCCATTAGACTAGATAGATTCCTGTCCTGAAATTTTGTGAGATCAAGGGATCACAAAAATATATATACTATAAAATAGTATGCAACAAGTGGCAATCATCGGATCTTTATTATTTCTGATGTTCACAAATGACCCCCATGATAAAATCTCCTCTGAGATGGGAAGTTAGCTTATGATACCAGATTTTATAGCAAACACGAGGGTAAAACTAATAAACACATATTTAAGGAAATTGCTAAAACGCTAGAGGTTTTAAAGTTCAATACGTACAAGACAGCTGATCTCTTATATAATAAAATGCCTGCAGAAATTCCCCTCTGGACCAAAGTATTGTAGGTTTGCGACAACAGATGCCACATAAAAATCCAATACGTCTAGCCTATTAGCCGTTATCTTATGTAAATTTAGAACTCTATTTTAGACACATTTAGTCGTTATAATGAAATGCTACATTGCATTCTAGGAATTAAAATTGCAACATCTTTAGAGGAAGAAGTTCCTATTTTTCTTTCTAGATATTTAGTCCTCCTACCACCACCAATAAACGTTGGGAGGAAATGTGCACTTTTATACACATATTGTGGTTACAACAATCGTAGCTGGATCATAAACACATATAACACAAGCTTTCCATTTTCCGGTTCATAAATAATAACGCCTCCCTTAAACAATCTGTTCATTCTGAGTAACTGAGCGCTGAATATTCTACAATTCCAGAATTAAATTCTAATAAATAAACGAACACTGAAGAATATTAAAACATGGCGTCACTAACAGACATTTATTAAAGCCTAAAATTCTTTATACTTTTCATGCAATCAATTTTACATGTAGTTAATAAACAATTTTCTTATGCACAGATGTCTTTTAGAATGGAATGTACAAGATCGCATAGCCGTGTTTTTTCAGTGATATTTACAATTCTTACAGTCATGTTGATTTGTTTGCGTGGATGCATGTGTGCGTACGATAGACATTTTTTTTATTTTTCATTAAATATTTCTTTTATGTTATTAATAAATCTTGTGTTTATGCAATTATGTTAGCGAGCTATTTTGTAGAACCGTGTTAACAAATTATTACAGTGGTGTTTGTTTGTTTATATGTATGAGTGTGTGTCTGCGTGTGTACGTGTCTGTATGCGTGTGTGTGTGTGCGACCGTGCGTGCGTGCGTGCACGAGCAACGGCAACGCGTGGCCGGGTACAGCTTAAGTTCTTTAATAATTCCAAGAAACCTTCTCAACCATTGATTCCCATGGCTAATGATACGCTGCCCGAAAGTACTTCCCTCAAGCTCCAAGGGTTGACATTGACAGGCAACATTGATTGGAACCAATAATTTGAGGCAATTGCCAAGGCTGCTGCGAGGAAGGTGGGCTCTATCTACCGTGCTGGAATCCTACTCAAATCTGAGAGTACCCCGTATCTCTACAAGGTCATGGTCCGGCCATGCATAGAGTATCGTTGGCACATCTGGGCTAGTGCATCTGCTATTGTTTCTCGTCCCTAGACAGGACTCAAAAAAGAGTCGCTAACCTAATATGTCCGGAACTATCAACTAAACTTCAATTTCTGTTCTTTCACCGAAACGTGGTATCCTTGTGCATGTTTGACAAGTATTTTAATGACAAGAACTCTTACGAACTCCTAGCACTAGTATCTTTCGACAGCAATACCTTCGACAAACCTGACTAGTAGCCCCCCCCCCCCAAAAAAAAACTGCAGAGATCATTATATGCCGAAAATGATTAGCTTTTCTCGGGAAAGCTGAATTCCTAAACTTCGGGAGCTGTTCCACATTTTGCAATAGTTGGAAGCCTATAAAGACAACTAATGAATAGAACATCTTATAAAAGTAACTGTAACTGTAACGACATTCGCCCTTGAACCGGTTTAACATTAGTTTACCACCTTCTGTGTCAAGGCGGTCCATATATAACGATCAGATATCTCAGTGTTTCAGGAGTCTGCTACGTCCACATGTGTTCGTTTAACCTCGTTTCCCGGCCTTTTTTGGAGCACGTCCACGCACTCTGAGGACAAGACCCAAACTCTCTGCTCTAATCTTTTTGACCTATCAATGGACTTCCATATAGTTTTGGGCAAAGGCCGAGAATAAGGACATTTATTGGCGGTTGTTTCAGGTAAGCGAGTACTTGTTGAGAACGTTTTACATGGAGGGACGATGGATTAGAGCTCAAAAGAAAAACACCTACAATAAAAGTATGGATTAAGATAAGGAGAAGTCTTAACATGATGGACGAGAACTCCTTTTACTTTAATTAAAGACGCCTTTGTTCTGGAGAACAAGTGTGAGAATATTGGATGCATGATGATCTGCGAGGAAAATTGGTAAATAAATCATAATGATAGGTAGCTCGTTATAATAGTACGACTCGCGTCTTATTATCTCTTTTGTTGGTTGAGGTTAAAAATATAAGACTTTATCTTTGGTCCAACTCTGGTATATATAAAAAAGAAGTAATGTGATGTGATGTACTTTTGCAAAATTTGAGAGAAAACATTCCAATTCTATTTAAAGCTTTCACGGAAAACATCCGTCTAGCTGAATCCACTGTGAAAAATTTCCCCCACTCTATATCTGTGCCTAAATATAAAACGCGGATTCCATGAACAATGCTTCTTTCTTAGAACGCCTGTGAAACTCTGTTCCGTCTGCCTGCTTCCCACCGGACTACAACTTGGATGTCTTCAAGTCCAACGTTAACAAATTACTAATGAACCGCCCCCTTAAGTAAACACTTCATCAAATCTCCACACTAACGTAATGTACTTGCAATAACTCTTATCCCCGAGTGGCTTCCGGGCCTTGATAAGTGGTGATCACTGTGTAAAAAAAGCATTAATAACGATCTTGAATATCAGCAGTTTCTCTTATTTTTCTCCAAATGACCAACGATTAGTTTTTTCTACGACTTGCATGTCATATAATGTTATCTTGATAATCTCATAAACCGTCTTCAACTGATTATCTCTTGACCCTGCAGTGAGGCTTAGGATAAGAGAAAAAGAGGAACAAGTGGCTGTCATAATCGGTAAGTCTTGGCTGGATCGTTGTTAAGGGTTTCTCAGCTTTATTGGCGCCATTCTTTCTTTTAAACCATTTTTTATTCGTACATTTTTATACAGACTCATGTTGAAGTAGAAATTTACGAATAGATTTGTCCCGACTGATGGGAAAGATGATAGGTGCTCGTTTAATTTGAAGGTTTCAATATTTTCCCTCGCGGAGTGAGCGTCGTTGACTGTGATTTTCATCATACTAGTACGGATAAACACACAAACAAGCACACACACACACACACACACACACACACACACACACACACACACACACACATATATATATATATATATATATATATATATATATATATATATATAACAGTATAGATACATTCCAAGATCCAAATATCTATTTTACATTCAGAACAACACCTCCAGGATGTAAAAAAATTCGTTACATTTTTCTGATCCGTTTCGTTATGCAGAAACAAGGAGTTATTATTGTGTGTATACAATATTTTCTTGTGCAAGCACTTTTTTAGAAAAATGAGAATATTTTTGCTTAAATAGAAAAAAATGGATGACAATAAGTGACAAATCGTGATATATATATATATATATATATATATATATATATAATTTAAACAATATATTTTACAAAAACAACAACAATATATATATATATGCATGTATTTATGTATGTATGTATTATGTATGTATTTATATATGTATGTATGTATTTATGTATGTATGTATTTATGTATGTATGTATTTATGTACGTATGCATTCATGTATGTATGTATTTATGTATGTATTCATGTATATATGCATGTATTTATATACGTATGTATTCATGTATGTATGTATTTATGTATGTTTTTATTTATGAATGTATGTATGTATGTATGTATGTATGTATCCACGGACATATGTTTCGTGATTTTACAACTAATCAGTTAGATTGAATCTTACGGTTAAACAGCATGCCGGCACTTTAGAGATTGAAGCTTCTAAGTTACCAAGTTAAGATCTTTCTACCCTACCCACATGCAGAAACAAAGAGCTTAAATGCCTACTGGAGAGAACTTGAATCCCTACTAGACACTGTTCTCGGGTGTCGAAAATCTCTCTGTACAGGGGTTTGTCAGGAAACTTAGCATGAACATAATTTTCTCGTGAATAAAAAAAAACTCTGACTAAATATTCCAAATTACAAAGTATTCGCATTCAAAATAAAATCTCCTCAGTATGGCTATATAATACTGGCTTGTGCGTAGAATGCTTCATATTCTCCAGTCAACAGCAATTCTTGTCCTGGAATTCAATAAGATCAAGAGAGGACTGGAAAATCTTTTAGCATATTTTCATGATCACGTGAAGGAAGGAAAATTATATTCCGAACTTAATTACTAATTCACTGTTTGATAGTTAAAGGTGAATCTTATTCGGGTACTTATCTGCGACAACTATAAAGATGAGGATAACAGTCCGCAAAAAATAAATACGCATCCACACGCTATGCCTAACTTATATTAATATATATTTCTTTGTTTCATTTTACTCCAGTCGGTATTATCAGAAATTATGAAGCCTCATCTTAAGAGGATTCCCAAAATAGAAATAATATATATTAAAGTATATATGTTTATATATATATATATATATATATATATATATATATATATATATATATGTGTGTGTGTGTGTGTGTGTGTGTGTGTGTGTACGCGCGTGTCTGTGTGTGTGTGTGTGACTAGGCTGTCAATACTAAACTCGAGTCCTTTAATACGCGTACATAAATAATAATAATTGAATAATAACAAGAAACATTCTCAACCACCAAAAGCTATGGCTAAAGATATCTTAGCTGAAAGTACTTCATTCAAACTCCAAGGCTTAACGTTTACACGGAGCATGAACTGGAATATATACATCGATAGCATTGCAAAAACTGCTGCAAAGAAGGTAGGCTCTCTCTACCCTGCTAGAAAGTTACTTACGCCTGAAAGTATTATGTACCTCTACAAGGCTACCATTCGTACATGTATCGAGTAATGTTGTCACATTTGGGCTGGTGCATCTGTTACTAGTCTCTCAATCCTAGACAGGGTTCAAAAGAGAGTCGCCAACCTGATAGGTTGTAAACTGTTACTTACGCTTCAACTTCTGTCCTATCGACGAAATGTTACATTCCTCTGCCTGTATAACAAGTATTTTAATGGCGGATGCTCCGACGAACAACATGCTCCTATACCCCCTTGACTTAAATACCCTCGACTAACCTAACAGAGAGCAAAGTTCCACCCTTACTCAGTAGAGATCCCTAGATGTAAGAAAACATGAATAGTTTCTTCCCCAGAATTGCTAGACTTTGGAATTCCCTTCCTGATTCCTACTTCCTCAACTATACTGACATGCAAAAGTTCAAGTGTAATGTGAACAGACATCTTGCTGCTCAACTCCCTACATAGTGTCATTTCAACTTATGTTCTTGATAGTAGTGGCACTTGCTTTGTTTGGGATGAAAATGTAATAAACAAAGGAATTCACTTCTAAATGATTAACGGATTATTATATGTTTGGAAATGTTAGTAATCTCTCTAAATAATTGTTAAATTTACTTCATGTAAGTAAGCCAAAAAAAAACAAAATGCAACTTTTCTTGAAAATTAAGACATCACTGATTTTTTTCTGATAGTTTAACAGTAGGTATAAGACATCGATGCATAAATATTCGCCATTTGCTAGTTTTGTTGATATGAGAAAAACCTCTCATTTGAAAATTCACCTATGTAAGGTTTTCTGAGAACCAACACGTTGTAGTCTCCGTCACAAGGAAGGCCAAGAAAAGAAATCACTCGAATCCATTCTTATTTGTAAAAACGGTATTTATATCCGGGTACTTTCCAGAATAAAACGTAATCGTAACCTTCTCTCTGACCTATAGCTTTTCGAACGTCATCAACCTCTCTAACGTGATCTTGAACATGCTCCCGAATATGTTCCTGACTGTGCCTTCATTCTTTTTATAGTCTCCTTTTGTTTCCCTGTCGAGCCGCCATTTTTCACACGGCTCTGTATTTGTATATTCTGTCACAGATTTTCAATAAATCGGATCAATAGTCATTAAAAACTAATTAAGTAAGATTCCCTTAATTTCATTATTTTCTTAAGATCCCTTAAGTTATGCGTCATATTTCAGACAATTTCTGGAATGAAAATCATAAAATGCGTTTTTATCGAGATTAGAATGAATATTCTATTAAAAACTGTGAGTTTAGTCATCGTAATGGGACATAAAACTGATAAAAAAACAGTTTTGTTCAGGAATCAATTTTACCGTCGCGATACGAGTATTCTTATAGCGTTTTTATAAATCTCAAAATTAATTCTTCTGCTGAAGAACTGATCAGATTGAGAGTTTATTCTTATAAATTTGTTTTTTCGAATTGATTTTAAATAGTTGTTTAAACATGCCTCATACGTCATCGTACATTCTCCCTAATAAAGAGATAATAGTTCTTCAAAAAACATCGACGAAAAGTGGCAATATGCGCTCAATTATGCCTTCCGTTTTTCCGTTTTTCTTCACTTTCGGTTATGACCTCCCTTACATCTAACTTCGTTCCGCTGCTTTACACCGTTCGACTTCAACAGGTAATTGGATGCAGCGAAGCATTCAATTAACCGTTTTGCTTAACATTTTATCTGCTGTTGATAATTAGGAATGAGGGCGTGGCTGTGGGGAGTTACCGTTTGTTTCCCCTCTCCCTTACTATCATTCTCTATGATTTAAGTCATTTAAATAAAGATACAGAGAGAAAACATAGCTAGATTTAAAGAGAGAGAGAGAGAGAAAGAGAGAGAGAGAAAGAAATGAAGAACCCTGCATATATCTACAGAAATAGGCAGAGCAGTGGTCACAGTTTGGTAAGAGTTCTGATATGTGACATAATGAAAAATGTTCAGTTCATGTAGTCGTTATCTAATTTATGATATTCCCTTCCTTAATTTTCCGTATCTCTTCATCTGTCTTTATACACGCAACGTACACACACGCGCATGCCCCCCATATATATATATTTTTTATTTATATATATATATATATATATATATATATATATAAAGAGAGAGAGAGAGAGAGAGAGAGAGAGAAAGAGAGAAAAGAACAAACCATGTTATTTATTCATAAACATTTTGTCATTATTGTAAGACTTTTGCTGGATGAATGAAATTAAGAAAATAGAATACACATACAATATTTGAAAAAAACATTTTTGTAATGAAATGTATGAGTTTGCTATATCAAAACAAAACACTCGTTGGAAATTCAAAATTTAAAATACAAAATTTGAAATTCAATATTTGAAATTACAAAACAGGTTTAGCGTTATAAAAGAAAGTAAAATTTTTTAACTTCATATATAAAAGGATATGTAATTTATACTATTAATTGATATTTCCGTTTCATTCAAATATGGATGTGTAACTGAAATGAAATTAGTGCATTTTTGCTCTGTAATTTCTTGACTGATTATATGTAATTTATTGACTTATTATATGTAATTTATTGACTGATTACATGTAATTTATTGACTGATTATATATAATTTATTGACTGATTATATATAATTTATTGACTGATTATATGTAATTTATTGACTGATTATATGTAATTTATTGACTGATTATATGTAATTTATTGACTGACTACATGTAATTTATTGACTGATTATATGTAATTTATTGACTGACTATATGCAATCTATTGACTGATTATATGTAATTTATTGACTGATTATATGCAATTTATTGACTGATTGACATTATATGTACTTTACTGATTATATGTAATTTATTTACTGATTATATGTAATTTATGGACTGATTATATGTAATTTATTGACTTATTATATGTAATTTATTGACTGATTATATGTAATTTATTGACTGATTACATGTAATTTATTGACTGATTATATATAATTTATTGACTGATTATATATAATTTATTGACTGATTATATATAATTTATTGACTGATTATATGTAATTTATTGACTGACTATATGCAATCTATTGACTGATTATATGTAATTTATTGACTGACTATATGTAATCTATTGACTGATTATATGTAATTTATTGACTGATTGCATGTAATTTATTGACTGATTATATGTAATTTATTGACTGATTATATGTAATTTATTTACTGATTATATATAATTTATTGACTGACTATATGTAATTTATTGACTGAGTATATTTAATTTATTTACTGATTATATATAAGATATTGACTGACTGTATGTAATTTATTGACTGATTATATATAATTTATCGACTGACTATATGTCATTTATTGACTGATTATATGTAATTTATTGACTGATTATATGTAATTTATTGCCTGATTATATATAATTTATTGACTGATTATATGTAATTTATTGACTGATTATATGCTATTTATTGACTGATTATAGGTAATTTATTGAGTGATTATACATAATTTATTGACTGATTATATGTAATTTATTTATGGATTATACATAATTTATTGACTGATTATATGTAATTTATTGACTGATTGCATGCAATTTATTGACTGATTATATATAATTTATTGACTGATTATATGCACTTTATTTACTGATTATATATAATTTATTGACTGACTATATGTAATTTATTGACTGAGTATATTTAATTTATTTACTGATTATATATAAGTAATTGACTGACTGTATGTAATTTATTGACTGATTATATATAATTTATTGACTGACTATATGTCATTTATTGACTGATTATATGTAATTTATTGACTGATTATATGTAATTTATTGACTGATTATATATAATTTATTGACTGATTATATGTAATTTATTGACTGATTATATGTAATTTATTGACTGATTATAGGAAATTTATTGACTGATTATATGTAATTTATTGACTGATTATATGTAATTTATTTACTGATTATACATAATTTATTGACTGATTATATGTAATTTATTTACTTATTATATATAATTTATTTACTGATTATATGTAATTTATTTACTGATTATATATAATTTATTGACTGATTATATGTAATTTATTTACTTATTATATATAATTTATTTACTGATTATATGTAATTTATTGACTGATTATGTGTAATTTATTGACTGATTATATGCACTTTATTTACTAATTATATATAATTTATTGACTGATTGTATATAATTTATTGACTGATTATATATAATTTATTGCCTGATTATATATAATTTATTGACTGATTATATGTAATTTATTGACTGATTATATGTAATTTATTGACTGACTATATGTAATTTATTGACTGATTATATGTAATTTATTGACTGATTATATGTAATTTATTGACTGATTATATGTAATTTATTTACTGATTATATGTAATTTATTGACTGATTATACATAATTTATTGACTGATTATATGTAATTTATTGACTGATTATATATAATTTATTGACTGACTATATGTAATTTATTGACTGACTATATGTAATTTATTGACTGATTATATGTAATTTATTGACTGATTATATATAAATTATTGACTGACTATATGTAATTTATTGACTTACTATATGTAATTTATTGACTGATTATATGTAATTTATTGACTGATTATATATAATTTATTGACTGATTATATGTAATGTATTGACTGATTATATATAATTTATTGACTGATTATATATAATTTATTGACTGATTATATGTAATTTATTGACTGATTATATATAATTTATTGACTGATTATATGTAATTTATTGACTGACTATATGTAATTTATTGACTGATTATATGTAATTTATTGACTGATTATATGTAATTTATTGACTGATTATATGTAATTTATTTACTGATTATATGTAATTTATTGACTGATTATATGTAATTTATTGACTGATTATGTGTAATTTATTTACTGATTATATGTAATTTATTGACTGATTATACATAATTTATTGACTGATTATATGTAATTTATTGACTGATTATGTGTAATTTATTTACTGACTATATGTAATTTATTGACTGATTATACATAATTTATTGACTGACTATATGTAATTTATTGACTGACTATATGTAATTTATTGACTGATTATATATAATTTATTGACTGATTATATATAATTTATTGACTGATTATATGTAATGTATTGACTGATTATATATAATTTATTGACTGATTATATATAATTTATTGACTGATTATATGTAATTTATTGACTGATTGTATATAATTTATTGACTGACTATATGTAATTTATTGACTGACTATATGTAATTTATTGACTGATTATATGTAATTTATTGACTGATTATATGTAATTTATTGACTGATTATATGTAATGTATTGACTGATTATATGTAATTTATTTACTGATTGTATATAATTTATTGACTGATTATATGTAATTTATTGACTGATTATATATAATTTAATGACTGATTATATATAATTTATTGACTGATTATATGTAATTTATTGACTGATTATATGTAATTTATTGACTGATTATATGTAATTTATTGACTGATTATATGTAATTTATTGACTGATTATATGTAATTTATGTACTGATTATATGTAATGTATTGACTGATTATATGTAATTTATTGACTGATTATATGTAATTTATTGACTGATTATATGTAATTTATTGACTGATTATATGTAATTTATTTACTGATTATACATAATTTATTGACTGATTATATGTAATTTATTTACTGAGTATATATAATTTAATGACTGATTATATGTAATTTATTGACTGATTATATATAATTTATTGACTGATTATATGTAATTTATTTACTTATTATATATAATTTATTGACTTATTATATATAATTTATTGACTGATTATATGTAATTTATTGACTGTTTATATATAATTTATTGACTGATTATATATAATTTATTGACTGACTATATGTAATTTATTGACTGACTTTATGTAATTTATTGACTGATTATATGTAATTTATTGACTGATTGTATGTAATTTATTGACTGACTATATGTAATTTATTGACTGACTATGTAAATTAATAACTGAGAACAGAGAAAGTATCACTTCATAAACGTCCTGAAGCTATTTTTAAAAAGACAACCCCCACTATCAACAACAACAAAAAAACTCACAAACCAGTAAAAAATAAAACACTTGGACACTATAACAAGATCGATATACGGTACGTACATAGGTTGGTCGAAAAATAAAACTCAGAATTTTTAAGCAGAAGACTAGTAAACTAATGACCATGTACAATGTACTAAACCTGATAGATGTTATTTGCTTTTGATTGTAATATTTGTTAATATTTCTTAAAATATTATAATAAACTACTCACTCTGTTACGATTAATAATTTTTACGCATCCTTAAGCACGGTATTTTTTAATAATATAATAGCAGTAAAATATTAATTATGTTTAATTACTTATTGTTTAGATTATTCTATTTAATGAACTCATATAATCCGAAACTGTGTCTAGTGATTAATTTATTAAATAAAACCGAATACAGTTTAACAGTACACAAAATATATATTGTGAAATAAACAGGATATTCTCTCTCGAGGTGGGTTTTTTTTAAGACGATGTGATATTTGATAACATTATTAAACGCCAGGTAGGGCGTATAAACTTACATCTAGCAAATACGTAGACCATATAGAACAACATAAAAATGATGCCGAATAAAACTTGCGTACAAAAAGAATGTTGATGAAGAAGGGTGGAGAAGAAATTGATGACGAACAAGGAAGAAGATAGATCCTAAATATGAAGATGAAGAAAACGGTAAGTGATGATGATAAGTAGGAGAGTAAACATGAAAACAAAAATGAAGAAGGGCGATGATAAAAATGATGGAGATGAAGAGTAGGAAGAACCTCTACGAAGCAGGAAGAGAATTATGAAAATGAAAATTCAGTAGGAAAATATGAAGAACGAAGATGTAGATCATTAAGAGGATGGTTAAGAGGAGTGAAGATGAAGGTGCAGGAGGTGGAAGAGGAAGATAAAGATGCTGATCAAAGAAAGAATGAGCAGAGGATTAAAGGAAAGAAGATAAAATGACGTAAAGAAAGGGCAATGGTTGGGAATCCGGAAAACAACAATTGATCTACTTAAATGAATTTTCGAATGTTCAAACAAGTTGCACATCGAAAAGAGCTTATTATAAAGTTTTATAAGCGTCATCAAAGTTAGTATAATTTAAAAGATCAAGTAAACAATTAAAAAGATAAACAAGTTTTACAATTAGCATTCGACAACCAGTACTACTTAATTGTTCAAATATTGACTTAAATTTACTCCGGTACAAAACATATTACAGCTCAACAGAAAAGGCTACAATCGTCACAACTGACCAATCGATATCGGCGTAAATATCGATTAGGGATAATCAGCTAGTAGAACAAAAGCGACAAAATGTTAATTCAGTTGCATCCGCAATAAATCTGTTTATTGCTTTTAAATTACCGAGTTAATAATATTGTATCGAAAGACAATATGATTTTAAGACGTAAATAATCAAGAAACTCTTCCTCTGACCTTCTTCAGGTGCTTAACCGCGACATGATGGGAATGTGTAATCTCTTCACTGTATCCTCAGTAATAACTGCCTTCCACAGTTGTCGTTGTATAATAGGATAGCAGTTTGTAAATAAATATACCAATTACTCATCTCAAAGGAGTCCAATAAAAATCATATATAGTACACACGTGTGTAATAAATATCGCACAGATTAAACAATGGCCAGATTGCTACACAATATTCGGTACTAATTCACAGTTAATTCATTTGTATTTAAAACCTTTGTAAAATATAATATATGAACATGTTTTTTTCTACCTGATTTCCTCCTTCTATATCATATCTTATGAAATCCCAACAATATATATCGATCGAAATTTAATATCGCATAAAGCTAAAGAGGTATAACACACATTTTATTTTTGTCTGTTAATTAAACCATAATTTTTTAAACTTACAATCAGTTCGTAAATAAAAGACTTGCAATTCTATATTAATTATTGATATTGTTTTTTCACATTCGTATATAGTATAATCTGCTGAAATCCAAAAGAAAATACAATTAATTTTATCAGATATAAACAATTTAAAACCATCTCATTGTTCTGAAATGTTTGGTTTCAAGAATATAATTTAGAGAGGATTAACGATGTTTACTGCGACTTAATAATTTTTTATTATAAATAAATGGGGGAAATCAATAATTTCGGATTGAAGAAGCAAAACTAAATAATTATTAAGAAAGTTTTTGTTTTAATTAATAATGAGAAAGAAAATTAGTTTGTATCACTTTCGGGCATCCGTATGCTCGATTTCGCGTATAAACAGACCGTCAGCCATTAGAAATAAACAGATTTTGTTTGCATATTTTACAAGATACACAAAATAACTTTGCACAGTTTGATAGTCTAATCTTTAAATCAAATATTTGACGGTAGTACAACTTACTATGAACATAAATTTTCCCCCTCTTTATCTGTGCCTAAATCCAAACGTAGATTCCCTAAGCAAAGCTTGTTTCTTAGAACTGCGCGCCAGTGGAACTCTCTGCCGCTTGCCTGTTTCCCACCTGACTACAACTTGGACGTTTTCAAGTCCAACATAAACAAACTCCTGACAAACCACCCCCTTAAGTAAGACACTCTAACTAAACATCCAATACTAATGATTACTAGAATACTATCTCATTGATTACTGTATAACCTTCGGGCCTTGATAAGTGGTTAACCCCATGTAAAAAAAAACAAAAAACAACTTTATTTTGGGGAAATTTAACAAAACTGATAAATAAATACATTTTCTCTAGGGAGGAGCGCATTTCTTAGTTCACATAAAATAATGACATCATAGGATTCTATGGTTAATTTTGGATTGGCTCTTAAAAGTCTGCTGCTTTGCAAACTGAGTAACGTAGGCCCGTCGTTAATTTTGAAAGTTTCAAAATTAAAAAGTAATGAATATATTGAGAGATAAAGTTAGGTCATATAGTTATTGTCAGTTGTGGAGCAAAGAAAGCTATCACGTGTTCCTAGAAGGATAAAAATATACATGGAACAAAGATAAATAGTAAAAAAAAAACGGTTTTAATTAATCACTTGTCGTCATATTGAAACTGCACACTAACCATTTTTCATTTGAATTACCTCAGACAACGCTTGACGCTGTTTAATATTATGAGATAAGAGAAACGAAAAGACAATTATCGCAAAGACATGGAAATGCCTATTGACCTAAGACAATTGATAAGAGCAAGGCTATAGGAATGAGGAAACAACTAGCAGTAAGGGAGTTTCATGAGATGGCAGTTCTTTGGAAGGAACATGTTGATATAGGAAGCTGTATTATAATGAAATATCCGAATAAGGCCTTCTAGTGGATTTGGTGTGAAAAGAAAGATAGAAAAACACATTTTACAAGATGTCGAAAATTAATATATGAAATCCAACGAAGATTTGAACTAACTTCCATATAAAACGTCGCTAAGTTTCAATTAAAGTAACACAAAAAAAACCCTGAACTAATTGGGAATTGGCATACTTTATGTTTGAATCGTTCGATTATATATATATATATATATATGGAATTATCTATAGTCGTAGTCAAATATATAATGAGCTAGGCACCAAAAACAAAAAAAAAATGTGTGTTATAAACAAATCAAGAGATTGAATAAAGACAACATGACAGAGTGATAAGCAAAAATGTGTTTCCGAAACGAAACTCGCCTGATTACCTACTGTGGCGTGTCCAGATGTGTCTCTGGCAGCTGTTTCATGTCACTGTTAAGTGTTAACCCACGAGGAGCCGTGTCTTGGCCCTTTCAATCGACGGGGGCCTATGAAATGATAATTCATTCCTGGCCATGTTTCACTTTTTACGCTTTTTTGTGTTATTATTGTTGATAATTCACCTTCTTTGTCTGTTTTGAGTTGATTTTTTTTTAATTCCCGATTTTTTTTATTCGCTTTTTTTGTTTGTTTGTTGACTAAAAAAATGCGTGTTTCTAAATCGACTAATTTTATCACTTTTAGATTTATTAGATACTTGCGATGAAACCCAGAATTGTCCGGGAATTTATAATTGACGTTAAGGGTCATATGCCGTTGTAACACCATTTTTTTCTTCTTTTCCTTCTTTTTTGTGTATTTCATATTCGCCATGCACTATTTTTTCATATTCGCCATATTTTTTCTCTCCACTGTTATTTTTTATACACTAAAAATAATCACACGACCATCATCAAAGGTTGCTCGGTTCTCTGAAGTCTGAGTGACACCGTATTGTATACCGATACTCTATGGCTGACTGGGATAGCTTCCCTACATTCATATCTGATTTACCTCTGCACTCCATGTTTAAAAAAGATGTGTCCTCTATAGTATCAGACCTGACCGAATGGTTAATTGTAGGCATAGACCAATTTATACCATCTAAAACATTCCAACAAAAACCTAAAAGCCAGCCATGGTTCTCCCCAGAATGTGCTGCTGCTATCGCGCACAGAAATCACTTTTCCATAGCTACCAATGTAATAGATGCACTGAGAGTAAAGCTGCTTTCAGGACTGCCAGCAACCACTGTAAAAGAGTAATAAAAATGCAAGAGAGCTATATGCTCAGTCTGTTAAATCCAAGGTAGCTGATCAGCGGGTTGGTTCGCCCCAGTTTTGGCAATAACAAATAGGATCCTGGACAGAAGTATGCGTTCTATCCCAACCATTATCAATGGACCAGAGGTCATCTCGTCAGCGTCAGACAAGACCAAACTATTTGCAAATACCTTTGCAGCTAATTCTACCCAATGCGACGAAGGCCATCAACTCCCCATATTTCCTCCTATAACACAGAACATTATATATATATATCAACTTATATTGTTTAAAATATAATTATCCACTGACACGTGTTTCGTCATCTACGACTCATCAGAGTTGCTGAATCTAGCGAGATTCGAAAGCGGAACTCCACGGTTAGAAGCCTAAACTGTTTTGCCCTTGGCTATAGGTTCTCAAGAGAGAAAGTTCAGGAATTTAACGAGGTTACTAAGAGTGCCCAATAAAAAAGAGTAAGATACTTTTTTATTGATATAGACAAAATTAGATGGTCGCGACACTAGACATGATAATGTTTAATTAGTTTTTATCAGGCGACTTTATAAAATTTCTCTTCCTTAGAAGAAATTCGGTTCTTAAATCTCGCATTCACATCGTATGGTTTAGATGTACGACCGTCGAGGACAACCTGCATTCTTCTCTTATCTAAGAAGGATTTAATCATGTGATATATTCTTCCAGTGATACGATATGATCTGATTTTCCTGAGAAGACCTTCATGCCATACGTTGTCAAAAGCCTTATATATATTTAGAGTTACCACTCTACCCTCCCCGCTTTGTCCAGTGACTGGTATATACGTTCTGAGATTACAGTTAGGATGTCTGCTGTTGAACGGGCTTGTCTAAATCCATATTGGATGTCAGTCAGAAGTTTAGCATCTGTAAGGTGATGGACTAGAGCTTGATTAATTATCGTCTCAAATAGTTTGGCGAAAAGTGAGGAGGCTAATGGGGCGATAATTGACTGTGTCAGTTCTTTCGTTAGAATTCTTGAAAACTGGTACTGCAGAAGCAGTTTTCCAGCAGACAGGAAAGCAAGATTAATTAAGGCATTTGTTGTACAGTTTGGAGACAACTGGAGCTACTTCGGCGACGAACTTTTTTAATAGCACAGCCGGTATAGGATCAGGTCCACATGCTTTTGCAGTGTCAATATTTCTTATGATAGCATGCACCTGAGAAGAGGTGATTTTCAGATCGGCTAGTGTGGCATCTGTTCGCAAAGGAAAATCAGGGAGGGGGTGGTTGGCAGGGTCCAACGTTGAGTTGGAGGCAAACCGACTGGCAAGCATGTTAGCCTTCTCAGCAAACAACCTCATGATTGTTGGGTAGTGGGGGGATTGCTGATTGCCCATTATTTACTACACTTTTGTAGATTTTTCAGAAGTCGCGGGTCCCTAATTTCTGTGCTTCGATGCGTTTTTTGGTGGTTTCAGTAAATTCTCTCTTAGCTGTCGCTATTTCTTTTCTTACAGTTACTTCTGTCTTCTATATACTTCTGCCTGTTTGAACTGGACTATGTCGGTTAAATCTGCGGTACGCATGCTGTCTTTGCGCGATGGCGGCTGCACAAGTAGAAGTAAACCATTGCGGAGAGTGGGGCTTGCTATAAAATTTCCGTGTGGGATCATGTGCTTCAGTTGCTGTTTTGAACCATTCAGTGGTCTCATTTGCGCACTGTTCATATATATATATATATATATATATATATATATATATATATATATATATATATATATATATATATATAGTTCATATAGTGCCTATCTACTCCTTAAGCAGTTTAGGTTTGCAGACCGGTAGTTTGTTTGAGTCACCAGCTCTAGGGAGGTCGTCATCCAAGACTGGATATAAATGCGGGAGTGCCGCAGGGGTCTATCCTGGGACCTCTGTCATTCCTAATATTCATAAATGACCTCCCTGACAAAATTGCCTATGAGATGGGTATATATGCTAACGACACCACACTCTATAACAGACACGATAGGAAAACAAATAAACACATATCTAAAGAAATGGCAAAAACACTAGAGGATGACCTCCGATCTGTAGTGGAATGGGGACATAAATGGATGGTCACATTCAATGCTTCCAAGACAAAACTAGTTTCCTTCAATGATTACAAGAAACCTTCTCTACCACTATTAGCAAAGGACAATGACTCTTTATATGAAAGTACATCCTTTAAACTCATCGGCCTAACGTTCCCAGGAAACATGAGTTGGAACAATTACATCGAGAGTATCGCCAGGACCGCTGCGAAGAAGGGAGGTTCTCTCTAAAAGATCACCATTCGCCCATGTATGGAGTATTGTTGTCATATTTGGGCTGGTGCATCTACCACTAGTCTTTCGCTCCCAGAAAAGGTTAACAAGAGAATCGCCAATCTGATAGGTTCTGAACTGTCCTCTAAACTTCAGTCCCTATCCCATCGACGAAATGTTGCATCCCTCTGCCTTTTCTACAAGTACTTTAACGGTGAATTCTCTGACGAACTACAAGCACTTGTGCCCCTCGACGTAAATACCCTTGACAAACTCGACAAACAGAAAAATCCCACCCCTTCACAGTAAAGATACCTAGATGTAAGAGAGCCTTCTACTCCATTAGTTTCTTCTCCAGGACAGCTAAAGTTTGGAATTCCCTGACGGGTTCCTGCTTCCCCGACTGTACTGACATGCAGAATTTAAAGTGCAACGTGAACCGACATCTTGCTGCCCAACTTCCTACACAGTATCCCTAATGCCCATGTCCCTGATAGTAGCCCCCTACAACAAAGTGGCAATATGCCTTGTTTGGGGTGAAAATGTAATAAAAAAAGAAGATTTCTTCTTCTGGATTTAAAAACCGGATTTACAGAACGTGTCAAGCTGGTCTGATGGTTATCGCACTTACCTCATTATCTTTAGGTTTTCGCTTCGATCTCATCTCGACTTTATTTTTTTGCTTACAAGAAGTATAATCTAGTTTGAAAAAAAATGCAGAATACTCGCATGTACATTTTTTTTCTTTCCCTTTTTTATTTAAATCTTTTTGAAGAATTTAACGTTACCTGTAATTCCTGCGGTTTTTCTGTTTTCAATAAATAAGAAAGCTGGGTTAATTCAAATATAATATTTATGCATATTTGACGACCGGGCAACTTGCTAATATATAAGCAAAATCAAGACTTCAAAAAAGGTGTTGATGGCAACAACAAGGTTTTGATGGCATACTAGTATATATATATATATATATATATATATATATATATATATATATATATATATATACTAGTATGCCATAAACATCATGATGGCATACTAGTATATATATACATATATATATATATATATATATATATATATATATATATATATATATATATATATATATATACTAGTATGCCATCAACACCTGATGACGGAACTGTATGTGAATGACTCTATATATATATATATATATATATATATATATATATATATATATATAGAGAGAGAGAGAGAGAGAGAGAGAGAGAGAGTCATTCACATACAGTTCCGTCATCAGTGCAGCTGGACAGTAGCACAGGTCGATTTTTGAACCCCGGTGAGGCAATGGTGATGATAGTTGGTGTTTAACATAGAAAAGACCTACCAGAAATATTTTTCTCAAAATCATTATCTTTGCTTGAGGAAATGACTTTAAAAGTTTAAAAATTGAAGCTATTAAAAGTTTTTCGGTGAATTGTCAATCAAAATAAACCGTACTGTTAAGAAAATGGAATAATTATTTAATGTTTTAAACTACATTTTTCAATAAAATATGTGAGGATAATGAATTAATAAAATAAATATTAACTGTCAAGGCAAAATTATGTTTTTTTAAAAATAATAACGACCAAAGTTCGCTTTTTCATTTCAGGAACTTTTTTGGGGTGGAAACATTTTCCATTTCACAGTCGCAAATGCGCTCGTTATTGATATTGAAAATTAACATTTGTTTATTATTTAATTTGAAAATATTACGATTTAGGCTTAATTATTTCGAAAGGAAAAACGAAAAAGACTTGTTTAAAATATGTATTATCATATTTCAAGTGTCTGCAGTGAATTTAATCATATTTGTTTTATCATTTTTAATTTGTTTTTTATTTAGGGTGGTATAAAAATGATGGCATTTTTTGACGTTCAAATGAATGTCAAAAACATTATTTTTGCACGAAGCTAATATTTCACATCAAATTCTATTTTAATTTTTTTTATTAAAATATGGTAATTCTCCAGTTTTATTTAAAAAAAATAGTCCATACAAGTTTATTCTACACATTCTTTACGAAACATAACTCCGTAGATATTCAGGTTTTTCTACTTAATAAAAAATACTTTGCAGAAAATTAGTATCAAATTTTAATTTCTTTTATTTTTAGGGAGTAATTGTTTTTAAGCAGTGTTTTTCTTCTAAAATTATAGTTTTAAAATCAGATAACCCACAAAGATTAATACGAGTAAATAAGGAAACTCCTTTAAAGGCTTTTCGTTATTTGTGCGTCTATGTTATTGTGCTAAAATAACTTTGTTATTTAGAAAGCCATTCTTAATATGGGAAGGAGGTTGTATTGCAACTATTCTGTACTTTCACCTAAAAAATTAATAAACAAAAATATCATAAAAAATAAATTTAACTTGAAAATACTATTAAAAATAGCATAGTAACATAGATGCACAAGCACTGGTTTATGAAACTCTAAACGCTAAACACTCGTTTAAAATGGCTACAGCAAGAATAAATCTCTTTAAGGATAAATTCATGTTATCGAAGGAAGAACTAAAATCTACTAAAAACGTCTAAACTAAACCCTACTATGGCTCTGATTTGGTTTAGTCCCCTCTCTTCTATACATCTAATTCAACTCTACATAGTTTTTCATTATTTCTTATAACTAGCACTTATTTTTTTACGTATGAAACTGGAACATAGCCTAAAAAGTTTCTTTCATTTATAATCCATTTATTTTTTTTTACTTTTCAGATTAGAATGTCGGTAAAATCACGACGTTCAGTTTTAATCTGTGGTTCACAAAATTTGCTGGTCCACCTTGTCATTTGGATGAAACAGCACCCCAACTTCACGACAAGTCATTCAGTTTAGTTATTTCCTCGAAAACAGTTATCCTACTTAAAAGTAGTGAGATTTCTAAGTTAATTGCTAAGCAAATATTTAATATTAAACAAGCAGTTAATCCCCATTTGCCCTTGTTATGGTAACATCATATAGGACAGAAGTTCAATATATTTTGCTGTAAGAGGGCCAAACAGATTGATTGTTGCAAGAGATTTCCTGTCAAAGTTAAAAGAATGAAGGGACAGCTAGACAGACTGATACATCTTCTTGTAGCTGCAAACTTTCTGCCTGTGATGACTTTGTAGTAAAGTGCAAGACAGAAAATTGTCAAACAAGGCACATAATCTGCACTTGTCCTCCTAACAAGGAAGTACAATTAATTCTATAGATTCACCTGCAATTATATTCCTTTTTTGTGGAAAATAAAATAATATATTTGTATTTATTATGTAATCTGGCTCTATTATTAAACAAATTTTCCAATTTTCAGGTTCCACTAGAAGAACTGACATTTACAGCAATTTTTAAATTAATTGATGGGACAAACAAAAAGCCTAACAACATTTACTGGTCCTTTGGGGGAACTTTGTATCAATAATTATCAAGATTTGCCTCAAGTAGAATTCTAAAATATTAGTGTCCCTCCCGTTCATCATTTTCTGACAGCCGAAGAAACAAATAATTTAAGTGTGAAGACCAGAGGCTTCTTTGAAGTATGCTGTTAGCATTTCTTGTCGAGAAGTTTACTTAGAAAATTGGGCTCTTGAATCAAGGAAGATGGCTAGCATAAGCCACAAGATTAATGTGTTTATGTACTAGAGTTTTCTATCCTCAAACACTATGATAAATTAAATATTCTGGTCAAATTTATCATCCAATTGTATGCAGTTAGTTGGTTTGAGATCAAAACCGACAATATTTTTAACCAACAACAGTATATTTTGATATGATTCAGAGAACAAAACAGTTAATTGAAATCCAAATTATTATTTTAAACTGTTCAAAATATAGTGCTTTTGCACTACCTCTGGAAAACATAATATCGATGATAAACTCAGATGAATTGAATGTGAGAGAAGAGGGCATTCAAACGATTTTATCCATTAGGTAAATAAATATTTATCCATTCAATTTTATAAGTTTTCGTAATTTACCCAAACAATAGTTAGTTTTTTTATTCATATTAAATCGCAAAAATATAAAAAATAAGTTTTTTCAAATAATTGTTTTTTTTGTGTGTGTTGTTTTTCCAGAAATAGTGAACAACTCAAAAAAAAAAAGAAGAAAAATATTACTTCTATCAATATTGCAGCCACACGCTGATCAAATTTGATTGATTTTTCTCAAAAAGTTGTATATGGACAGGAAGCAAGACATATACACATTATCACAAAATCATCGTGCCAGCAAATTAGGCCTTCATTTTCCTCAAAAGGAAATTATGCAGAATAATTTAGTTCTATTATAAGTTTATATTATTGCCTCTAATAAAAAAATTAAAATACATGGTTCAGTAACTTGTATCAAGTTACAGAATTACAATTTTGTGTAATACATCTCCACATTTTTTTGAATTGTGAAATATAAAAGACTTAGTTGCTAATTAGCTTTTTTTACAATTTTTGTTTAATCAATGGAGTAAAAATTGAGATATTTTGCTAGGTGTGATTCATAATTAAAATTATAATTCATGTATTTATTTTTCTTTCAATGTATTTCATATAAATATATCAATTTTAATTGAATGTTTTATAAAAATAGTGAAATTTCAAAGTCAGTGTTGTGAAAAATACAATGACAGTGACGAATTATTCAGCACTTTTCTACACAATATTTAAAATTAAACGCTCAATTGCCTGTTCGAGATAGGAATATAATTTTTGGTATATGTTCTTATCACATCAAATCCCAACTATCATTACCAGTGCCATGTTTATTTTCTGAAAAAAGTTGCAAATCGACCTGCCCTACTGGGCAGGCGACTACTTCAAGCCAGGATCGAAATCCGACCGCCCGTACGACAGTGAAGGCTATTACTCTAATCGGCGACTACAGTATTAAGGCAACGTTTATATTCCTGTTTACGAAACTGAAATGTAAAACTATTCATATGTTCATATATTTGTTAAAGAAATCGATATGTGAAAAACGAGAAATCTCGTGTTATTCTTATTTACTGTGAAATCTCTTTAAGCATGTTCACCCTGTTGGCATTTTTCAATGCTAACGCTTCGGTTTACCAAGGGCAATTATATGTTTTGTCTAGAAAACACATCACAGCATAAAAAAAACGAAATCTGTCTCAAGTAAATTGGAATTTTCTGTGTCAGTTTGTATGTCACCAATGTTATTTACAATTTTTTACACTTAATTTTTTTCTCTTTTTTTTACACAGTGATCACCACTTATCAAGGCGCAGAAGCCACTCAGGGGTAAGGGTTATTGCAAGTACATGACGTTAGTGTGGAGATTTGATGAAGTGTTTACTTAAGGGGGCGGTTCATTAGGAATTTGTTAACGTTGGACTTGAAGACATCAAAGTTGTAGTCCGGTGGGAAGCAGGCAGAAGGAACAGAGTTCCACAGAGTGCAGTTCTAAGAAAGAAGCTTTGTTCATGGAATCCGCGTTTTGATTTAGGCACAGATATAGAGTGGGGGAAATTTTTCACAGTGGATTCAGCTAGACGGGTGTTTTTTTGTGAAAGATTGGCGAGGGGGGACCAGAGATAGGAGTTCAGACGACCACCTGCCATGGAAATAACGATAAAACAAGGATAGGCTCGCAAATTTGCTTTATTTCGGAATCAAATATTTGCTTTTGCGAATGGAATATATTTAATTAATACTGGATAATACATCTCTCAAATAAAGCGGATGTCTTGACCGAAAGTTGATACTGCAATTTTTAGATCTTTAGTCTTACATGTTACCAAACTAAACTGTTTGAAATTTCTTATGAATAGAATATATATTTTTTCACATCTTTCATACGACAAAACTTGTGATTTATATTATGTTTCAAAAAATGAATTCAAACTATCGATCATAATGACTTTTTTTTATGAATCCGTTGATTCTATTGTTAGCATTCGTTTTCCTGATATATTTTTTTTTAGTTAGAATTCCTTCTAGTAAAATATCAGATACTAGCGGGATTTCCAACATCCTTCATCAAAGTTATTCTATGGAATAAACAGGATTTAAACTTGGAAAACCTAGGTCTTAAGCCAGTGTCGGTAATCACTTAAAAGCCGTATACAAACGATATTATTTATAAATATATAATAATAGTCCAAACAACTTATATTGCTTTAACAACGTATTGGCGTAAAAGCAATTTAATACACAATATATACTAAAATTAAAGGCCGCATGTCCAATACTTTAGTATTCTAAATTATGTTTTCTTCATGTCATAAAATCATATTCAATTTAAACGAAGAAAATCGTAAAGTGCGTTTAAAAAGGTTTAAACATATTAGTTATTATTAATAAGTTTCTCTTTTTTGAATGATTCGAATTCGTTTCGTTTTAGATATGTCTGAAACAAAAAAAGATTGTATCAGATTAACAAGAAAGTTTTACATTTAGATGAACAATTCACGGCCCAAATATTAGTTTATTGATCGAAATAAGCACCATCGGAATTAACTCACTTGTGCAACGCAAAACAAGTGCACTTATACCAGTGATGTAAACATTTTGTGATCTGTTGTGATGAAATTGTTGAACACGTTTTTGATATCGCTTAGATTTTTTATATCGTTTAAGTTTTTGATATCGCTTAAGTTTTGATATCGCTTAGGTTTTGATATCGCTTAAGTTTTTGATATCGCTTAAGTTTTGATATCGCTTAGGTTTTGATATCGCTTAAGTTTTTGATATCGCTTAGGTTTTTATATCGCTGAAGTTTTTGATATCGCTTAGGTTTTTGAAATCGCTTAGGATTTTGATATCGCTTAGGTTTTTGATATCGCTTTAGTTTATTATAGCGCTTAAGTTTTGATATTGCTTAGGTTTTTGATATCGCTTAAGTTTTTGATATCGTTTAAGTGTTTTGTTATTGCTTAAGTTTTGATATCGCTTAGGTTTTTGATATCGCTTAAGTTTTGATATCGATTAGGTTTTTGATATCGCTAAAGTTTTTGATATTGCTTAAGTTTTTGATATCGCTTAAGTTTTTGATATGACTTAGGTTTATAATATCGCTTAGGTTTTTGATATCAATTAGCTTTTTAATATCGCTTAAGTTTTTGATATCACTTAGGTTTTTGATATCGCTTAGGTTTTTG
Organism: Euprymna scolopes; assembly: GCF_053919585.1. Lineage (NCBI taxonomy): Eukaryota > Metazoa > Mollusca > Cephalopoda > Sepiida > Sepiolidae > Euprymna > Euprymna scolopes. The sequence goes on from NC_136489.1 coordinate 4,739,911, forward strand.
GTATAACTTAGATATTTTATATCACTTAGGTTTTTGATATCGCTATAGTTTTTGATATCGCTATAATTTTTGATATCGCTAAAGTTTTTGATATCGCTTAGATTTTTTGATATCACTTAAGTTTTTGATATCGCTTATTTTTTTTATATCACTTAGGTTTTTGATATTGCTTAGGTTTTTGATAATGCTTAGGTTTTTGATATCGCTTAAATTTTTGATATCGCTTAGGTTTTTGATATTGCTTAGGTTTTTGATATCGCTTAGGTTTTTGATATTGCTTAGGTTTTTGATATCGCTTAGGTTTTTGATATTGCTTAGGTTTTTGATATCGCTTACGTTTTTGATATCTCCTAGGTTTTGATATCGCTTATGTTTTAGATATTGCTTAAGTTTTTGATATCGCTTAGGTTTTTGATATCGCTTAGGTTTTCGATATCGCTTAAGTTTTTGATATCGCATTATTTTTTGATATCACTTAGGTTTTTAATATCGCTTAGGTTTTTGATATCACTTAGGTTTTTGATATCGCTTAGGTTTTTGAAATCGCTTAGGTTTTTGATATCGCTTAGGTTTTTGATATCGCTTTAGTTTATTATATCGCTAAAGTTTTGATATCACTTAGGTTTTTGATATTGCTTAGGTTTTTGATATCACTTAAATTTTTGATATTGCTTAAGTTTTTGTTTCTGCTTAGCTTTTTGATATCACTTAGGTTTTTGATATCGCTTAAGTTTTGATATCGCTTTGGTTTTGACATCGCTTAGGTTTTTGATATCGCTTAAGTTTTTGACATCGCTTAGGTTTTTATATCGATTAAGTTTTTGATATCGCTTAGGTTTTTGATATCGCTTAGGTTTTTGATATCGGTTAGGTTTTTGATATCGCTTAAATTCTTATATCGATCAGGTTTTTTATATTGCTTAAGTTTTTGATATTGCTTAAGTTTTTGATATCACTTAGGTTTATAATATCGCTAAAGTTTTTGATATCAATTAGCTTTTTTATATCGCTTAATTTTTTGATATCGCTTAGGTTTTTGATATCGCTTAGATTTTTGATATCGCTTAGATTTTGTATATCGCTTAAGTTTTTGATATTGCTAAAGTTTTTAGTATCATTAAGGTTTATGATATCGCTTGGGTTTTTGAAATCAATTAGCTTTTTAATATCGCTTAAGTTTTTGATATCGCTTAGGTTTTTGATATTGCTTAGGTTTTTGATATAACTTACATTTTTGATATCTTCTAGGTTTCGATATCGCTTAAGTTTTTGATATCACTTATGTTTTATATATTGCTTAAGTTTTTGATGTCGCTTAGGTTTTTGATATCACTTAGGTTTTGATATCGCTAAAGTTTTTGATATCGCTTAATTATTTTTGATATCGCTTAGGTTTTTTATATCGCTTAAGTTTTTGATATCGCTTAAGTTTTTAGTATCGCTTAGCTTTTTGATATCACTTAGGTTTTTGATATCGCTTAAGTTTGGATATCGCTTTGGTTTTGATATCGCTTAGGTTTTTGATATCGCTTAAGTTTTTGATATCGCTTAGGTTTTTATATCGCTTAAGTTTTTGATATCGCTTAGGTTTTTGAAATCGCTTAGGTTTTTGATATCGCTTAGGTTTTTGATATCGCTTTAGTTTATCATAGCGCTTACGTTTTAATATTGCTAAGGTTTTTGATATCGCTTATATTTTTATATCGATTAGGTTTTTGATATCGCCTAAGTTTTTGATATTGCCTAAGTTTTTGATAACACTTAGGTTTATAATATCGTTTAAGTTTTTGATATCAATTAGCTTTTTAATATCGCTTAAGTTTTTGATATCGCTTAAGTTTTTGATATCGCTTAGATTTTTATATATCGGTTAGATTTTTGATATCGCTTAAGTTTTTGATATTGCTTAAGTTTTTGATATCGCTTAAGTTTTTGATATTGCTTAAGTTTTTGATATCGCTTAAGTTTTGATATCGCTTAGGTTCTTGATATCGCTTAAGTTTTGATATCACTTAGGTTTTTGATATCGCTTAGGTTTTTGAAATCGCTTAGGTTTTTGATATCGCTTAGGTTTTTGATATCGCTTTAGTTTATTATATCGCTAAAGTTTTGATATCACTTAGGTTTTTGATATTGCCTAAGTTTTTGATATCACTTAAATTTTTGATATTGCTTAAGTTTTTGATATCGCTTAGCTTTTTGATATCACTTAGGTTTTTGATATCGCTTAAGTTTTGATATCGCTTTGGTTTTGATATCGCTTAGGTTTTTGATATCGCTTAAGTTTTTGACATCGCTTAGGTTTTTATATCGATTAAGTTTTTGATATCGCTTAGGTTTTTGATATCGCTTAGGTTTTTGATATCGGTTAGGTTTTTGATATCGCTTAAATTTTTATATCGATTAGGTTTTTGATATTGCTTAAGTTTTTGATATTGCTTAAGTTTTTGATATCACTTAGGTTTATAATATCGCTAAAGTTTTTGATATCAATTAGCTTTTTTATATCGCTTAATTTTTTGATATCGCTTAGGTTTTTGATATCGCTTAGATTTTTGATATCGCTTAGATTTTGTATATCGCTTAAGTTTTTGATATTGCTAAAGTTTTTAATATCATTTAGGTTTATAATATCGCTTGGGTTTTTGAAATCAATTAGCTTTTTAATATCGCTTAAGTTTTTGATATCGCTTAGGTTTTTGATATTGCTTAGGTTTTTGATATAACTTACATTTTTGATATCTTCTAGGTTTCGATATCGCTTAAGTTTTTGATATCACTTATGTTTTATATATTGCTTAAGTTTTTGATGTCGCTTAGGTTTTTGATATCACTTAGGTTTTGATATCGCTAAAGTTTTTGATATCGCTTAATTATTTTTGATATCGCTTAGGTTTTTTATATCGCTTAAGTTTTTGATATCGCTTAAGTTTTTAGTATCGCTTAGCTTTTTGATATCACTTAGGTTTTTGATATCGCTTAAGTTTGGATATCGCTTTGGTTTTGATATCGCTTAGGTTTTTGATATCGCTTAAGTTTTTGATATCGCTTAGGTTTTTATATCGCTTAAGTTTTTGATATCGCTTAGGTTTTTGAAATCGCTTAGGTTTTTGATATCGCTTAGGTTTTTGATATCGCTTTAGTTTATCATAGCGCTTACGTTTTAATATTGCTAAGGTTTTTGATATCGCTTATATTTTTATATCGATTAGGTTTTTGATATCGCCTAAGTTTTTGATATTGCCTAAGTTTTTGATAACACTTAGGTTTATAATATCGTTTAAGTTTTTGATATCAATTAGCTTTTTAATATCGCTTAAGTTTTTGATATCGCTTAAGTTTTTGATATCGCTTAGATTTTTATATATCGGTTAGATTTTTGATATCGCTTAAGTTTTTGATATTGCTTAAGTTTTTGATATCGCTTAAGTTTTTGATATCGCTTAGGTTTTTGATATCGCTTTAGTTTATCATAGCGCTTACGTTTTAATATTGCTTAGGTTTTTGATATCGCTTAAATTTTTATATCGATTAGGTTTTTGATATCGCCTTAGTTTTTGATATTGCTTAAGTTTTTGATATCAGTTAGGTTTATAATATCGTTTAAGTTTTTGATATCACTTAAGTTTTGATATCACTAAGGTTTTTGACATCGCTTAAGTTTTTGATATCGCTAAAGTTTTTGATTTCGCTTAGGTTTTTGAATCGCTTAGGTTTTTGATATCGCTTAAGTTTTTGATATCGCTGAAGTTTTTGATATCGCTTAGGTTTTTGATATCGCCTAAGTGTTTGATATCGCTTAGGTTCTAGATATCGCTTAAGTTTTTTATATCGCTTAAGTTTTTTATATCGCTTAAGATTTTGATATCGCTTAAGATTTTGATATCGCTTAGGTTTTTGATATCTCTTAGGTTTTTGATATCGCTTAAGTTTTTGATATCGCTGAAGTTTTTTATATCGCTTAAGTTTTTGATATCGCTTAGGTTTTTTATATCGCTTAGGTTTTTAATATCGCTTAGGTTTTTGATATCGCCTAAATTTTTGATATCGCTTAGGTTTTTGCTATCGCTTAAGTTTTTTATATCGCTTAAGTTTTTGATATCGCTTAAGATTTTGATATCGCTTAAGTTTTTGATATTGCTTAGGTTTTTGATATCGCTTAGGTTTTTGATATCGCTTAGGTTTTTGATATGTCCTTAGTTTTTGATATTGCTTTAGTTTTTGATATCGCTTCAGTTTTGACATCGCTTAAGTTTTGATATCGTTTAATTTTGATATCGCTTAAGTTTTTCATATCGCTTAAGTTTTTATATCGCTTAGATTTTTATATCGCTTAGGTTTTTTGATATCGCTTACGTTTTGATATCGCTTCAGTTTTGATATCGCTTCAGTTTTGATATCGCTTCAGTTTTGATATCGCTTGTGTTTTTGATATCGCTTATGTTTTTTACATCGCTTATTTTTTTGATATCGCTTCAGTTTTGATATCGCTTATGTTTTTGATATCGCTTATGTTTTTGATATCGCTTCAGTTTTGATATCGCTTATGTTTTTGATATCGCTTAGGTGTTGATATCGTTTAGGTTTTTGATATCGCTTCAGTTTTGATATCGTTTTAGTTTTGATATCGCTTAAGTTTTTGATATCGCTTAAGTTTTGATATCGCTTAGGTTTTTTGATATTGCTTAATGTTGATATCGTTTAGGTTTTTGATATCGATTAGTTTTTTGATATCGCTTAGATTTTTTGATATCGCTTAGGTTTTGATATCGCTTAGATTTTTATATCGCTTAAGTTTTTGATATCGCTTAGGTTTTGATATCGCTTAGGTATTTTATATCGCTTAGGTTTTTGATATCGCTTAAGTTTTGATATCACTTATGTTTTTATATCGCTAAGGTTTTTGATATCGCTAAGGTTTTTTTTATATCACTAAGGTTTTTGATATCGCTTAGGTTTTTTATATCGCTAAGGTTTGTTATCGCTATCGTTTTTGATATCGCTAAGGTTTTTTATATCACTATGGTTTTTGATATCGCTAAGGTTTTTTACATCGCTAAGGTTTTTGATATCGCTTAAGTTTTTAGTATCGCTTAGCTTTTTGATATCACTTAGGTTTTTGATATCGCTTAAGTTTGGATATCGCTTTGGTTTTGATATCGCTTAGGTTTTTGATATCGCTTAAGTTTTTGATATCGCTTAGGTTTTTATATCGCTTAAGTTTTTGATATCGCTTAGGTTTTTGAAATCGCTTAGGTTTTTGATATCGCTTAGGTTTTTGATATCGCTTTAGTTTATCATAGCGCTTACGTTTTAATATTGCTTAGGTTTTTGATATCGCTTAAATTTTTATATCGATTAGGTTTTTGATATCGCCTTAGTTTTTGATATTGCTTAAGTTTTTGATATCACTTAGGTTTATAATATCGTTTAAGTTTTTGATATCACTTAAGTTTTGATATCACTAAGGTTTTTGATATCGCTTAAGTTTTTGATATCGCTAAAGTTTTTGATTTCGCTTAGGTTTTTGAATCGCTTAGGTTTTTGATATCGCTTAAGTTTTTGATATCGCTGAAGTTTTTGATATCGCTTAGGTTTTTGATATCGCCTAAGTGTTTGATATCGCTTAGGTTTTAGATATCGCTTAAGTTTTTTATATCGCTTAAGTTTTTTATATCGCTTAAGATTTTGATATCGCTTAAGATTTTGATATCGCTTAGGTTTTTGATATCTCTTAGGTTTTGATATCGCTTAAGTTTTTGATATCGCTGAAGTTTTTTATATCGCTTAAGTTTTTGTATATCGCTTAGGTTTTTTATATCGCTTAGGTTTTTAATATCGCTTAGGTTTTTGATATCGCCTAAATTTTTGATATCGCTTAGGTTTTTGCTATCGCTTAAGTTTTTTATATCGCTTAAGTTTTTGATATCGCTTAAGATTTTGATATCGCTTAAGTTTTTGATATTGCTTAGGTTTTTGATATCGCTTAGGTTTTTGATATCGCTTAGGTTTTTGATATCACCTTAGTTTTTGATATTGCTTTAGTTTTTGATATCGCTTCAGTTTTGACATCGCTTAAGTTTTGATATCGTTTAATTTTGATATCGCTTAAGTTTTTCATATCGCTTAAGTTTTTATATCGCTTAGATTTTTATATCGCTTAGGTTTTTTTGATATCGCTTAAGTTTTGATATCGCTTCAGTTTTGATATCGCTTCAGTTTTGATATCGCTTCAGTTTTGATATCGCTTGTGTTTTTGATATCGCTTAAGTTTTGATATCGCTTATGTTTTTTACATCGCTTATTTTTTTGATATCGCTTCAGTTTTTATATCGCTTATGTTTTTGATATCGCTTATGTTTTTGATATCGCTTCAGGTTTGATATCGCTTATGTTTTTGATATCGCTTAGGTGTTGATATCGTTTAGGTTTTTGATATCGCTTCAGTTTTGATATCGTTTTAGTTTTGATATCGCTTAAGGTTTTGATATCGCTTAAGTTTTGATATCGCTTAGGTTTTTTGATATTGCTTAATGTTGATATCGTTTAGGTTTTTGATATCGATTAGTTTTTTGATATCGCTTAGATTTTTTGATATCGCTTAGGTTTTGATATCGCTTAGATTTTTATATCGCTTAAGTTTTTGATATCGCTTAGGTTTTGATATCGCTTAGGTATTTTATATCGCTTAGGTTTTTGATATCGCTTAAGTTTTGATATCACTTATGTTTTTATATCGCTAAGGTTTTTCATATCGCTAAGGTTTTTTTTATATCACTAAGGTTTTTGATATCGCTTAGGTTTTTTATATCGCTAAGGTTTGTTATCGCTATCGTTTTTGATATCGCTAAGGTTTTTTATATCACTATGGTTTTTGATATCGCTAAGGTTTTTTACATCGCTAAGGTTTGTGATATCGCTTAGGTTTTTGATACTGCTTAAGCTTTGATATCGCTTACATTTTTGATATCACTAAGGTGTTTTGATATCGCTTAGGTTTTATATATCGCTTAGATTTTTGATATCACTAAGGTTTTTGATATCAGTAAGGTTTTTGATATCACTTAGGTTTTTGATATCGCTAAGGTTTTTGATATCGCGTTGGTTTTAGATATCGCTTATTTTTTTGATATCGCTAAGGTTTTTGATATCGCTTATGTTTTTGATATCGCTTATGTTTTTGATATCGCTAAGGATTTTGATATAGCTTAGGTTTTTGATATCGCTTAGGTTTTGATATCGCTTAAGTTTTTGATATCGCTTAGGATTTTGATATCGCTTACGTTTTTGATATTGCTTAGGTTTTTGATATCGCTTAAGTTTTTGATATCGCTTAGGCTTTTGAAGCACTTATCCTCGAATGGCTCCCATGCCTTGATAAGTCGTGACTACCATGTAAAAAAAGCGCGTGTATTGGTTTGTTCTAAGCTTCTTACTTGAGCACTGTCAACATCCGATAGCTTACCACTACATTCGTCGTCTTCAATACGCTCGCCCCGCCACGAAATTTCTTAAATCACCATTGTACTATGTAAGCTTCCGATATAGACTTGCTATAAGCTGCACTCGGTGAAAGCGGGAATATAACGTCACAATTAAAAACAGAGAAAGGAAATAAGTAAATCAACATCCAGGTCGACATTTTTTTCGTTTCTTAACAACAGATTTTATTACACATTAATCTCTCTTCTCGTCATCACTTAAAAAGTCTCTCGTTGGCACACGTTCATTTTGCATGGTTGCGTTTCTCTTTCATCTGATGACATAAACTTCCTTATTGAGAGATGCCAACGGCAGTGAGGTATGACGTGTATGAAATAGCTATTGCAGTTGAGGGAGGCGGAGAGAGAGAGAGAGATAAATAGGATCTTAGTGTAACAGAGCGCATATGAGTGCGTATATAAATATTAGCAGCAATAGAAGGATGGATGGACAGCGATTGTATTAGCAGCAGGAGCAGCGTTTGTGCGCATATGCAAATTAGGAATTGCTGACGTCAAAAGAGAGAGGAAATTAAAAGGAAAACAAGAGGTCAAAAGTCGACGGCGAACAAGACAGGCGTGTAAAATAAAGGCGAGAATGAACCGACTGTGGTCAGTGTGCAGTCGAAAGAAAGAGAAACGTATCAGATTAGATGTGCCCCACGGCGTGAACACCCTCGACAGACCCGACAAGCTGCAAAATCCCACCCCACACTGTAGAGATCCCTAGATGTAAAAGATCTTTCTACTCCAGTAGTTTCTTCCCCAGAACTGCTAGACTTTGGAATTCCATTCCAGGTCACTGCTTCCCCAACTGTACTGACATGCATAAGTTCAAGTGCAACGTGAACCTACATCTCGCTGCCCTAATCCCTACATAGTACCCCAGTAGATGTTTCCCCTGATAGTAACCCCCTACACCAAAGTGGCAATGTGCCTTGTTTGGGGTGAAAATGTAAAAAAAAAAAAAAAAATAGATGGACATGTGGCAGCGAGATATTTTAGGGATGTCGAGACGGGAGAGTAAGGACAATAAATTCTTTTATGAAAAAGTGCCGACCGGATTTTTATTTATTTCTTTTCAGATATTTTAATGAATTACTTAAATAAGGTGTAACGCCATGTAACGTTACATTAGAAAAAGATAGAGATAACTGGCTTGTTTAATAAACTGGAGATTACATTTCATTAGATGAAAGTTTTGTATTATTTCAAACGTAAGCGACTTGTGAACTTCAAAACTATTGTGCCATGTATTTTGTATGAGTCAGATTTATAGGAAAAAACCTTCGGGAAAACAAACGTATGTCAAATGAACTTTCGTATAAATAATTAATAGGAAAATGACGAGAAAAAAATAATTAAGAGGATAGATAGATAGATAGATGTATAGATAGAGAGATGTAAAGAAAGATAGATAGATAGATAGATAGGTAGAATTGATAAAAAAAGTTATTCACCTAAAACAAGTTTAAATACAACCAAAGCTTAACGAGTTACTATGGTGAGGGCCAGATTTATAGTGCGTTATCTCAGTAGGATGTAAAGTAGCAAACATTTTGTTGTCAATACATGAAAATCCTGTATGTTATTGTGTCAAGGAAACAGGGAGTAGGAGAACAATTTCAATGTTAAACGTTCTGAGGAAAAATCGGTCTGAGTAAATTTCGATAAAGAGGTAGATATATAAATAGTGTGTGAGAAATATAAAAAGAAAGAGAAGGGACAGAACGTAAGGTAGGGGGAGAATAATCCATTTCTTACACAAATTTATAGGAAAAGGTTTCGAGAAACAAACTTTAACTCATATTTTTTTATAAATAATTAATAAAATAAAAAGAACGGAAAATAGATGATCTAAAGGATTGATAGAAAGGTGGATTGAATGAAAAATGTATTTCACCTAAAGTAAATTATCACAGAAGCATAAGAGGCTACTGTGCTGGAGGCCAGATTTATGGGGCGTCGGACAGCATGTTCTTATTATATTAAATTTCTGTTGTTTACTGTCGGGTAAACAAGGATTAGGAGCGCAATTTCAAAGTTAAACGCAGATATCTGAATAAATTTTAATAGATAGTGTGTGTGAGAGACAGAGAGAAACAGAAAGAGACAGGACGTAAGACAGAGGGGGGGGGGAAATAATCCATTGCATACACAGTGTGAGAGAACCCCACCTCACATGACAACGTGTAAATATTTTGAGAGAAAAAGACAAGCGCGGGAAAGTGTGGTTGCCGGGGTCCTGGATAGGAAGGGTTGAAGACTGGGTCCTAGGAGATGGAGGGGTTCGGGTGTTACAAGCTTAAATGACCGGACGGATGTTTGAATTTCACCCCTTTTTAAACGCTAAGATAAGGATCTAAATAAAGGGACATTATTCACTTTTTCGCACCAACGTGTGCGCTATGTTTGTAACCGCGAAAATATTTTTTTGTTCTATTTAGATTTGTTTGTAGTTTAACGCTGTTGCTGCTAACTTGTTATTATTATTATTATTATTATTATTATTATTATTATTATTATTATTATTATTATCATGTCAGGCGTCGATTTAAATTACGGCTGACGTTTTTTTTTTTTTTGGCGCGCAATCTTCATCTCTAAACGTCAGCATAAATCACTCCCTGCTGTGTTTTTATTCTATTACTCCCTTTTAAATTGATCAGGGCAACGTCGGCCATAATAGTAGTAATGCCAGTAGTTGTAGTGGTAGTAGTATCGCTAGCTGTAATACTAATAACAGTAGTAATAAGGGTATTAGCCGTAGTAGCAACAGTAACCGTATTAGCAGTAGTAACTGTAGTATAAGTAGCCTCTAAATATTGATTTACTTGGCCGGCGTATGATGTCACAAAAATACCATTATCATCTCAAACAATGTTATGTGAAACGAATTACCTCCCCTTATAGTCGCTTTTCATCAGTTATAAAATCAGTCTCCAAACATTTTCAAAACAAACAAAAAAGAAAACATGGCAATCTCTTTACGGTTTCAAATTGGCTACTTTATTTTATAGTAAAAAAAAATCATTTTGAGACGAGAGGAGTTTTTTAATTATAGATTTATTTAAAAATAAAAACAATGTGCAAATGAATTGGCAACTCTTCCTTTATAATTTATATTAAAAATTATTCAGAAATGAAAAAAAAAAACACTGATTTGTGTATTGAATTTTCATTGAAAAGAATGTAAATTTTTAAAATGAATTTTTAGCTTTAAAATGTAAAAAAAGAGTTTAAAATGTAAAAAAAATGTTTTAAATTCGTCGTTATTTGTTCTATTTCTTTATTAATTTTATTTATAATTTGTTTAAAATATTTTCTGCTAACGTGGAATTTCAACTGGTTCTGCTAGCTATTATTATTAGTAATAATTGTAGTATTGTTATTATTATGTCCAGTAACTGGTATATACGTTCAGAGATTACAGTTAGGATTTCTGCTGTTGAACGGGCTTGTATAAATCCATATTGTTTGTCAGTCAGAAGTTTAGCATCTGTAAGGTGATGACCTAGAGCTTGGTTAATTATTGTCTCAAATACTTTGGCGAAAAGTCAGAGGAGACTAATGGGGCGATGATGTACTGAGTCAGTTCTTTCGCCAGAATTCTTGAAAACTAGTACTACAGGAGCAGTTTTTCAGCAGGAAGGAAAGCAAGATTCATTAAGGCATTTGTTGTAGTTTGGAGAAAACTGGAGCTACTTCGGCGACGCACTTTTTTAATAGCACAGCCGGTATAAGATCAGGTCCACATGCTTTTGCAGTGTCAAGATTTCTTATGATAGCATACATCTGAGAAGATTTTCAGATCGTCTTGTGTGGCGTCTGTCCGCAAAGGAAAGTCAGGGAGGCGGTGGTTGGTAGGGTCCAGTGTGGTGTTGGAGGCAAACCGACTGGCAAGCAGGTGAGCCTTCTCAGTTGCAGAGCAAACAACCCCATGATTGTTGGATAGTGGGGGGATTGTTGATTGCCCATTATTTACTACAATGTTGTAGATTTTTCAGAAGTCGCGGGTCCTAATTTCTGTGCCTCGATGCGTGTTTTGGTGGTTTCAGTAAATTCTCTCTTAACTGTCACTATTTCTTTCTTACAGTTACTTCTGTCTTCTATATACTTCTGCCTGTTTGAACTGGACTTATGTCGGTTAAATCTGCGATACGCATGCTGCCTTTGTCTTTCTTGGCAATTCAACTGATTATAGTATATATTAATTAGAAAAAATAACGCTTTAAAAACATAATATTAAATTTATATCATTTTTTTAATTGTAACTTCCAGGTAAGTTTTTCTTCAATACGTGTATTTAAATTTAAAAAAAAACTGTTTTACTTATTTGAACTCTTATGTTTCATAATAAATAGAAAGTTTCACAGATTTAAATATATTTTGTTAAAATTTTGAAAAAAATAAATATAGGCGGGGGGCACGCACTAAAGAAAAATTCCCCCTCGTATATTTTACGGAAACTGAATTTTATATGTAATTTTATTCTAACATGGATTAGCATCGAAGATTTCACAAAAAATGACCATTAGTTGACTTGTTGATAGTTTTATTAAACTCAGGCATGTTTTCACGTTCGGAATGCTGACTACATGGGAACGTTATTTTAAAGCGCCAATTATGTAAACACGATTTTCATCTTGTAATTTCATTATTTTCGTACGATGAAAATAATGTGAAAAATTATTACTGGTTTATTGTGCCTTCTTCTTTTAAATGGTACAAAGGTTATATTGATAATATTAATTAATAAGAAGTGACATCGTTTTACATATAGGGGGGGTAATTCTGTGGTGGCATTTGGAGGTGACTATAGAAAAGCATGTTAGCGCATGACAGCAAAAATATGCATGATTCACATAATAATTGGAAGTAATGAATATAAAATGTTTTGGAATTGAATATTTCGTGAAACCATTGTAATGAAAAAGAGATTTTTCTAGACTGAAAGTAATTTTGTTTTGTTTTTAGAAAGTAATCGTTAAGTTATGAAGTTAGACCCCCCGTTAATCTATATATCTGTAAGAGTGACAATGTCTGTGTGTGTGTGTCTGTCTGTCTGTATACATTTCCATACCAAATAACTATGTTAATTTTCGGTCTACAGACTCGAGATTTGGCATAAGGGGTATTGAGATTTGGGAAAATCTTTTTGATCTGTTGTCGGCGAGACATTTGGCTGGTATAGGGTCAAAGTTCAAAGATTATACCCTTGAAAACCCTACCAAACTCCTCCGCCAATTCTGTGTCTAAGCACTTGAAAATTTAGATATAGATTACTTAGACGTTGATCTAACACTATAAATTGATTTGAGCCGAAAACAATAAATGCTAATGGGCCATAATTCGGGAAAAAAATAAAAATAAATTACTTCTGCGTCTCTACTAAATTTCTCAGCCGATATTTGGTCCAAACATTTGAAATTGTCCATAACGTGTATTCAGACATAGAACAAGCTTTTTAACCATTTTTGTGTTGTTGAAAATTCTGCTTCCAAGGGGTCAAAGTTCATTGGATTTGACCTTCGCAGTCTCTAGTACTCTATTCAGCCAATTTTGGGTCTAAACATTAAAAATTTTATATAAAGGGTAATCAAACAAGCAGCAAGCTTTTTAATCAGTTTTGGAGCGAAATTTTGTCTTTTAAGAGGTCAAAGTTGACAATATTGTCTTTTGAAGACTCTACCAAACTCCTCTTCCAAATCTGGGTCTAAACAATTGAAATTTTAGATGTAAATTACTTGGACATGGGTCACACATTTTCCTTCAATTTGAGCCCTAAACAATAAATGTTAAGAGTTCAGCATTGGGGTCAAAGTTAAAATAATGACATCTGCGGTCTCTACCAACTTTTCTTCATAAAGCCTTTTATACAGAAAAGCATTACCGTACATATTCACATTTTTTGATATATACATATGCACATAATGTTATGAACAGTACATAGGGCCCGGAGAAAATAGAGCGGAACTGGTAATAATTAAATACTTATAATAATTAAAATAAATATGTATTTCCTAAAACAAAAGAAAGGCGATTCCAATTTAGCGTTGGAAAAAAAACTATAAGTAACACTCGCAAATCTATGTAAAGTCATGTAAGTACCCTATGTCAGCATAGGAAAATGATGCTACTCTTGCTGCTACTGAAGATGGTAGGGATGATGCTAGCTGCAGTAAGAATAGTAGCAGTATTAATATGAACCTAACGGACACTTGACATGATTTCCGATTGAAATAAACTATTTATTTTTGTCGAACCATTTCCTCTAGCAACGAACTTTGAAAATTGTAAAAACTTATTTATTTTAATTGGTTCCTTTAGTAAAAAAGTGAGCAATTTTTTATTTAAAAATTTCCGTTACGTAAAAAATATGAAATGTTCGCGGGTGCAAATTTCAACATAAACTTTTGTTATCATTGTTAAAACTACTCAGCTAAATCACATGCAAATATTACAAGCGACTTGGGACCGCCTGTTAATTTACTATTGCCTTTATTGTGAAACTGCTGACGATGATGATGGTTGTGTGGCAGCAGTAATAGTTGTAATAGCAGTAACAACACCAACACTAAAAACACTTAAACAATCTTTGATACAAATAAACCATTTAATGTGTATTTTTTTTCGAATAAAAAACTGTGAAATTCGTCACAAATAATTTGAACAATTAGTTTTTCAAATCGCACTTAGCAAATCATGCAAATCCTATAGGCGAATAACTTATTTATCTGTTTATTTATAAGATATATGTCCATATGGTTAAATTATCAGCCAATGAATAGCTATCTCATCACTGGCTTTAACCGTATGGACATATATCTTATAAATAAAAAAAATAAATAAGTAACTTGAAAACGAGAAGCAAATGAAGGGATAAAAAACGCAAAGAAGTAAATATGCAATTAAATTAATAGAACTTAACAATAAAATAGAAGAATTATGTAGTCGCCGCCAGAAAAGAAAAAAAAAACAAACAACCATAAACACCAAAGATACGTAAGTTAACAGCGATGATGGTATGCTATTACTTCAGATTAAAGCGAAAACTTTGGCTAAGAAAAAAACTGCCACGTTAAAATAATGACATTACCCCGCTGTTACAGCTTGATCGCGTAAGATCGTACCTACTCTCTTCTCCCTTCCTTCACCATATATCCCTCAAAACACCTACAACTCATATTCACAAATATCCACCCATATTTCTTCCAAAACGTAAACCACACCCGAATATCTTATAAAAAACGAATGTAATCTTTACCCTCTTTTCAATATTGCTCCTTTTTTTGGTTTGATGAAGTGATCTCCTTGAATTAGGATTGCACTGAAACATGTATGCACATATGTAACCAATAATGATTGTACAATAAACAGACTATATACAAGCTCTGTCCTACATTTAGCACTCTTTAATAATCATACGGATTTCATTGAATTTACTTCTAGGAAACCAATCTGTGTGTGTTTGTGTGTGTGTGTGTGTGTGTGTGTGTGTGTGTGTGTGTGTCTGAAATAGGGGGAAGAGAGAGATCCGCGTGTATTTCGGCTGTGTCAAAATATTTTTTCAATTACACATATTCGCATGTGTACGACACTAATAATTAACTCTTCGATTTCCAAAGTGTCATTAACATTCAAACGAATAATTTACAACGTGATTACGTCAATTTTGCGTGACCAGATTTATAAAATTTATAGCGAGTTAATCAGAATGTTCGCTTGCACATAAATGACTGCGCCATGTTTTTTTCCATGATTAATCGTTGTAATATGAGATTTTAATGACGCTTTTCAACCGATTGTCATATTCATTTTTAATCGGGCAATTTCATACGACGTCATTATTCGATTCCAACATTTAATACTTGACTTCGATAATGTTTGTCTTAATAACTGTCAACTAATGTCTTAATCGTTTGTATTTACGCAAACAGTTTTATCTCGATGCAAAAGCTTTAACCGCTTAGTTTAACTTATTTGTTTTAATTTTCTTATCAGATTGCTCTAAACCAAGAATGGGGGATCTTCCTGAATGCTAGATATTTATCTACTATCTCATACATTAAAAGCGAGAGATCTTTTTACGATGTCAGTTGCAAGTGCATGTTTCTTCTTGCACTTGGTTCACCGGGTATATTTGCTAGGTAGTTTTTAAATTTTTTTCGTGTGTCCAGTTGTTACTAAAATTACTGGAATGACAAAAATCTTCCTAAGATTCTTGTTTCTATTTCTGTCATCTATAAGACCTTATGATCTCGTTATTTTTCGTTTCATTTTCTGCCTTGTTTAATCCAACATCATTGGTGACACTGACTTCAAAGTTTAATTCTTTCTTCTTCTTCTTCTTTTCTCATATATATATATATATATATATATATATATATATATATATATATATATTTTACATGGTGGTCACCACTTATCAAGGCCCGGAAGCCGCTCAGGGATAAGGGTTATTGCAAGTACAGTATGTTAGTGTGGAGATTTGAAAGTGTTTACTTAAGGGGGCGGTTCATTAGGAATTGTTGACGTTGGACTTGAAGACATCCAAGTTGTAGTCAGGTTGGAAGCAGGCAGACGGGACAGAGTTCCACAGGCGTGCAGTTCTAAGAATATATATATATATATATATATATATATATATATATGTATATATATATATGTGTAAGGTTTAATAGGTTTTTCGGGTACGTAGCTGTAGTAATCGCATAATCATAATAGAGGTTATATGGCTTATTTTCAAACGTTCCTTCTTGTCTATATCACAGGACTCGCATTCGATATTCATAGTTTTATTTATGATCCAATGGATACACTTTTATCAAGTTGTATCGGATTGTACAGTAATCGCCACTCAGCAGAACCTTACATTAGATATCAGATTGCTCACCCTAACTATTTCTAATTGCTACTCATCTTCTTCAAATCATTGGTCATCATGTTTTGATATTGGGTAGCCATTATAATTCTCTCCTGATCTTAATCGAGCGATTCTCTTTTGAGCCAATCGATAGAGCCTCCCTTATAGTCCTGAGTAAATTCACCCAGAAAATACTTGTCATGGTGTTGGTGAGCTATTCTTCTATTTTTTGTTTGCGATGGAAGGCATTGGTGTATTTTTGGTAACTCGTTTGGACTAATTCTTTAGCAGGTTTCTTTTCTGATTCTCTCTAACTAGTCTTGCAACAAAATGTTGATCCAGTATCGTAATAGATGTTGTTCAGCTGGCCCATGTTTCGTTATGTTGCTCTAACCAATATTATTATTTTCGTTTGCGTTGTTTGGCACGAATAAGCGCCGTTAGAAAGGAATACCTAATGATAGTTACCTTCATATCGGTTGTTAATTATACTGTAGACCACTCAATAAGTATTTTCATAGACACGGGTGTATCGTATTGCTGTATATGTGTTTCTCGCCTGTATGCGATATACATACGTACATACATGCATACCAATTGTATATTTGCTGTGTAGCGGGGTTCAAAGCCGTGGCGCGACATATAACGGGGATGAGACGTCGTTTATAATGGCGTACACAGAGACGACGACGAACCAATTACTTGGGGAGTACATATTTATAATAGCAAGAATAGAGATGTGTACTTGAATCGTTCTTTTACACACGGATGGAATATACATTATTGATGAGGAGATACAGTCAACACTTTGGAAAGAGTTTCCTATAAAGTCCAATATTCAAGATGATTCAACAGCATGATGTTATATACTAACAGAAGACAAGACATTACCTTGTTGAAATGACAACGAAGACAAAGGTTTACAAGCAAAACGAATACATTTATTTCAAGCTGGTGATGAGAATGATGAGAAAATTACGTCGCTGTTTGGATATCTTATAGTATTACAGGCTCGTATTCCAGTAGTAATTTCTTACTAACTATACTTTTCGCGTACATAGGCACACCAACATTCATTAATGACGCAGCGGTAATTTGCCCTTGTCTTAGTTTTCCATTTATCCGACAAGTGTCCTCTCTACTTCTTGTTTTGCGTTTTTCTTTCCACTTCCATTATCAATCTCACTCTTTTTCGCCCAAACCACCGAGGTGATCAGGTGTACATTCCGTTCGCCTCGACAGGCGTAACCTTCGTTTAAAGGGGAAAATGCAAAACAACAATTGATATATATGATCATATCTTTTCTCAAGGTAAAAACCACATATCTACAACAACATTAGCGAACTTATCCGAACACTCTGTACACATGCATTCACGATTTTATACACAGCGAACATTTCTAGTTATGCATGTTTATATGTTTATACCCGCACACACGCTCTCATGTTTGTTTCGCCATTATTCGTGAATAAACTGCATTTTTTGTATATATTGTAACCCCCTACGTTTGTTGTCTCTTTTTAAGGTCGGGGGTGTTAACACGCAATTTATCTTCCACAGGGGTCTATCCTTGGACCTCCACTGTTCCTGATATTCATAAATGACTTCCCCGACAAAACTGCCTCTGAGATGGGTGTATATGCTGATGACACCACACTCTATAACATGCACGACAGGAAAACAAATGAACACATATCTAAAGAAATGGCAGAAACACTATAGGATGACCTCCAATCTGTAGTGAAATGGGGACAAAAATGGATGGGCACGTTCAATGCCACCAAGATTAAACTAGTTTCATTCAATAATTACAAGAAAATTCTCTACCATCTATAGCAATGGCCAACGACTCTTTATCTGAGAGTACATCTTTCAAACTCCTTGGTCTATCGTTCACAGGAAACATGAGTTGGAACAATTATATTGAAGGCATTGCCAGGGCCGCTGCAAAGAAGGTGGGATCTCTCTACCGTGCTAGAAAACTACTAACACCCGAAAGTATCATGTACCTCTACAAGGCCACCATTCGCCAATGTATGGAGTATTGCTGTCATATTTGGGCTGGTGTTTCTGCTACTAGTCTCTCCCTCCTTGACAAGGTTCAAAAGAGAGTCGCAAATCTGATAGGCTCTGAACTGGCATCTAAGCTTCAGCCTCTGTCCTATCGACGAAATGTTGCATCCCTTTGCCTGTTCTACAAGTATTTTAATGGTGAATGATCTAACAAACTGCAAGCACTTGTGCCCCCAAGATGTGAACACCATCGACAAACCCGACAGGCTGCTAAATCACCCCCATACTGTAGAGATCCCTAGATGTAAAATATCTTTCTACTCCAGTAGTTTCTTCCCCAGTACCGCTAGACTTTGGTATTCCATTCTAGGTCTATGCTTCCCACACTGTACTGACACGCAGAAGTTTAAGTGCAACGTGAACCAACATCTCGCTGCCCAAATCCCTACATAGTACCCCAGTAGTTGTTGCCCCTGATAGTAGCCCCCTACACAAAAGTGGCAATGTGCCTTGTTTTGGGTGAAAATATAATAAAATAAAATAAAATAATAAAAAAACATATTCTTGATCTTTTAAGATCAATGGATACTTTCTGATTTTGCTATAAACATCATTGAATTCATGCTTTGTCTGGAGCGATTATGATTGAAAAAAAAGAGTAAATGACTCTATTTAGATTGGAAATCCTATGTAGATTATGTAAAGTGATTCTATTTAGATTGGAAATCCTACATAGATTATGTAAAGTGATTCTATTTAGATTGGAAATCCTACATAGATTATGTAAAGTGATTCTATTTAGATTGGAAATCCTATGTAGATTATGTAAAGTGATTCTATTTAGATTGAAAATCCTATGTAGATTATGTAAAGTGATTCTATTTAGATTGGAAATCCTATGTAGATTATGTAAAGTGATTCTATTTAGATTGGAAATCCTATGTAGATTATGTAAAGTGATTCTATTTAGATTAGAAATCCTATATAGATTATGTGAAGTGATTCTATTTAGATTGGAAATCCTATGTAGATTATGTAAAGTGATTCAATTTAGATTGGAAATCCTATGTAGATTATGTAAAGTGATTCTATTTAGATTAGAAATCCTATATAGATTATGTAAAGTGATTCTTATTAGATTTGAAATCCTATGTAGCTTATGTAAAGTGATTCTATTTAGATTGGAAATCCTATGTAGATTATGTAAAGTGATTCTATTTAGATTAGAAATCCTATATAGATTATGTGAAGTGATTCTATTTAGATTAGAAATCCTATGTAGATTATGTAAAGTGATTCTATTTAGATTGGAAATCCTATGTAGATTATGTAAAGTGATTCAATTTAGATTGGAAATCCTATATAGATTATGTAAAGTGATTCTATTTAGATTAGAAATCCTATATAGATTATGTGAAGTGATTCTATTTAGATTGGAAATCCTATGTAGATTATGTAAAGTGATTCTATTTAGATTGGAAATCCTATGTAGATTATGTAAAGTGATTCTATTTAGATTAGAAATCCTATATAGATTATGTAAAGTGATTCTATTTAGATTGGAAATCCTATGTAGATTATGTAAAGTGATACTATTAAGATTAGAAATCCTATATAGATTATGTAAAGTGATTCTATTTAGATTGGAAATCCTATGTAGATTATGTAAAGTGATTCTATTTAGATTGGAAATCCTATATAGATTATGTAAAGTGATTCTATTTAGATTGGAAATCCTATGTAGATTATGTAAAGTGATTCTATTTAGATTAGAAATCCTATATAGATTATGTAAAGTGATTCTATTTAGATTGGAAATCCTATGTAGATTATGTAAAGTGATTCTATTTAGATTAGAAATCCTATATAGATTATGTAAAGTGATTCTATTTAGATTGGAAATCCTATGTAGATTATGTAAAGTGATTCTATGTAGATTGGAAATACTATATAGATTATGTAAAGTGATTCTATTTAGATTGGAAATCCTATGTAGATTATGTAAAGTGATTCTATTTAGATTAGAAATCCTATATAGATTATGTAAAGTGATTCTATTTAGATTGGAAATCCTATGTAGATTATGTAAAGTGATTCTATTTAGATTAGAAATCCTATATAGATTATGTAAAGTGATTCTATTTAGATTGGAAATCCTATGTAGATTATGTAAAGTGATTCTATGTAGATTGGAAATACTATATAGATTATGTAAAGTGATTCTATTTAGATTGGAAATCCTATGTAGATTATGTAAAGTGATTCTATTTAGATTGGAAATCCTATGTAGATTATGTAAAGTGATTCTATTTAGATTGGAAATCCTATGTAGATTATGTAAAGTGATTCTATTTAGATTAGAAATCCTATATAAATTATGTGAAGTGATTCTATTTAGATTGGAAATCCTATGTAGATTATGTAAAGTGATTCTATGTAGATTGGAAATCCTATGTAGATTATGTAAAGTGATTCTATTTAGATTGGAAATCCTATGAAGATTATGTAAAGTGATTCTATTTAGATTGGAAATCCTATGTAGATTATGTACAGTGATTCTATTTAGATTAGAAATCCTATATAGATTATGTAAAGTGATTCTATTTAGATTGGAAATCCTATGTAGATTATGTAAAGTGATTCTATTTAGATTGGAAATCCTATGTAGATTATGTAAAGTGATTCTATTTAGATTAGAAATCCTATATAGATTATGTAAAGTGATTCTTATTAGATTGGAAATCCTATGTAGCTTATGTAAAGTGATTCTATTTAGATTAGAAATCCTATATAGATTATGTAAAGTGATTCTATTTAGATTGGAAATCCAATGTAGATTATGTAAAGTGATTCTATTTAGATTGGAAATCCTATGTAGATTATGTAAAGTGATTCTATTTAGATTGGAAATCCTATGTAGATTATGTAAAGTGATTCTATTTAGATTAGAAATCCTATATAGATTATGTAAAGTGATTCAATTTAGATTGGAAATCCTATGTAGATTATGTAAAGTGATTCTATTTAGATTGGAAATCCTATGTAGATTATGTAAAGTGATTCTATTTAGATTAGAAATCCTATATAGATTATGTAAAGTGATTCTATTTAGATTGAACATCCTATGTAGATTATGTAAAGTGATTCTATTTAGATTGGAAATCCTATATAGATTATGTAAAGTGATTCTATTTAGATTGAAAATCCTATGTAGATTATGTAAAGTGATTCTATTTAGATTGGAAATCCTTTGTAGATTATGTAAAGTGATCCTATTTAGATTAGAAATCCAATATAGATTATGGTCAGTGATTCTATTTAGATTGGAAATCCTATGTAGATTATGTAAAGTGATTCTATTTAGATTAGAAATCCTATATAGATTATGTAAAGTGATTCTATTAAGATTGGAAATCCTATATAGATTATGTAAAGTGATTCTATTTAGATTGGAAATCCTATATAGATTATGTAAAGTGATTCTATTTAGATTGGAAATCCTATGTAGATTATGTAAAGTGATTCTATTTAGATTAGAAATCCTATATAGATTATGTAAAGTGATTCTATTTAGATTAGAAATCCTATATAGATTATGTAAAGTGATTCTATTTAGATTGGAAATCCTATATAGATTATGTAAAGTGATTCTATTTAGATTGGACATCCTATGTAGATTATGTAAAGTTATTCTATTTATATTGGAAATCCTATGTAGATTATGTAAAGTTATTCTATTTAGATTGGACATCCTATGTAGATTATGTAAAGTTATTCTATTTAGAAAAGAAATCCTATATAGATTATGTAAACTGATTCTATTAAGATTTGAAATCCTATGTAGATTATGTAAAGTGATTCTATTTAGATTATAAATCCTATGTAGATTATGTAAAGTGATTCTATTTAGATTGGAAATCCTATGTAGATTATGTAAAGTAATTCTATTTAGATTGGAAATCCTATATAGATTATGTAAAGTGATTCTATTTTGATTGACAATCCTATATAGATTATGTAAAGTGATTCTATTTAGATTGGAAATCCTATGTAGATTATGTAAAGTGATTCTATTTAGATTGGAAATCCTATGTAGATTATGTAAAGTGATTCTATTTAGATTGGAAATCCTATGTAGATTATGTAAAGTAATTCTATTTAGATTGGAAATCCTATGTAGATTATGTAAAGTGATTCTATTTAGATTAGAAATCCTATATAGATTATGTAAGTGATTCTATTTAGATTTGAAATCCTATGTAGCTTATGTAAAGTGATTCTATTAAGATTGGAAATCCTATGTAGATTATGTGAAGTGATTCTATTTAGATTGGAAATCCTATATAGATTATGTAAAGTGATTCTATTTAGATTGGAAATCCTATGTAGATTATGTAAAGTGATTCTATGTAGATTGGAAATCCTATGTAGATTATGTAAAGTGATTCTATTTAGAGAATAAAACCTATATAGATTATGTAAAGTGATTCTATTTAGATTTGAAATCCTATGTAGATTATGTAAAGTGATTCTATTTAGATTGGAAATCCTATGTAGATTATGTAAAGTGATTCTATTTAGATTAGAAATCCTATTTAGATTATGTAAAGTGATTCTATTAAGATTGGAAATCCTATGTAGATTATGTAAAGTGATTCTATTTAGATTGAAAATCCTATGTAGATTATGTAAAGTGATTCTATTTTGATTAGAAATCCTATATAGATTATGTAAAGTGATTCTATTTAGATTGGAAATACTATGTAGATTATGTAAAGTGATTCTATTTAGATTGGAAATCCTATGTAGATTATGTAATGTGATTCTATTTAGAAAAGAAATCCTATGTAGATTATGTAAAGTGATTCTATTTAGATTGGAAATCCTATATAGATTATGTAAAGTGATTCTATTTAGATTGGAAATCCTATATAGATTATGTAAAGTGATTCTATTTAGATTGGAAATCCTATATAGATTATGTAAAGTTATTCTATTTTGATTGGAAATCCTATGTACATTATGTAAAGTGAGTCTATTTAGATTGGAAATCCTCTATAGATTATGTAAAGTGATTCTATTTAGATTGAAAATCATATGTAGACTATGTAAAGTGATTCTATTTAGATTGGAAATCCTATATAGATTATGTAAAGTGATTCTATTTAGATTGAAAATCCTATGTAGATTATGTAAAGTGATTCTATTTAAATTGGAAATCCTATATAGATTATGTAAAGTGATTCTATTTAGATTGAAAATCCTATGTAGATTATGTAAAGTGATTCTATTTAAATTGGAAATCCTATATAGATTATGTAAAGTGATTCTATTTAGATTGGAAATCCTATGAAGATTATGTAAAGTGATTCTTATTAGATTGGAAATCCTATACAGATTATGTAAAGTCATTCTATTTAGATTGGAAATCATATGTAGATAATGTAAAGTCATTCTATTTAGATTGGAAATCATATGTAGATAATGTAAAGTTATTCTATTTAGATTGGAAATCCTATGTAGATTATGTAAAGTGATTCTATTTAGATTGGAAATCCTATATAGATTATGTAAAGTGATTCTATTTAGATTAGAAATCCTATATAGATTATGTAAAGTGATTCTATTTAGATTGAAAATCCTATGTAGATTATGTAAAGTGATTCTATTTAGATTAGAAATCTTATATAGATTATGTAAAGTGATTCTATTTAGATTAGAAATCCTATATAGATTATGTTCAGTGATTCTATTTAGATTGGAAATCATATGTAGATTATGTAAAGTGATTCTATTTAGATTGGAAATCCTATGTAGATTATGTAAAGTGATTCTATTTAGATTGGAAATCCTATGTAGATTATGTAAAGTGATTCTATTATGATTGGAAAACCTATATAGATTATGTAAAGTGATTCTATTTAGATTGAAAATTCTATATAGATTATGTAAAGTGATTCTGTTTAGATTAGAAATCCTATGTAGATTATGTAAAGTGATTCTATTTAGATTGGAAATCCTATATAGCTTATGTAAAGTGATTCTATTTAGATTGGAAATCCTATGTAGATTATGTAAAGTGATTCTATTTAGATTGGAAATCCTATATAGCTTATGTAAAGTGATTCTATTTAGATTGGAAATCCTATGTAGATTATGTAAAGTGATTCTATTTAGACTGGAAATCCTATATAGCTTATGTAAAGTGATTCTATTTAGATTGGAAATCCTATGTAGATTATGTAAAGTGATTCTATTTAGATTGGAAATCCTATAAAGCTTATGTAAAGTGATTCTATTTAGATTGGAAATCCTATGTAGATTATGTAAAGTGATTCTATTTAGATTGGAAATCCTATATAGCTTATGTAAAGTGATTCTATTTAGATTGGAAATCCTATGTAGATTATGTAAAGTGATTCTATTTAGATTGGAAATCCTATGTAGATTATGTAAAGTGATTCTATTATGATTGGAAAACCTATATAGATTATGTAAAGTGATTCTATTTAGATTGAAAATTCTATATAGATTATGTAAAGTGATTCTGTTTAGATTAGAAATCCTATGTAGATTATGTAAAGTGATTCTATTTAGATTGGAAATCCTATATAGCTTATGTAAAGTGATTCTATTTAGATTGGAAATCCTATGTAGATTATGTAAAGTGATTCTATTTAGATTGGAAATCCTATATAGCTTATGTAAAGTGATTCTATTTAGATTGGAAATCCTATGTAGATTATGTAAAGTGATTCTATTTAGATTGGAAATCCTATATAGCTTATGTAAAGTGATTCTATTTAGATTGGAAATCCTATGTAGATTATGTAAAGTGATTCTATTTAGATTGGAAATCCTATATAGCTTATGTAAAGTGATTCTATTTAGATTGGAAATCCTATGTAGATTATGTAAAGTGATTCTATTTAGATTGGAAATCCTATGTAGATTATGTAAAGTGATTCTATTATGATTGGAAAACCTATATAGATTATGTAAAGTGATTCTATTTAGATTGAAAATTCTATATAGATTATGTAAAGTGATTCTGTTTAGATTAGAAATCCTATGTAGATTATGTAAAGTGATTCTATTTAGATTGGAAATCCTATATAGCTTATGTAAAGTGATTCTATTTAGATTGGAAATCCTATGTAGATTATGTAAAGTGATTCTATTTAGATTGGAAATCCTATATAGCTTATGTAAAGTGATTCTATTTAGATTGGAAATCCTATGTAGATTATGTAAAGTGATTCTATTTAGATTGGAAATCCTATATAGCTTATGTAAAGTGATTCTATTTAGATTGGAAATCCTATGTAGATTATGTAAAGTGATTCTTTTTAGATTGGAAATCCTATGTAGATTATGTAAAGTGATTCTATTATGATTGGAAAACCTATATAGATTATGTACAGTGATTCTATTTAGATTGAAAATTCTATATAGATTATGTAAAGTGATTCTGTTTAGATTAGAAATCCTATGTAGATTATGTAAAGTGATTCTATTTAGATTGGAAATCCTATATAGCTTATGTAAAGTGATTCTATTTAGATTGGAAATCCTGTGTAGATTATGTAAAGTGATTCTATTTAGATTGGAAATCCTATATAGATTATGTAAAGTGATTCTATTTAGATTCGAAATCCTATGTAGATTATGTAAAGTGAATTTATTTAGATTAGAAATCCCATATAGATTATGTAAAGTCATTCTATTTAGATTGGAAATCCTATATAGATTATGTAAAGTGATTCTATTTTAATTGAAAATCCTATATAGATTATGTAAAGTGATTCTATTTAGATTGGAAATCCTGTATAGATTATGTAAATTCATTCTATTTAGATTGGAATCCAATATAGATTATGTAAAGTGATTCTATTTAGATTGGAAATCCTATGAAGATTATGTAAAGCGATTCTTATTAGATTGGAAATCCTATACAGATTATGTAAAGTCCTTCTATTTAGATTGGAAATCATATGTAGATAATGTAAAGTTATTCTATTTAGATTGGAAATCATATGTAGATAATGTAAAGTGATTCTATTTAGATTGGAAATCCTATATAGATTATGTAAAGTGATTCTATTTAGATTAGAAATCCTATATAGATTATGTAAAGTGATTCTATTTAGATTGAAAATCCAATGTAGATTATGTAAAGTGATTCTATTTAGATAAGAAATCTTATATAGATTATGTAAAGTGATTCTATTTAGATTAGAAATCCTATATAGATTATGTTCAGTGATTCTATTTAGATTGGAAATCCTATGTAGATTATGTAAAGTGATTCTATTTAGATTGGAAATCCTATGTAGATTATGTAAAGTGATTCTATTTAGATTGGAAATCCTATGTAGATTATGTAAAGTAATTCTATTATGATTGGAAATCCTATATAGATTATGTAAAGTGATTCTATTTAGATTGGAAATTCTATATAGATTATGTAAAGTGATTCTATTTAGATTCGAAATCCTATGTAGATTATGTAAAGTGAATTTATTTAGATTAGAAATCCGATATAGATTATGTAAAGTGATTCTATTTTAATTGGAAATCCTATATAGATTATGAAAAGGGATTCTATTTAGATTGGAAATCCCATGTAGATTATGTAAAGTGATTCTTATTAGATTGGAAATCCTATATAGATTATGTAAAGTGATTCTATTTAGATTGGAAATACTATATAGATTATGTAAAGTCATTCTATTTAGATTGGAAATCCTATATAGATTATGTAAAGTGATTCTATTTGAATTGGAAATCCTATATAGATTATGTAAAGTGAGTCTATTGTGATTGGAAATCCTATATAGATTATGTAAAGTCATTCTATTTAGATTGGAAATCCTATGAAGATTATGTGAAGTGATTCTATTTAGATGAGAAATCCTATGTAGATTTGTTAAAGTGATTCTATTTAGATTGGAAATCCTATATAGATTATGTAAAGTGATTCTATTTAGATTGGAAATCCTATGTAGATTATGTAAAGTGATTCTATTTAGATTAGAAATCCTATGTAGATTATGTAAAGTGATTCTATTTAGATTGGAAATCCTATGTAGATTATGTAAAGTGATTCTATTTAGATTGGATATCCTATATAGATTATGTAAAGTGATTCTATTTAGATTGAAAATCATATGTAGATTATGGGAAGTGATTCTATTTAGATTGGAAATCCTATATAGATTATGTAAAGTGATTCTATTTAGATTGAAAATCCTATGTAGATTATGTAAAGTGATTCTATTTAAATTGGAAATCCTATATAGATTATGTAAAGTCATTCTATTTAGATTTGAAATCCTATGTAGATTATGTAAAGTGATTCTATTTAAATTGAAAATCCTATGTAGATTATGTAAATGATTCTATTTAGATTGGAAATCCTATATATATTATGTAAAGTGATTCTATTTAGATTGGAAATCCTATGTAGATTATGTAAAGTGATTCTATTTAGATTCGAAATCCTATGTAGATTATGTAAAGTGATTCTATTTAGATTGAAAATCCCATGTAGATTATGTAAAGTTATTCTATTTAGATTGGAAATCTTATATAGATTATGTAAAGTGATTCTATTTAGATTGGAAATCCTATGTAGATTATGTAAAGTGATTCTATTTAGATTGAAAATCCTATAGAGATTATGTAAAGTGATTCTATTTAGATTGGAAATCCTATATAGATTATGTAAAGTGATTCTATTTAGATTAGAAATCCTATATAGATTATTTAAAGTGATTCTATTTAGATTGAAAATCCTATGTCGATTATGTAAAGTGATTCTATTTAGATTGGAAATCCTATATAGATTATGTAAAGTGATTCTATTAAGATTGGAAATCCTATATAGATTATGTAAAGTGATTCTATTTAGATTGGAAATCCTATATAGATTATGTAAAGTGATTCTATTTAGATTGGAAATCCTATATAGATTATGTAAAGTGATTCTATTTAGATTGGAAATCCTATGTAGATTATGTAAAGTGATTCTATTTAGATTAGAAATCCTATGTAGATTATGTAAAGTGATTCTATTTAGATTGGAAATCTCATGTAGATTATGTAAAGTGATTCTATTAAGATTGGAAATCCTATATAGATTATGTAAAGTGATTCTATTAAGATTGGAAATCCTATATAGATTATGTAAAGTGATTCTATTTCGATTGGAAATCCTATGTAGATTATGTAAAGTGATTCTATTTAGATTGGAAATCCTATGTAGATTATGTAAAGTGATTCTATTTAGATTTGAAATCTTATATAGATTATGTAAAGTGATTCTATTTAGATTGGAAATCCTATGTAGATTATGTAAAGTGATTCTATTTAGATTGGAAATCCTATGTAGATTATGTAAAGTGATTCTATTTAGATTGGAAATCTTATATAGATTATGTAAAGTGATTCTATTTAGATTGGAAATCCTATGTAGATTATGTAAAGTGATTCTATTTAGATTGGAAATCCTATGTAGATTATGTAAAGTGATTCTATTTAGATTGGAAATCTTATATAGATTATGTAAAGTGATTCTATTTAGATTGGAAATCCTATGTAGATTATGTAAAGTGATTCTATTTAGATTGGAAATCTTATATAGATTATGTAAAGTGATTCTATTTCGATTGGAAATCCTATGTAGATTATGTAAAGTGATTCTATTTAGATTGGAAATCTTATATAGATTATGTAAAGTGATTCTATTTAGATTGGAAATCCTATATAGATTATGTAAAGTGATTCTATTTAGATTGGAAATCCTATGTAGATTATGTAAAGTGATGCTATTTAGATTGAAAATCCTATATAGATTATGTAAAGTGATTCTATTTAGATTGGAAATCCTATGTAGATTATGTAAAGTGATTCTATTTAGATTGAAAATCCTATGTCGATTATGTAAAGTGATTCTATTTAGATAAGAAATCTTATATAGATTATGTAAAGTGATTCTATTTAGATTAGAAATCCTATATAGATTATGTAAAGTGATTCTATTTAGATTGGAAATCCTATGTAGATTATGTAAAGTGATTCTATTTAGATTGAAAATCCTATGTCGATTATGTAAAGTGATTCTATTTAGATAAGAAATCTTATATAGATTATGTAAAGTGATTCTATTTAGATTAGAAATCCTATATAGATTATGTAAAGTGATTCTATTTAGATTGGAAATCCTATGTAGATTATGTAAAGTGATTTTATTTAGATTGGAAATCCTATGTAGATTATGTAAAGTGATGCTATTTAGATTAGAAATCCTATATAGATTATGTAAAGTGATTCTATTTAGATTGAAAATCCCATGTAGATTATGTAAAGTGATTTTATTTAGATTGGAAATCCTATGTAGATTATGTAAAGTGATTCTATTTAGATTGGAATCCAATATAGATTATGTAAAGTGATTCTATTTAGATTGGAATCCAATATAGATTATGTAAAGTGATTATATTTAGATTGGAATCCTATATAGATTATGTCAAGTTATTCTATTTCGATTGGAAATCTAATGTAGATTATGTAAAATTGTTCTATTTAGATTGAAAATCCTATGTAGATTATGTAAAGTGATTCTATTTAGATTGGAAATCCTATATAGATTATTTAAAGTGATTCTATTTAGATTGGAAATCCTATATAGATTATGTAAAGTGATTCTATTAAGATTGGAAATCCTATATAGATTATGTAAAGTGATTCTATTTCGATTGGAAATCCTATGTAGATTATGTAAAGTGATTCTATTTAGATTGGAAATCCTATGTAGATTATGTAAAGTGATTCTATTTAGATTGGAAATCTTATATAGATTATGTAAAGTGATTCTATTTAGATTGGAAATCCTATGTAGATTATGTAAAGTGATTCTATTTAGATTGGAAATCCTATGTAGATTATGTAAAGTGATTCTATTTAGATTGGAAATCTTATATAGATTATGTAAAGTGATTCTATTTAGATTGGAAATCCTATGTAGATTATGTAAAGTGATTCTATTTAGATTGGAAATCCTATATAGATTATGTAAAGTGATTCTATTTAGATTGAAAATCATATGTAGATTATGTGAATTGATTCTATTTAGATTGGAAATCCTATATAGATTATGTAAAGTGATTCTATTTAGATTGGAAATCCTATGTAGATTATGTAAAGTGATTCTATTTAGATTGAAAATCCTATGTAGATTATGTAAAGTGATTCTATTTAGATTGGAAATCCTATATAGATTATGTAAAGTGATTCTATTTAGATTGGAAATCATATGTAGATTATGTGAAGTGATTCTATTTAGATTGGAAATCCTATATAGATTATGTAAAGTGATTCTATTTAGGTTGGAAATCATATGTAGATTATGTGAAGTGATTCTATTTAGATTGGAAATCATATGTAGATTATGTGAAGTGATTCTATTTAGATTGAAAATCCTATATAGATTATGTAAAGTGATTCTATTTAGATTGGAAATCCTATATAGATTATATGAAGTGATTCTATTTAGATTGGAAATCCTATGTAGATTATGTAAAGTGATTCTATTAAGATTAGAATTCCTATGTAGATTATGTAAAGTGATTCTATTTAGATTGGAATCCAATATAGATTATGTAAAGTGATTATATTTAGATTGGAATCCTATATAGATTATGTCAAGTGATTCTATTTCGATTGGAAATCTCATGTAGATTATGTAAAATTGTTCTATTTAGATTGAAAATCCTATGTAGATTATGTAAAGTGATTCTATTTAGATTGGAAATCCTATATAGATTATGTAAAGTGATTCTATTAAGATTGGAAATCCTATATAGATTATGTAAAGTGATTCTATTTCGATTGGAAATCCTATGTAGATTATGTAAAGTGATTCTATTTAGATTAGAAATCTTATATAGATTATGTAAAGTGATTCTATTTAGATTGGAAATCCTATGTAGATTATGTAAAGTGATTCTATTTAGATTGGAAATCTTATATAGATTATGTAAAGTGATTCTATTTAGATTGGAAATCCTATGTAGATTATGTAAAGTGATTCTATTTAGATTGGAAATCCTATGTAGATTATGTAAAGTGATTCTATTTAGATTGAAAATCCTATTTAGATTATGTAAAGTGATTCTATTTAGATTGGAAATCCTATATAGATTATGTAAAGTGATTCTATTTAGATTGAAAATCCTATGTAGATTATGTGAAGTGATTCTATTAAGATTGGAAATCCTATATAGATTATGTAAAGTGATTCTATTTAGATTGAAAATCCTATATAGATTATGTAAAGTGATTCTATTTAGATTGGAAATCCTATGTAGATTATGTAAAGTGATTCTATTTAGATTGAAAATCCTATTTAGATTATGTAAAGTGATTCTATTTAGATTGAAAATCATATGTAGATTATGTGAAGTGATTCTATTAAGATTGGAAATCCTATATAGATTATGTAAAGTGATTCTATTTAGATTGAAAATCCTATATAGATTATGTAAAGTGATTCTATTTAGATTGGAAATCCTATATAGATTATGTGAAGTGATTCTATTTAGATTGGAAATCCTATGTAGATTATGTAAAGTGATTCTATTTAGATTAGAAATCCTATGTAGATTATGTAAAGTTATTCTATTTAGATTGGAAATCCTATATAGATTATGTAAAGTGATTCTATTTAGATTGGAAATCCTATATAGATTATGTAAAGTGATTCTATTTAGATTGGAAATCCTATGTAGATTATGGGAAGTGATTCTATTTAGATTGAAAATCCTATGTAGATTATGTAAAGTTATTCTATTTAGATTGAAAATCCTATGTAGATTATGTAAAGTGATTCTATTTAGATTGGAAATCCTATATAGATGATGTAAAGTGATTCTATTTAGATTGAAAATCATATGTAGATTATGTGAAGTGATTCTATTAAGATTGGAAATCCTATATAGATTATGTAAAGTGATTCTATTTAGATTGAAAATCCTATATAGATTATGTAAAGTGATTCTATTTAGATTGGAAATCCTATGTAGATTATGTAAAGTGATTCTATTTAGATTGGACATCCTATATAGATTATGTAAAGTGATTCTATTTAGATTGAAAATCATATGTAGATTATGTGAAGTGATTCTATTAAGATTGGAAATCCTATATAGATTATGTAAAGTGATTCTATTTAGATTGAAAATCCTATATAGATTATGTAAAGTGATTCTATTTAGATTGGAAATCCTATATAGATTATGTGAAGTGATTCTATTTAGATTGGAAATCCTATGTAGATTATGTAAAGTGATTCTATTTAGATTAGAAATCCTATGTAGATTATGTAAAGTTATTCTATTTAGATTGGAAATCCTATATAGATTATGTAAAGTGATTCTATTTAGATTGGAAATCCTATATAGATTATGTAAAGTGATTCTATTTAGATTGGAAATCCTATGTAGATTATGGGAAGTGATTCTATTTAGATTGAAAATCCTATGTAGATTATGTAAAGTTATTCTATTTAGATTGAAAATCCTATGTAGATTATGTAAAGTGATTCTATTTAGATTGGAAATCCTATATAGATGATGTAAAGTGATTCTATTTAGATTGGAAATCTTATATAAATTATGTAAAGTGATTCTATTTAGATTGAAAATCCTATATAGATTATGTAAATAGATTCTATTTAGATTGGAAATCCTATGTAGATTATGTAAAGTGATTCTATTTAGATTGGAATCCAATATAGATTATGTAAAGTGATTCTATTTAGATTGGAATCCAATATAGATTATGTAAAGTGATTCTATTTAGATTGGAATCCTATATAGATTATGTTAAGTGATTCTATTTCGATTGGAAATCTCATGTAGATTATGTAAAATTGTTCTATTTAGATTGAAAATCCTATGTAGATTATGTAAAGTGATTCTATTTAGATTGGAAATCCTATATAGATTATGTAAAGTGATTCTATTTAGATTGGAATCCAATATAGATTATGTAAAGTGATTCTATTTAGATTGGAAATCCTACATAGATTATGTAAAGTGATTCTATTTAGATTGGAAATCCTATATAGATTATGTAAAATGGTTCTATTTAGATTGAAAATCCTATACAGATTATGTAAAGTGATTCTATTTAGATTGGAAATCCTATATAGATTATGTAAAATGGTTCTATTTAGATTGGAAATCTTATGTAGATTATGTAAAGTGATTCTATTTAAATTGAAAATCCTATTTAGATTATGTAAAGTGATTCTTTTTAGATTGGAAATCATACATATATTATGTAAAGTGATTCTATTTAGATTGGAAATCCTATATAGATTATGTAAAGTTATTCTATTTAGATTGGAAATCCTATACATATTATGGAAAGCGATTCTATTTAGATTGAAAATCCTATGTAGATTATGTAAAGTGATTCTTGTTAGATTGGAAATCCTATGTAGATTATGTAAAGTGATTCTATTTAGATTTAAAATCCTATGTAGATTATGTAAAGTGATTCTATTTAGATTATAAATCCGGTATAGATTATGTAAAGTGATTCTATTTAGATTGGAAATCCTATGTAGATTATGTAAAATGATTCTATTAAGATTGGAAATCCTATGTAGATTATGTAAAGTGATTCTATTTAGATTGGATATCCTATGTAGATTATGTAAAGTGATTCTATTTAGATTAGAAATCCTATATAGATTATTTAAAGTGATTCTATTTAGATGTTAAATCCTATGTAGATTATGTAAAGTGATTCTATTTAGATTGGAAATACTATGTAGATTATGTAAAGTGATTCTATTTAGATTAGAAATCCTATATAGATTATGTAAGTGATTCTATTAAGATTTGAAATCCTATGTAGATTATGTAAAGTGATTCTATTTAGATTGGAAATCCTATGTAGATTATGTAAAATGATTCTATTTAGATTAGAAATCCTATATAGATTATGTAAAGTGATTCTATTTAGATTGGAAATCCTATGTAGCTTATGTAAAGTGATTCTATTTAGATTGGAAATCCTATATAGATTATGTAAAGTGATTCTATTTAGATTGGAAATCCTATGTAGATTATGTAAAGTGATTCTATTTAGATTGGAAATCCTATGTAGATTATGTAAAGTGATTCTATTTAGATTAGAAATCCTATGTAGATTATGTAAAGTGATTCTATTTAGATTAGAAATCCTATGTAGATTATGTAAAGTGATTCTATTTAGATTAGAAATCCTATATAGATTATGTAAAGTGATTCTATTTAGATTGGAAATCTTATGTATATTATGTAAAGTGATTCTATTTAGATTGGAAATCCTATGTAGATTATGTAAAGTGATTCTATTTAGATCAGAAAACCTATATAGATTATGTAAGTGATTCTATTTAGATTGGAAATCCTATGTAGATTATGTAAAGTGATTCTATTTAGATTGGAAATCCTATGTATATTATGTAAAGTGATTCTATTTAGATGAGAAATCCTATATAGATTATGTAAGTGATTCTATTTAGATTGGAAATCCTATGTAGATTATGTAAAGTGATTCTATTTAGATTGGAAATCCTATGTAGATTATGTAAAGTGATTCTATTTAGATTGGAAATCCTATGTATATTATGTAAAGTGATTCTATTTAGATCAGAAAACCTATATAGATTATGTAAGTGATTCTATTTAGATTGGAAATCCTATATAGATTATGTAAGTGATTCTATTTAGATTGGAAATCCTATGTATATTATGTAAAGTGATTCTATTTAGATGAGAAATCCTATATAGATTATGTAAAGTGATTCTATTTAGATTGGAAATCCTATGTATATTATGTAAAGTGATTCTATTTAGATTGGAAATCTTATATAGATTATGTAAAGTGATTCTATTTAGATTGGAAATCCTATGTAGATTATGTAAAGTGATCCTATTTAGATTGGAAATCCTATATAGATTATGTGAAGTGATTCTATTTAGATTGGAAATCCTATATAGCTTATGTAAAGTGATTCTATTTAGATTGGAAATCCTATGTAGATTATGTAAAGTGATTCTATTTAGATTGGAAATCCTATATAGCTTATGTAAAGTGATTCTATTTAGATTGGAAATCCTATGTAGATTATGTAAAGTGATTCTATTTAGATTAGAAATCCTATATAGATTATGTGAAGTGATTCTATTTAGATTGGAAATCCTATGTAGATTATGTAAAGTGATTCTATTTAGATTGGAAATCCTATGTAGATTATGTAAAGTGATTCTATTTAGATTGGAAATCCTATATAGATTATGTGAAGTGATTCTATTTAGATTGGAAATCCTATATAGATTATGTAAAGTGATTCTATTTAGATTAGAAATCCTATGTAGATTATGTAAAGTGATTCTATTTAGATTGGAAATCCTATATAGCTTATGTAAAGTGATTCTATTTAGATTGGAAATCCTATGTAGATTATGTAAAGTGATTCTATTTAGATTAGAAATCCTATATAGATTATGTGAAGTGATTCTATTTAGATTGGAAATCCTATATAGATTATGTAAAGTGATTCTATTTAGATTGGAAATCCTATGTAGATTATGTAAAGTGATTCTATTTAGATTGGAAATCCTATGTATATTATGTAAAGTGATTCTATTTAGATTGGAAATCTTATATAGATTATGTAAAGTGATTCTATTTAGATTAAAAATCCTATGTAGATTATGTAAAGTGATCCTATTTAGATTGGAAATCCTATATAGATTATGTAAAGTGATTCTATTTAGATTGGAAATCCTATGTAGATTATGTAAAGTGATTCTATTTAGATTGGAAATCCTATATAGATTATGTGAAGTGATTCTATTTAGATTGGAAATCCTATATAGCTTATGTAAAGTGATTCTATTTAGATTGGAAATCCTATGTAGATTATGTAAAGTGATTCTATTTAGATTGGAAATCCTATATAGCTTATGTAAAGTGATTCTATTTAGATTGGAAATCCTATGTAGATTATGTAAAGTGATTCTATTTAGATTAGAAATACTTTATAGATTATGTGAAGTGATTCTATTTAGATTGGAAATCCTATGTATATTATGTAAAGTGATTCTATTTAGATTGGAAATCCTATGTAGATTATGTAAAGTGATTCTATTTAGATTGGAAATCCTATGTATATTATGTAAAGTGATCCTATTTAGATTGGAAATCCTATATAGATTATGTAAAGTGATTCTATTTAGATTGGAAATCCTATGTAGATTATGTAAAGTGATTCTATTTAGATTGGAAATCCTATATAGATTATGTGAAGTGATTCTATTTAGATTGGAAATCCTATATAGCTTATGTAAAGTGATTCTATTTAGATTGGAAATCCTATGTAGATTATGTAAAGTGATTCTATTTAGATTGGAAATCCTATATAGCTTATGTAAAGTGATTCTATTTAGATTGGAAATCCTATGTAGATTATGTAAAGTGATTCTATTTAGATTAGAAATCCTATATAGATTATGTGAAGTGATTCTATTTAGATTGGAAATCCTATATAGATTATGTAAAGTGATTCTATTTAGATTGGAAATCCTATGTAGATTATGTAAAGTGATTCTATTTAGATTGGAAATCCTATGTAGATTATGTAAAGTGATTCTATTTAGATTGGAAATCCTATATAGATTATGTAAAGTGATTCTATTTAGATTGGAAATCCTATGTAGATTATGTAAAGTCATTCTATTTAGATTGGAAATCCTATGTATATTATGTAAAGTGATTCTATTTAGATTAGAAATCCTATATAGATTATGTAAAGTGATTCTATTTAGATTGGAAATCCTATGTAGATTATGTAAAGTGATTCTATTTAGATTAGAAATCCTATATAGCTTATGTAAAGTGATTCTATTTAGATTGGAAATCCTATGTATATTATGTAAAGTGATTCTATTTAGATTAGAAATCCTATATAGATTATGTAAAGTGATTCTATTTAGATTGGAAATCCTATATAGATTATGTAAAGTCATTCTATTTAGATTGGAAATCCTATGTAGATTATGTAAAGTGATTCTATTTAGATTAGAAATCCTATATAGATTATGTAAAGTGATTCTATTTAGATTGGAAATCCTATGTAGATTATGTAAAGTGATTCTATTTAGATTAGAAATCCTATATAGCTTATGTAAAGTGATTCTATTTAGATTGGAAATCCTATGTATATTATGTAAAGTGATCCTATTTAGATTGGAAATCCTATATAGATTATGTAAAGTGATTCTATTATGATTGGAAAACCTATATAGATTATGTAAAGTGATTCTATTTAGATTATAAATCCTATATAGATTATGTAAAGTGATTCTATTTAGATTGGAAATCCTATGTAGATTATGTAAAGTGATTCTATTTAGATTGGAAATCCTATGTAGATTATGTAAAGTGATTCTATTTAGATTGGAAATCCTATGTAGATTATGTAAAGTGATTCTATTTAGATTGGAAATCCTATGTAGATTATGTAAAGTGATTCTATTTAGATTGGAAATCCTATGTAGATTATGTAAAGTGATTCTATTTAGATTGGAAATCCTATATAGATTATGTAAAGTGATTCTATTTAGATTGGAAATCCTATGTAGATTATGTAAAGTGATTCTATTTAGATTGGAAATCCTATGTATATTATGTAAAGTGATTCTATTTAGATTGGAAATCCTATGTAGATTATGTAAAGTGATTCTATTTAGATTGGAAATCCTATGTATATTATGTAAAGTGATTCTATTTAGATTGGAAATCCTATGTAGATTATGTAAAGTGATTCTATTTAGATTGGAAATCCTATATAGATTATGTAAAGTGATTCTATTTAGATTGGAAATCCTATGTAGATTATGTAAAGTGATTCTATTTAGATTGGAAATCCTATGTAGATTATGTAAAGTGATTCTATTTAGATTGGAAATCCTATGTAGATTATGTAAAGTGATTCTATTTAGATTGGAAATCCTATATAGATTATGTAAAGTGATTCTATTTAGATTGGAAATCCTATGTATATTATGTAAAGTGATCCTATTTAGATTGGAAATCCTATATAGATTATGTAAAGTGATTCTATTTAGATTGGAAATCCTATGTAGATTATGTAAAGTGATTCTATTTAGATTGGAAATCCTATGTAGATTATGTAAAGTGATTCTATTTAGATTGGAAATCCTATGTAGATTATTTAAAATGACTCTATTTAGATTGGAAATCCTATGTAGATTATGTAAAGTGATTCTATTTAAATTGGAAATCCTATATAGATTATTTAAAGTGATTCTATTTAGATTGGAAATCCTATATAGATTATGTAAAGTGATTCTATTTAGATTGGAAATCCTATGTAGATTTTGTAAAGTGATTCTATTTAGATTGGAAATCCTATATAGATTATGTAAAGTGATTCTATTTAGATTGGAAATCCTATGTAGATTATGTAAAGTGATTCTATTTAGATTGGAAATCCTATGTAGATTATGTAAAGTGATTCTATTTAGATTGGAAATCCTATGTAGATTATTTAAAATGACTCTATTTAGATTGGAAATCCTATGTAGATTATGTAAAGTGATTCTATTTAAATTGGAAATCCTATATAGATTATGTAAAGTGATTCTATTTAGATTGGAAATCCTATGTAGATTATGTAAAGTGATTCAATTTAGATTGGAAATCCTATGTAGATTATGTAAAGTGATTCTATTTAGATTGGGAATCCTATGTAGATTATGTAAAGTGATTCTATTTAGATTGGAAATCCTATATAGATTATGTAAAGTGATTCTATTTAGATTATAAATCCTATGTAGATTATGTAAAGTGATCCTATTTAGATTGGAAATCCTATATAGATTATGTAAAGTGATTCTATTTAGATTGGAAATCCTATATAGCTTATGTAAAGTGATTCTATTTAGATTGGAAATCCTATGTAGATTATGTAAAGTGATTCTATTTAGATTGGAAATCCTATGTAGATTATGTAAAGTGATTCTATTTAGATTGGAAATCCTATGTAGATTATTTAAAATGACTCTATTTAGATTGGAAATCCTATGTATATTATGTAAAGTGATTCTATTTAAATTGGAAATCCTATATAGATTATGTAAAGTGATTCTATTTAGATTGGAAATCCTATGTAGATTATGTAAAGTGATTCAATTTAGATTGGAAATCTTATGTAGATTATGTAAAGTGATTCTATTTAGATTGGGAATCCTATGTAGATTATGTAAAGTGATTCTATTTAGATTGGAAATCCTATATAGATTATGTAAAGTGATTCTATTTAGATTATAAATCCTATGTAGATTATGTAAAGTGATCCTATTTAGATTGGAAATCCTATATAGATTATGTAAAGTGATTCTATTTAGATTGGAAATCCTATATAGCTTATGTAAAGTGATTCTATTTAGATTGGAAATCCTATGTAGATTATGTAAAGTGATTCTATTTAGATTGGAAATCCTATGTAGATTATGTAAAGTGATTCTATTTAGATTGGAAATCCTATATAGATTATGTAAAGT
This sequence comes from Euprymna scolopes, assembly GCF_053919585.1. NCBI lineage: Eukaryota > Metazoa > Mollusca > Cephalopoda > Sepiida > Sepiolidae > Euprymna > Euprymna scolopes. Next base: position 4,779,919 of record NC_136489.1, read on the forward strand.
GATTCTATTTAGATTGGAAATCATATTTAGATTATGTGAAGTGATTCTATTTAAATTGGAAATCCTATGTAGATTATTTAAAATGACTCTATTTAGATTGGAAATCCTATGTAGATTATGTAAAGTGATTCTATTTAAATTGGAAATCCTATATAGATTATTTAAAGTGATTCTATTTAGATTGGAAATCCTATATAGATTATGTAAAGTGATTCTATTTAGATTGGAAATCCTATGTAGATTTTGTAAAGTGATTCTATTTAGATTGGAAATCCTATGTAGATTATGTAAAGTGATCCTATTTAGATTGGAAATCCTATATAGATTATGTAAAGTGATTCTATTTAGATTGGAAATCCTATATAGCTTATGTAAAGTGATTCTATTTAGATTGGAAATCCTATGTAGATTATGTAAAGTGATTCTATTTAGATTGGAAATCCTATGTAGATTATGTAAAGTGATTCTATTAAGATTGGAAATCCTATGTAGATTATTTAAAATGACTCTATTTAGATTGGAAATCCTATGTAGATTATGTAAAGTGATTCTATTTAAATTGGAAATCCTATATAGATTATTTAAAGTGATTCTATTTAGATTGGAAATCCTATATAGATTATGTAAAGTGATTCTATTTAAATTGGAAATCCTATGTAGATTTTGTAAAGTGATTCTATTTAGATTGGAAATCCTATATAGATTATGTAAAGTGATTCTATTTAGATTGGAAATCCTATGTAGATTATGTAAAGTGATTCTATTTAGATTGGAAATCCTATATAGATTATGTAAAGTGATTCTATTTAGATTGGAAATCCTATGTAGATTATGTAAAGTGATTCTATTTAGATTGGAAATCCTATGTAGATTATGTAAAGTGATTCTATTTAGATTGGAAATCCTATATAGATTATTTAAAGTGATTCTATTTAGATTGGAAATCCTATGTAGATTATGTAAAGTGATTCTATTTAGATTGGAAATCCTATGTATATTATGTAAAGTAATTCTATTTAGATTAGAAATCCTATATAGATTATGTAAAGTGATTCTATTTAGATTGGAAATCCTATGTAGATTATGTAAAGTGATTCTATTTAGATTGGAAATCCTATGTAGATTATGTAAAGTGATTCTATTTAGATTGGAAATCCTATGTAGATTATTTAAAATGACTCTATTTAGATTGGAAATCCTATGTAGATTATGTAAAGTGATTCTATTTAAATTGGAAATCCTATATAGATTATGTAAAGTGATTCTATTTAGATTGGAAATCCTATGTAGATTATGTAAAGTGATTCAATTTAGATTGGAAATCCTATGTAGATTATGTAAAGTGATTCTATTTAGATTGGAAATCCTATGTAGATTATGTAAAGTAATTCTATTTAGATTAGAAATCCTATATAGATTATGTAAAGTGATTCTATTTAGATTGGAAATCCTATGTAGATTATGTAAAGTGATTCTATTTAGATTAGAAATCCTATATAGATTATGTAAAGTGATTCTATTTAGATTTGAAATCCTATGTAGCTTATGTAAAGTGATTCTATTAAGATTGGAAATCCTATGTAGATTATGTAAAGTGATTCTATTTAGATTGGAAATCCTATATAGATTATGTAAAGTGATTCTATTTAGATTGGGAATCCTATGTAGATTATGTAAAGTGATTCTATTTAGATTGGAAATCCTATGTAGATTATGTAAAGTGATTCTATTTAGATAAGAAAACCTATATAGATTATGTAAAGTGATTCTATTTAGATTGGAAATCCTATGTAGATTATGTAAAGTTATTTTATTTAGATTGGAAATCCTATGTAGATTATGTAAAGTGATTCTATTTAGATTAGAAATCCTATATAGATTATGTAAGTGATTCTATTAAGATTTTAAATCCTATGTAGATTATGTAAAGTGATTCTATTTAGATTGGAAATCCTATGTAGATTATGTAAAATGATTCTATTTAGATTAGAAATCCTATATAGATTATGTAAAGTTATTCTATTTAGATTGGAAATCCTATACATATTATGGAAAGCGATTCTATTTAGATTGAAAATCCTATGTAGATTATGTAAAGTTATTCTTGTTAGATTGGAAATCCTATGTATATTATGTAAAGTGATTCTATTTAGATTGGAAATCCTATGTAGATTATGTGAAGTGATTCTATTTAGATTGACAATCCTATATAGATTATGTAAAGTGATTCTATTTAGATTGGAAATCCTATGTAGATTCTGTAAAGTGATTCTATTTAGATTGGATATCCTATGTAGATTATGTAAAGTGATTCTATTTAGATTAGAAATCCTATATAGATTATGTAAAGTGATTCTATTTAGATTGGAAATCCTATGTAGATTATGTAAAGTGATTCTATTTAGATTGGATATCCTATGTAGATTATGTAAAGTGATTCTATTTAGATTAGAAATCCTATATAGATTATGTAAAGTGATTCTATTTAGATTGGAAATACTATGTAGATTATGTAAAGTGATTCTATTTAGATTAGAAATCCTATATAGATTATGTAAGTGATTCTATTAAGATTTGAAATCCTATGTAGATTATGTAAAGCGATTCTATTTAGATTGGAAATCCTATGTAGATTATGTAAAATGATTCTATTTAGATTAGAAATCCTATATAGATTATGTAAAGTGATTCTATTTAGATTGGAAATCCTATGTAGATTATGTAAAGTGATTCTATTTAGATTGGAAATCCTATGTAGATTATGTAAAGTGATTCTATTTAGATTAGAAATCCTATGTAGATTATGTAAAGTGATTCTATTTAGATTGGAAATCCTATGTAGATTATGTAAAGTGATTCTATTTAGATTGGAAATCCTATGTAGATTATGTAAAGTGATTCTATTTAGATTAGAAATCCTATATAGATTATGTAAAGTGATTCTATTTAGATTAGAAATCTTATGTAGATTATGTAAAGTGATTCTATTTAGATTGGAAATCCTATGTAGATTATGTAAAGTGATTCTATTTAGATCAGAAAACCTATATAGATTATGTAAGTGATTCTATTTAGATTGGAAATCCTATGTAGATTATGTAAAGTGATTCTATTTAGATTTGAATCCTATGTAGATTATGTAAAGTTATTCTATTTAGATTGGAAATCCTATGTAGATTATGTAAAGTGATTCTATTTAGATTGGAAATCCTATGTAGATTATGTAAAGTGATTCTATTTAGATTAGAAATCCTATATACATTATGTAAAGTGATTCTATTTAGATTGGAAATCCTATATAGATTATGTAAAGTGATTCTATTTTGATTGGAAATCCTATGTAGATTATGTAAAGTGATTCTATTTAGATTAGAAATCCTATGTATATTATGTAAAGTGATTCTATTTAGATTGGAAATCCTATGTATATTATGTAAAGTGATTCTATTTAGATTAGAAAACCTATATAGATTATGTAAGTGATTCTATTTAGATTGGAAATCCTATGTAGATTATGTAAAGTGATTCTATTTAGATTGGAATCCTATGTATATTATGTAAAGTTATTCTATTTAGATTAGAAATCCTATGTAGATTATGTAAAGTGATTCTATTTAGATTGGAAATCCTATGTATATTATGTAAAGTGATTCTATTTAGATTAGAAAACCTATATAGATTATGTAAGTGATTCTATTTAGATTGGAAATCCTATGTAGATTATGTAAAGTTATTCTATTTAGATTGGAAATCCTATGTAGATTATGTAAAGTGATTCTATTTAGATTGAAAATCCTATGTAGATTATGTAAAGTTATTCTATTTAGATTGGAAATCCTATGTACATTATGTAAAGTGATTCTATTTAGATTGGAAATCCTATGTAGATTATGTAAAGTGATTCTATTTAGATCAGAAAACCTATATAGATTATGTAAGTGATTCTATTTAGATTGGAAATCCTATGTAGATTATGTAAAATGACTCTATTTAGATTGGAAATCCTATGTAGATTATGTAAAATGACTCTATTTAGATTGGAAATCCTATGTAGATTATGTAAAGTGATTCTATTTAGATTGGAAATCCTATGTAGATTATGTAAAATGACTCTATTTAGATTGGAAATCCTATGTAGATTATGTAAAATGACTCTATTTAGATTGGAAATCCTATGTAGATTATGTAAAGTGATTCTATTTAGATTGGAAATCCTATATAGATTATGTAAACTGATTCTATTTAGATTGGAAATCCTATATAGATTATGTAAACTGATTCTATTTAGATTGGAAATCCTATGTAGATTATGTAAAGTGATTCTATTTAGATTGGAATCCTATGTATATTATGTAAAGTTATTCTATTTAGATTGGAAATCCTATGTAGATTATGTAAAGTTATTCTATTTAGATTGGAAATCCTATGTAGATTATGTAAAGTGATTCTATTTAAATTGGAAATCCTATATAGATTATGTAAACTGATTCTATTTAGATTGGAAATCCTATATAGATTATGTAAAGTGATTCTATTTAGATTGGAAATCCTATGTAGATTATGTAAAATGACTCTATTTAGATTGGAAATCCTATGTAGATTATGTAAAGTGATTCTATTTAAATTGGAAATCCTATATAGATTATGTAAAGTGATTCTATTTAGATTGGAAATCCTATGTAGATTATGTAAAGTAATTCTATTTAGATTGGAAATCCTATGTAGATTATGTAAAGTGATTCTATTTAGATTAGAAATCCTATATAGATTATGTAAAGTGATTCTATTTAGATTTGAAATCCTATGTAGCTTATGTAAAGTGATTCTATTAAGATTGGAAATCCTATGTAGATTATGTAAAGTGATTCTATTTAGATTGGAAATCCTATGTAGATTATGTAAAGTTATTCTATTTAGATTGGAAATCCTATGTAGATTATGTAAAGTGATTCTATTTAGATTAGAAATCCTATATAGATTATGTAAAGTGATTCTATTTAGATTGGGAATCCTATGTAGATTATGTAAAGTGATTCTATTTAGATAGGAAATCCTATGTAGATTATGTAAAGTGATTCTATTTAGATAAGAAAACCTATATAGATTATGTAAAGTGATTCTATTTAGATTAGAAATCCTATATAGATTATGTAAGTGATTCTATTAAGATTTTAAATCCTATGTAGATTATGTAAAGTGATTCTATTTAGATTGGAAATCCTATGTAGATTATGTAAAATGATTCTATTTAGATTAGAAATCCTATATAGATTATGTAAAGTGATTCTATTTAGATTGGAAATCCTATGTAGATTATGTAAAGTGATTCTATTTAGATTGGACATCCTCTGTAGATTATGTAAAGTGATTCTATTTAGATTAGAAATCCTATGTAGATTATGAAAAGTGATTCTATTTAGATTGGAAATCCTATGTAGATTATGTAAAGTGATTCTATTTTGATTGGAAATCCTATGTAGATTATGTAAAGTGATTCTATTTAGATTAAAAATCCTATGTAGATTATGTAAAGTGATTCTATTTAGATTAGAAATCCTATGTAGATTATGAAAAGTGATTCTATTTAGATTGGAAATCCTATGTAGATTATGTAAAGTGATTCTATTTTGATTGGAAATCCTATGTAGATTATGTAAAATGATTCTATTTTGATTGGAAATCCTATGTAGATTATGTAAAGTGATTCTATTTAGATTGGACATCCTCTGTAGATTATGTAAAGTGATTCTATTTTGATTAGAAATCCTATGTAGATTATGTAAAGTGATTCTATTTAGATTGGAAATCTTATGTAGATTATGTAAAGTGATTCTATTTAGATTGGAAATCCTATGTAGATTATGTAAAGTGATTCTATTTAGATCAGAAAACCTATATAGATTATGTAAGTGATTCTATTTAGATTGGAAATCCTATGTAGATTATGTAAAGTGATTTTATTTAGATTGGAAATCCTATGTAGATTATGTAAAGTGATTCTATTTAGATTAGAAATCCTATATACATTATGTAAAGTGATTCTATTTAGATTGGAAATCCTATGAAGATTATGTAAAGTGATTCTATTTAGATTGGAAATCCTATGTAGATTATGTAAAGTGATTCTATTTAGATTGGAAATCCTATATAGATTATGTAAAGTGATTCTATTTAGATTAGAAAACCTATAAAGATTATGTAAAGTGATTCTATTTAGATTTGAAATCCTATGTAGCTTATGTAAAGTGATTCTATTAAGATTGGAAATCCTATGTAGATTATGTGAAGTGATTCTATTTAGATTGGAAATCCTATGTAGATTATGTAAAGTGATTCTATTTAGATTGGAAGTCCTATGTAGATTATGTAAAGTGATTCTATTTAGATAAGAAAACCTAAATAGATTATGTAAAGTGATTCTATTTAGATTGGAAATCCTATGTAGATTATGTAAAGTGATTCTATTTTGATTAGAAATCCTATGTAGATTATGTAAAGTGATTCTATTTTGATTAGAAATCCTATATAGATTATGTAAAGTGATTCTATTTAGATTTGAAATCCTATGTAGATTATGTAAAGTGATTCTATTTAGATTTGAAATCCTATGTAGCTTATGTAAAGTGATTCTATTAAGATTGGAAATCCTATGTAGATTATGTAAAGTGATTCTATTTAGATTGAAAATCCTATATAGATTATGTAAATAGATTCTATTTAGATTGGAAATCCTATATAGATTATGTAAAATGATTCTATTTAGATTGGAAATCCTATGTAGATTATGTAAAGTGATTTTATTTAGATTGGAAATCCTATATAGATTATGTAAAGTGATTCTATTTAGATTGAAAATCATATATAGATTATGTAAAGTGATTCTATTTAGATTTAAAATCATATGTAGATTATGTGAAGTGATTCTATTTAGATTGGAAATCCTATATAGATTATGTGAAGTGATTCTATTTAGATTGAAAATCCTATGTAGATTATGTAAAGTGATTCTATTTAGATTGAAAATCCCATATAGATTATGTAAAGTGATTCTATTTAGATTGGAAATCCTATGTAGATTATGTAAAGTGATTCTATTTAGATTGGAAATCCTATATAGATTATGTAAAGTGATTCTATTTCGATTGAAAATCCCATGTAGATTATGTAAAGTGATTTTATTTAGATTGGAAATCCTATGTAGATTATGTAAAGTGATTCTATTTAGATTGGAATCCAATATAGATTATGTAAAGTGATTCTATTTTGATTGGAATCTTATATAGATTATGTAAAGTGATTCTATTTAGATTGGAATCCTATATAGATTATGTTAAGTGATTCTATTTCGATTGGAAATCTCATGTAGATTATGTAAAATTGTTCTATTTAGATTGAAAATCCTATGTAGATTATGTAAAGTGATTCTATTTAGATTGGAAATCCTATATAGATTATGTAAAGTGATTCTATTTAGATTGGAAATTCTATACAGATTATGTAAAGCGATTCTATTTAGATTGAAAATCCTATGTAGATTATGTAAAGTGATTCTTGGTAGATTGGAAATCCTATGTATATTATGTAAAGTGATTTTATTTAGATTGGAAATCCTATATAGATTAAGTAAAGTGATTCTATTTAGATTGGAAATCCTATGTAGCTTATGTAAAGTGATTCTATTTAGATTGGAAATCCTATGTAGATTATGTAAATTGATTCTATTTAGATTTGAAATCCTATGTAGATTATGTAAAGTGATTCTATTTAGATTTGAAATCCTATGTAGATTATGTAAAGTTATTCTATTTTGATTGGAAATCCTATGTAGATTATGTAAAGTGATTCTATTTAGATTGGAAATCCTATGTAGATTATGTAAAGTGATTCTATTTAGATCAGAAATCCTATGTAGATTATGTAAAGTGATTCTATTTAGATTGGAAATCCTATGTAGATTATGTAAAGTGATTCTATTTAGATTGGAAATCCTATGTAGATTATGTAAAGTGATTCTATTTAGATTGGAAATCCTATGTAGATTATGTAAAGTGATTCTATTTAGATCAGAAATCCTATGTAGATTATGTAAAGTGATTCTATTTAGATTGGAAATCCTATGTAGATTATGTAAAGTGATTCTATTTAGATTAGAAATCCTATGTAGATTATGTAAAGTGATTCTATTTAGATAAGAAATCCTATATAGATTATGTAAAGTGATTCTATTTAGATTGGAAATCCTATGTAGATTATGTAAAGTGATTCTATTTAGATTGGAAATCCTATGTAGATTATGTAAAGTGATTCTATTTAGATTGGAAATCCTATATAGATTATGTAAAGTTATTCTATTTAGATTGGAAATCCTATGTAGATTATGTAAAGTGATTCTATTTAGATTAAAAATCCTATATAGATTATGTAAAGTTATTCTATTTAGATTGGAAATCCTATGTAGATTATGTAAAATTATTCTATTTAGATTGGAAATCCTATGTAGATTATGTAAAGTGATTCTATTTAGATTTGCCATCCTGTGTAGATTTTGTAAAGTGATTCTATTTTGATTGGAAATCCTATGTAGATTATGTAAAGTGATTCTTTTTAGATTGAAAATCATATATAGATTATTTAAAGTGATTCTATTTAGATTTGAAATCCTATGTAGATTATGTAAAGTGATTCTTTTTAGATTAGAAATCCTATGTAGATTATGTAAAGTGATTCTTATTAGATTGGATATCCTATGTAGATTATGTAAAGTGATTCTTTTTAGATTAGAAATCCTATTTAGATTATGTAAAGTGATTCTATTTAGATTTGAAATCCTATGTAGATTATGTAAAGTGATTCTATTTAGATTGGAAATCCTATGTAGATTATGTAAAGTGATTCTATTTAGATTAGAAATCCTATATAGATTATGTAAGTGATTCTATTTAGATTGGAAATCCTATGTAGATTATGTAAAGTGATTCTATTTAGATTGGAAATCCTATGTAGATTATGTAAAGTGATTCTATTTAGATTGGAAATCCTATGTAGATTATGTAAAGTGATTCTATTTAGATTGCAAATCCTATGTAGATTATGTAAAGTAATTCTATTTAGATTGGAAATCCTATGTAGATTACGTAAAGTGATTCTATTTAGATTAGAAATCCTATATAGATTATGTTAAATGATTCTATTTAGATTGGAAATCCTATGTAGATTATGTAAAGTTATTCTATTTAGATTAGAAATCCTATGTAGATTATGTAAAGTGATTCTATTTAAATAAGAAATCCTATATAGATTATGTAAAGTGATTCTATTTAGATTGGAAATCCTATGTAGATTATGTAAAGTGATTCTATTTAGATTGGAAATCCTATGTAGATTATGTAAAGTGATTCTATTTAGATAAGAAATCCTATGTAGATTATGTAAAGTGATTCTATTTAGATTAGAAATCCTATGTAGATTATGTAAAGTGATTCTATTTAGATTGGAAATCCTATGTAGATTATGTAAAGTTATTCTATTTAGATTAGAAATCCTATATAGAATATGTAAAGTTATTCTATTTAGATTGGAAATCCTATGTAGATTATGTAAAGTGATTCTATTTAGATCAGAAAACCTATATAGATTATGTAAGTGATTCTATTTAGATTGGAAATCCTATGTAGATTATGTAAAGTGATTCTATTTAGATTGGAAATCCTATGTAGATTATGTAAAGTGATTCTATTTAGATAAGAAATCCTATGTAGATTATGTAAAGTGATTCTATTTAGATTAGAAATCCTATGTAGATTATGTAAAGTGATTCTATTTAGATTGGAAATCCTATGTAGCTTATGTAAAGTGATTCTATTTAGATTGACAATCCTATATAGATTATGTAAAGTGATTCTATTTAGATTGGAAATCCTATGTAGATTATGTAAAGTGATTCTATTTAGATCAGAAAACCTATATAGATTATGTAAGTGATTCTATTTAGATTGGAAATCCTATGTAGATTATGTAAAGTGATTCTATTTAGATTGGAAATCCTATGTAGATTATGTAAAGTGATTCTATTTAGATAAGAAATCCTATATACATTATGTAAAGTAATTCTATTTAGATTGGAAATCCTATGTAGATTATGTAAAGTGATTCTTTTTAGATTAAAAATCCTATGTAGATTATGTAAAGTGATTCTATTTTGATTGGAAATCCTATGTAGATTATATAAAGTGATTCTATTTAGATTAAAAATCCTATATAGATTATGTAAAGTGATTCTATTTAGATTGAAAATCCTATGTAGATTATGTAAAGTTATTCTATTTAGATTGAAAATCCCATATAGATTATGTAAAGTGATTCTATTTAGATTGGAAATCCTATGTAGATTATGTAAAGTTATTCTATTTAGATTAAAAATCCTATGTAGATTATGTAAAGTGATTCTATTTAGATTGAAAATCCTATGTAGATTATGTAAAGTTATTCTATTTAGATTAAAAATCCTATATAGATTATGTAAAGTGATTCTATTTTGATTGGAAATCCTATGTAGATTATATAAAGTGATTCTATTTGGATTGGAATCCAATATAGATTATGTAAAGTGATTCTATTTAGATTGGAATCCTATATAGATTATGTTAAGTGATTCTATTTCGATTGGAAATCTCATGTAGATTATGTAAAATTGTTCTATTTAGATTGAAAATCCTATGTAGATTATGTAAAGTGAGTCTATTTAGATTGGAAATCCTATATAGATTATGTAAAGTTATTCTATTTAGATTGGAATCCAATATAGATTATGTAAAGTGATTCTATTTAGATTGGAAATCCTATATAGATTATGTAAAGTTATTCTATTTAGATTAGAAATCCTATGTAGATTATGTAAAGTGATTCTATTTAGATAAGAAATCCTATATAGATTATGTAAAGTGATTCTATTTAGATTTGAAATCCTATGTAGATTATGTAAAATGATTCTATTAAGATTGGAAATCCTATGTAGATTATGTAAAGTGATTCTATTTAGATTTGAAATCCTATGTAGATTTTGTAAAGTGATTCTATTTAGATTGGAAATCCTATGTAGATTATGTAAAGTGATTCTATTTAGATTGAAAATCATATATAGATTATGTAAAGTGATTCTATTTAGATTTGAAATCCTATGTAGATTATGTAAAGTGATTCTATTTAGATTGGAAATCCTATATAGATTATGTAAAGTGATTCTAGTTAGATTGGAAATCCTATGTAGATTATGTAAAGTGATTCTATTTAGATTGAAAATCATATATAGATTATGTAAAGTGATTCTATTTAGATTTGAAATCCTATGTAGATTATGTAAAGGGATTCTATTTAGATTGGAAATCCTATGTAGATTATGTAAAGTGATTCTAGTTAGATTGGAAATCCTATGTAGATTTTGTAAAGTGATTCTATTTAGATTGGAAATCCTATGTAGATTATGTAAAGTGATTCTATTTAGATTGGAAATCCTATGTAGATTATGTAAAGTGATTCTTTTTAGATTAGAAATCCTATATAGATTATGTAAAGTGATTTTATTTAGATTTGAAATCCTATGTAGATTATGTAAAGTGATTCTATTTAGATTGGAAATCCTATGTAGATTATGTAAAGTGATTCTATTTAGATAAGAAATCCTATGTAGATTATGTAAAGTGATTCTATTTAAATAAGAAATCCTATATAGATTATGTAAAGTGATTCTATTTAGATTGGAAATCCTATGTAGATTATGTAAAGTGATTCTATTTAGATTGGAAATCCTATGTAGATTATGTAAAGTGATTCTATTTAGATAAGAAATCCTATGTAGATTATGTAAAGTGATTCTATTTAGATTAGAAATCCTATGTAGATTATGTAAAGTGATTCTATTTAGATTAGAAATCCTATGTAGATTATGTAAAGTGATTCTATTTAGATTGGAAATCCTATGTAGATTATGTAAAGTGATTCTATTTAGATAAGAAATCCTATGTAGATTATGTAAAGTGATTCTATTTAGATTGGAAATCCTATGTAGATTATGTAAAGTGATTCTATTTAGATTAGAAATCCTATGTAAGTTATGTAAAGTGATTCTATTTAGATTGGAAATCCTATGTAGATTATGTAAAGTGATTCTATTTAGATTAGAAATCCTATATAAATTATGTAAAGTGATTCTATTTAGATTGGAAATCTTATGTAGATTATGTAAAGTGATTCTATTTAGATTGGAAATCCTATGTAGATTATGTAGAGTGATCCTATTTAGATTGGAAATCCTATGTAGATTATGTAAAGTGATTCTATTTAGATCAGAAAACCTATATAGATTATGTAAGTGATTCTATTTAGATTGGAAATCCTATGTAGATTATGTAAAGTGATTCTATTTAGATTGGAAATCCTATGTAGATTATGTAAAGTGATTCTATTTAGATTAGAAATCCTATATACATTATGTAAAGTGATTCTATTTAGATTGGAAATCCTATGTAGCTTATGTAAAGTGATTCTATTTAGATTGGAAATCCTATGTAGATTATGTAAAGTGATTCTATTAAGATTGGAAATCCTATGTAGATTATGTAAAGTGATTCTATTTAGATAAGAAATCCTATATAGATTATGTAAAGTGATTCTATTTAGATTGGAAATCCTATGTAGATTATGTAAAGTCATTCTATTTTGATTGGAATCCAATATAGATTATGTAAAGTGATTCTATTTAGATTGGAATCCTATATAGATTATGTTAAGTGATTCTATTTCGATTGGAAATCTCATGTAGATTATGTAAAATTGTTCTATTTAGATTGAAAATCCTATGTAGATTATGTAAAGTGATTCTATTTAGATTGGAAATCCTATATAGATTATGTAAAGTGATTCTATTTAGATTGGAATCCAATATAGATTATGTAAAGTGATTCTATTTAGATTGGAAATCCTATATAGATTATGTAAAATGGTTCTTTTTATATTTAAAATCCTATGTAGCTTATGTAAAGTTATTCTATTTAGATGTGAAATCCTATGTAGATTATGTAAAGTGATTCTATTTAGATTGGAAATCCTATGTAGATTATGTAAAGTGACTCTATTTAGATTGGAAATCCTATGTATATTATGTAAAATTATTCTATTTAGATTGACAATCCTATATAGATTATGTAAAGTGATTCTATTTAGATTGGAAATCCTATGTAGATTATGTAAAGTGATTCTATTTAGATTAGAAATCCTATATAGATTATGTAAAGTGATTTTATTTAGATTGGAAATCCTATGTAGATTATGTAAAGTGATTCTATTAAGATTGGATATCCTATGAAGATTATGTAAAGTGATTCTATTTAGATTAGAAATCCTATATAGATTATGTAAAGTGATTCTATTTAGATTTGAAATCCTATGTAGATTATGTAAAGTGATTCTATTTAGATTGGAAATCCTATGTAGATTATGTAAAGTGATTCTATTTAGATTAGAAATCCTATATAGATTATGTAAAGTGATTCTATTTAGATTTGAAATCCTATGTAGATTATGTAAAGTGATTCTATTTAGATTGGAAATCCTATGTAGATTATGTAAAGTGATTCTATTTAGATTAGAAATCCTATATAGATTATGCAAGTGATTCTATTTAGATTGGAAATCCTATGTAGATTATGTAAAGTGATTCTATTTAGATTGGAAATCCTATGTAGATTATGTAAAATGATTCTATTTAGATTAGAAATCCTATATAGATAATGTAAAGTGATTCTATTTAGATTGGAAATCCTATGTAGATTATGTAAAGTGATTCTATTTAGATTGCAAATCCTATTTAGATTATGTAAAGTAATTCTATTTAGATTGGAAATCCTATGTAGATTATGTAAAGTGATTCTATTTAGATTAGAAATCCTATGTAGATTATGTAAAGTGATTCTATTTAGATAAGAAATCCTATATAGATTATGTAAAGTGATTCTATTTAGATGTGAAATCCTATGTAGATTATGTAAAGTGATTCTATTTAGATTGGAAATCCTATGTAGATTATGTAAAGTGATTCTATTTAGATTGAAAATCCTATGTAGATTATGTAAAGTGATTCTATTTAGATTGGAAATCCTATGTAGATTATGTAAAGTGATTCTATTTAGATTGGAAATCCTATGTAGATTATGTAAAGTGATTCTATTTTGATTAGAAATCCTATATAGATTATGTAAAGTGATTCTATTAAGATTGGAAATCCTATGTAGATTATGTAAAGTGATTCTATTTAGATTGGAAATCCTATGTAGATTATGTAAAGTGATTCTATTTAGATTGGAAATCCTATGTAGATTTTGTAAAGTGATTCTATTTAGATTGGAAATCCTATGTAGATTTTGTAAAGTGATTCTATTTAGATCAGAAAACCTATATAGATTATGTAAGTGATTCTATTTAGATTGGAAATCCTATGTAGATTATGTAAAGTGATTCTATTTAGATTGGAAATCCTATGTAGATTATGTAAAGTGATTCTATTTAGATTGGAAATCCTATGTAGATTATGTAAAGTGATTCTATTTAGATTAGAAATCCTATATAGATTATGTAAAGTGATTCTATTTAGATTGGAAATCCTATATAGATTATGTAAAGTGATTCTATTTAGATTGGAAATCCTATATAGATTATGTAAAGTGATTCTATTTAGATTGGAAATCATATATAGATTATGTAAAGTGATTCCATTTTGATTGGAAATCCTATGTAGATTATGTAAAGTGATTCTATTTAGATTGGAAATCCTATATAGATTATGTAAAGTGATTCTATTTAGATTGAAAATCATATATAGATTATGTAAAGTGATTCTATTTAGATTGGAAATCCTATATAGATTATGTAAAGTGATTCTATTTAGATAGGAAATCTTATGTAGATTATGTAAAGTGATTCTATTTAGATTGGACATCCTATATAGATTATGTAAAGTGATTCTATTTAGATTGAAAATCATATATAGATTATGTGAAGTGATTCTATTTAGATTGGAAATCATATATAGATTATGTAAGTGATTCTATTTAGATTGGAAATCCTATATAGATTATGTAAAGTGATTCTATTTAGATTGGAAATCCTATGTAGATTATGTAAAGTGATTCTATTTAGATTGAAAATCATATATAGATTATGTAAAGTGATTCTATTTAGATTGAAAATCCTATGTAGATTATGTAAAGTGATTCCATTGAGATTGGAAATCCTATATAGATTATGTAAAGTGATTCTATTTAGATTGCAAAATCCCATGTAGATTATGTAAAGTGATTCTATTTAGATTGAAAATCCTATATAGATTATGTAAAGTGATTCTATTTAGATTGGAAATCCTATGTAGATTATGTAAAGTCATTCTATTTAGATTGAAAATCCTATGTAGATTATGTAAAGTTATTCTATTTAGATTGGAAATCCTATATAGATTATGTAAAGTGATTCTATTTAGATTGGAAATCCTATATAGATTATGTAAAGTGATTCTATTTAGATGGAAAATTCTATGTAGATTATGTAAAGTTATTCTATTTAGATTGAAAATCCTATATAGATTATGTAAAGTTATTCTATTTAGATTGAAAATTCTATGTAGATTATGTAAAGTGATTCTATTTCGATTGGAAATCCTATATAGATTATGTAAAGTGATTCTATTTTGATGGAAAATCCCATGTAGATTATGTAAAGAGATGTTATTTAGATTAGAAATCCTATGTAGATTATGTAAAGTGATTCTATTTAGATTAGAAATCCTATATAGATTATGTAAAGTGATTCTATTTAGATTAGAAATCCTATATAGATTATGGTCAGTGATTCTATTTAGATTGGAAATCCTATGTAGATTATGTAAAGTGATTCTATTTAGATTGGAAATCCTATATAGATTATGTAAAGTTATTCTATTTAGATTAGAAATCCTATGTAGATTATGTAAAGTGATTCTATTTAGATTGGAAATCCTATATAGATTATGTAAAGTGATTCTATTTAGATTGGAAATCCTATATAGATTATGTAAAGTTATTCTATTTAGATTAGAAATCATATATAGATTATGTAAAGTGATTCTATTTAGATTGGAAATCCTATGTAGATTATGTAAAGTGATTCTATTTAGATTGGAAATCCTATGTAGATTATGTAAAGTGATTCTATTTAGATTGGAAATCATATATAGATTATGTAAAGTGATTCTATTTAGATTGGAAATCCTATGTAGATTATGTAAAGTGATTCTATTTTGATTAGAAATCCTATATAGATTATGTAAAGTGATTCTATTTAGATTAGAAATCCTATATAGATTATGGTCAGTGATTCTATTTAGATTGGAAATCCTATGTAGATTATGTAAAGTGATTCTATTTTGATTAGAAATCCTATATAGATTATGTAAAGTGATTCTATTTAGATTAGAAATCCTATATAGATTATGGTCAGTGATTCTATTTAGATTGGAAATCCTATGTAGATTATGTAAAGTGATTCTATTTAGATTGGAAATCTTATATAGATTATGTAAAGTTATTCTATTTAGATTAGAAATCCTATGTAGATTATGTAAAGTGATTCTATTTAGATTGGAAATCCTATATAGATTATGTAAAGTGATTCTATTTAGATTGGAAATCCTATGTAGATTATGTAAAGTGATTCTATTTTGATTAGAAATCCTATATAGATTATGGTCAGTGATTCTATTTAGATTGAAAATCATATATAGATTATGTAAAGTGATTCTATTTAGATTGAAAATCCAATACAGATTATGTAAAGTGATTCTATTAAGATTGAAAATCCTATATAGATTATGTAAAGTGATTCTATTTAGATTTAAAATCCTATGTAGATTATGTAAAGTGATTCTATTTAGATTGGACATCCTATATAGATTATGTAAAGTGATTCTATTTAGATTGAAAATCCTATATAGATTATGTAAAGTGATTCTATTTAGATTGGAAATCCTATATAGATTATGTAAAGTGATTCTATTTAGATTGGAAATCCTATATAGATTATGTAAAGTGATTCTATTTAGATTGAAAATCCTATATAGATTATGTAAAGTGATTCTATTTAGATTGGAAATCCTATATAGATTATGTAAAGTGATTCTATTTAGATTGAAAATCATATGTAGATTATGTGAAGTGATTCTATTTAGTTTGGCAATCCTATATAGATTATGTAAAGTTATTCTATTTAGACTGGAAATCCTATGTAGATTATGTAAAGTGATTCTATTTAGATTTAAAATCATATTTAGATTATGTGAAGTGATTCTATTTAAATTGGAAATCCTATATAGATTATGTAAAGTGATTCTATTTAGATTGAAAATCCTATGTAGCTTATGTAAAGTGATTCTATTTAGATTGGAAATCCTATATAGATTATGTAAAGTGATTCTATTTAGATTGGAAATCCTATATAGATTATGTAAAGTGATTCTATTTAGATTAGAAATCCTATATAGATTATTTAAAGTGATTCTATTTAGATTGGAAATCCTATATAGATTATGTAAAGTGATTCTATTTAGATTGAAAATCCTATGTAGATTATGTAAAGTGATTCTATTTAGATTGGAAATACTATATAGATTATGTGAAGTAATTCTATTTAGATTGAAAATCATATGTAGATTATGTGAAGTAATTCTCTTCAGATTTGAAATCCAATGTAGATTATGTAAATAGATTCTATTTAGATTGAAAATCCTATATAGATTATGTAAAGTGATTCTATTTAGATTGGAAATCCTATATAGATTATGTAAAGTGATTCTATTTAGACTGAAAATCATATATAGATTATGTGAAGTGATTCTATTTAGATTGGAAATCATATATAGAGTATGTGAAGTGATTCTATTTAGATTGAACATCATATGTAGATTATGTGAAGTGATTCTATTTAGATTGGAAATCATACGTAGATTATGTAAAGTTATTCTATTTAGATTGGAAATCCTATATAGATTATGTAAAGTGATTCTATTTAGATTGAAAATCATATATAGATTATGTGAAGTGATTCTATTTAGATTGGAAATCATATGTAGATTATGTGAAGTGATTCTATTTAGATTGGAAATCCTACATAGATTATGTAAAGTGATTCTATTTAGATTGGAAATACTATAGAGATTATGTAAAGTGATTCTATTTAGATTGAAAATCCTATATAGATTATGTAAAGTGATTCTATTTAGATTGGAAATCCTATGTAGATTATGTAAAGTGATTCTATTTAGTTTGAAAATCATATGTAGATTATGTGAAGTGATTCTATTTAGTTTGGCAATCCTATATAGATTATGTAAAGTTATTCTATTTAGACTGGAAATCCTATGTAGATTATGTAAAGTGATTCTATTTAGATTTAAAATCATATTTAGATTATGTGAAGTGATTCTATTTAAATTGGAAATTCTTTTATAGATTATGTAAAGTGATTCTATTTAGATTGAAAATCCTATGTAGATTATGTAAAGTGATTCTATTTAGATTAGAAATCCTATATAGATTATTTAAAGTGATTCTATTTAGATTGGAAATCCTATGTAGCTTATGTAAAGTGATTCTATTTAGATTGGAAATCCTATATAGATTATGTAAAGTGATTCTATTTAGATTAGAAATCCTATATAGATTATTTAAAGTGATTCTATTTAGATTGGAAATCCTATATAGATTATGTAAAGTGATTCTATTTTGATTAGAAATCCTATATAGATTATTTAAAGTGATTCTATTTAGATTGGAAATCCTATATAGATTATGTAAAGTGATTCTATTTAGATTAGAAATCCTATATAGATTATTTAAAGTGATTCTATTTAGATTGGAAATCCTATGTAGATTATGTAAAGTGATTCTATTTAGATTAGAAATCCTATATAGATTATGTAAAGTGATTCTATTTAGATTAGAAATCCTATATAGATTATGGTCAGTGATTCTATTTAGATTGGAAATCCTATGTAGATTATGTAAAGTGATTCTATTTAGATTGGAAATCCTATATAGATTATGTAAAGTTATTCTATTTAGATTAGAAATCCTATGTAGATTATGTAAAGTGATTCTATTTAGATTGGAAATCCTATATAGATTATGTAAAGTGATTCTATTTAGATTGGAAATCCTATATAGATTATTTAAAGTGATTCTATTTAGATTGGAAATCCTATGTAGATTATGTAAAGTGATTCTATTTAGATTAGAAATCATATATAGATTATGTAAAGTGATTCTATTTAGATTGGAAATCCTATGTAGATTATGTAAAGTGATTCTATTTAGATTGGAAATCCTATGTAGATTATGTAAAGTGATTCTATTTAGATTGGAAATCATATATAGATTATGTAAATTGATTCTATTTAGATTGGAAATCCTATGTAGATTATGTAAAGTGATTCTATTTTGATTAGAAATCCTATATAGATTATGTAAAGTGATTCTATTTAGATTAGAAATCCTATATAGATTATGGTCAGTGATTCTATTTAGATTGGAAATCCTATGTAGATTATGTAAAGTGATTCTATTTTGATTAGAAATCCTATATAGATTATGTAAAGTGATTCTATTTAGATTAGAAATCCTATATAGATTATGGTCAGTGATTCTATTTAGATTGGAAATCCTATGTAGATTATGTAAAGTGATTCTATTTAGATTGGAAATCCTATATAGATTATGTAAAGTTATTCTATTTAGATTAGAAATCCTATGTAGATTATGTAAAGTGATTCTATTTAGATTGGAAATCCTATATAGATTATGTAAAGTGATTCTATTTAGATTGGAAATCCTATGTAGATTATGTAAAGTGATTCTATTTTGATTAGAAATCCTATATAGATTATGGTCAGTGATTCTATTTAGATTGAAAATCATATATAGATTATGTAAAGTGATTCTATTTAGATTGAAAATCCAATACAGATTATGTAAAGTTATTCTATTAAGATTGAAAATCCTATATAGATTATGTAAAGTGATTCTATTTAGATTGGAAATCCTATGTAGATTATGTAAAGTGATTCTATTTAGATTGGAAATCCTATGTAGATTATGTAAAGTGATTCTATTTAGATTGGAAATACTATAGAGATTATGTAAATTCATTCTATTTAGATTGGAAATCCTATATAGATTATGTAAAGTGATTCTATTTAGATTGGAAATCCTATATAGATTATGTAAAGTGATTCTATTTAGATTGAAAATCCTATATAGATTATGTAAAGTGATTCTATTTAGATTGGAAATCCTATATAGATTATGTAAAGTGATTCTATTTAGATTGAAAATCATATGTAGATTATGTGAAGTGATTCTATTTAGTTTGGCAATCCTATATAGATTATGTAAAGTTATTCTATTTAGACTGGCAATCCTATGTAGATTATGTAAAGTGATTCTATTTAGATTTAAAATCATATTTAGATTATGTGAAGTGATTCTATTTAAATTGGAAATCCTATATAGATTATGTAAAGTGATTCTATTTAGATTGAAAATCCTATGTAGCTTATGTAAAGTGATTCTATTTAGATTGGAAATCCTATATAGATTATGTAAAGTGATTCTATTTAGATTGGAAATCCTATATAGATTATGTAAAGTGATTCTATTTAGATTAGAAATCCTATATAGATTATTTAAAGTGATTCTATTTAGATTGGAAATCCTATATAGATTATGTAAAGTGATTCTATTTAGATTGAAAATCCTATGTAGATTATGTAAAGTGATTCTATTTAGATTGGAAATCCTATATAGATTATGTAAAGTTATTCTATTTAAATTTTAACTCCTATATAGATTATGTAAAGTGATTATATTTAGATTGAAAATCATATGTAGATTATGTAAAGTGATTCTATTTAGATTGGAAATCCTATATAGATTATGTGAAGTAATTCTATTTAGATTGAAAATCATATGTAGATTATGTGAAGTAATTCTCTTCAGATTTGAAATCCAATGTAGATTATGTAAATAGATTCTATTTAGATTGAAAATCCTATATAGATTATGTAAAGTGATTCTATTTAGATTGGAAATCCTATATAGATTATGTAAAGTGATTCTATTTAGACTGAAAATCATATATAGATTATGTGAAGTGATTCTATTTAGATTGGAAATCATATATAGAGTATGTGAAGTGATTCTATTTAGATTGAAAATCATATGTAGATTATGTGAAGTGATTCTATTTAGATTGGAAATCATACGTAGATTATGTAAAGTTATTCTATTTAGATTGGAAATCCTATATAGATTATGTAAAGTGATTCTATTTAGATTGAAAATCATATATAGATTATGTGAAGTGATTCTATTTAGATTGGAAATCATATGTAGATTATGTGAAGTGATTCTATTTAGATTGGAAATCCTACATAGATTATGTAAAGTGATTCTATTTAGATTGGAAATACTATAGAGATTATGTAAAGTGATTCTATTTAGATTGAAAATCCTATATAGATTATGTAAAGTGATTCTATTTAGATTGGAAATCCTATGTAGATTATGTAAAGTGATTCTATTTAGTTTGAAAATCATATGTAGATTATGTGAAGTGATTCTATTTAGTTTGGCAATCCTATATAGATTATGTAAAGTTATTCTATTTAGACTGGAAATCCTATGTAGATTATGTAAAGTGATTCTATTTAGATTTAAAATCATATTTAGATTATGTGAAGTGATTCTATTTAAATTGGAAATCCTATATAGATTATGTAAAGTGATTCTATTTAGATTGAAAATCCTATGTAGATTATGTAAAGTGATTCTATTTAGATTAGAAATCCTATATAGATTATTTAAAGTGATTCTATTTAGATTGGAAATCCTATGTAGCTTATGTAAAGTGATTCTATTTAGATTGGAAATCCTATATAGATTATGTAAAGTGATTCTATTTAGATTAGAAATCCTATATAGATTATTTAAAGTGATTCTATTTAGATTGGAAATCCTATATAGATTATGTAAAGTGATTCTATTTAGATTAGAAATCCTATATAGATTATTTAAAGTGATTCTATTTAGATTGGAAATCCTATATAGATTATGTAAAGTGATTCTATTTAGATTAGAAATCCTATATAGATTATTTAAAGTGATTCTATTTAGATTGGAAATCCTATATAGATTATGTAAAGTTATTCTATTTAAATTTGAACTCCTATATAGATTATGTAAAGTGATTATATTTAGATTGAAAATCATATATAGATTATGTAAAGTGATTCTATTTAGATTGAAAATCCTATGTAGATTATGTAAAGTGATTCTATTATGATTGGAAATCCTATGTAGATTATGTAAAGTGATTCTATTTAGATTAGAAATCCTATATAGATTATTTAAAGTGATTCTATTTAGATTGGAAATCATATTTAGATTATGTGAAGTGATTCTATTTAAATTGGAAATCCTATATAGATTATGTAAAGTGATTCTATTTAGATTGAAAATCCTATGTAGATTATGTAAAGTGATTCTATTTAGATTAGAAATCCTATATAGATTATTTAAAGTGATTCTATTTAGATTGGAAATCCTATGTAGCTTATGTAAAGTGATTCTATTTAGATTGGAAATCCTATATAGATTATGTAAAGTGATTCTATTTAGATTAGAAATCCTATATAGATTATTTAAAGTGATTCTATTTAGATTGGAAATCCTATATAGATTATGTAAAGTGATTCTATTTAGATTAGAAATCCTATATAGATTATTTAAAGTGATTCTATTTAGATTGGAAATCCTATATAGATTATGTAAAGTTATTCTATTTAAATTTGAACTCCTATATAGATTATGTAAAGTGATTATATTTAGATTGAAAATCATATATAGATTATGTAAAGTGATTCTATTTAGATTGAAAATCCTATGTAGATTATGTAAAGTGATTCTATTTAGATTAGAAATCCTATATAGATTATTTAAAGTGATTCTATTTAGATTGGAAATCCTATGTAGCTTATGTAAAGTGATTCTATTTAGATTGGAAATCCTATATAGATTATGTAAAGTGATTCTATTTAGATTAGAAATCCTATATAGATTATTTAAAGTGATTCTATTTAGATTGGAAATCCTATATAGATTATGTAAAGTGATTCTATTTAGATTAGAAATCCTATATAGATTATTTAAAGTGATTCTATTTAGATTGGAAATCCTATATAGATTATGTAAAGTGATTCTATTTAGATTAGAAATCCTATATAGATTATTTAAAGTGATTCTATTTAGATTGGAAATCCTATATAGATTATGTAAAGTTATTCTATTTAAATTTGAACTCCTATATAGATTATGTAAAGTGATTATATTTAGATTGAAAATCATATATAGATTATGTAAAGTGATTCTATTTAGATTGGAAATCCTATGTAGATTATGTAAAGTGATTCTATTTAGATTGGAAATCCTATATAGATTATGTGAAGTAATTCTATTTAGATTGAAAATCATATGTAGATTATGTGAAGTAATTCTCTTCAGATTTGAAATCCAATGTAGATTATGTAAATAGATTCTATTTAGATTGAAAATCCTATATAGATTATGTAAAGTGATTCTATTTAGATTGGAAATCTTATATAGATTATGTAAAGTGATTCTATTTAGACTGAAAATCATATATAGATTATGTGAAGTGATTCTATTTAGATTGGAAATCCTATGTAGATTATGTAAAGTGATTCTATTTAGATTGGAAATCCTATATAGATTATGTGAAGTAATTCTATTTAGATTGAAAATCATATGTAGATTATGTGAAGTAATTCTCTTCAGATTTGAAATCCAATGTAGATTATGTAAATAGATTCTATTTAGATTGAAAATCCTATATAGATTATGTAAAGTGATTCTATTTAGATTGGAAATCTTATATAGATTATGTAAAGTGATTCTATTTAGACTGAAAATCATATATAGATTATGTGAAGTGATTCTATTTAGATTGGAAATCATATATAGAGTATGTGAAGTGATTCTATTTAGATTGAAAATCATATGTAGATTATGTGAAGTGATTCTATTTAGATTGGAAATCATATGTAGATTATGTAAAGTTATTCTATTTAGATTGGAAATCCTATATAGATTATGTAAAGTGATTCTATTTAGATTGAAAATCATATATAGATTATGTGAAGTGATTCTTTTTAGATTGAAAATCATATATAGATTATGTGAAGTGATTCTATTTAGATTGGAAATTATATGTAGATTATGTGAAGTGATTCTATTTAGATTGGAAATCCTACATAGATTATGTAAAGTGATTCTATTTAGATTGAAAATCCTATGTAGATTATGTAAAGTGATTCTATTTAGATTGGAAATCCTATATAGATTATGTAAAGTTATTCTATTTCGATTGAAAATCATATGTAGATTATGTGAAGTGATTCTATTTAGATTGGAAATCATATGTAGATTATGTAAAGTTATTCTATTTAAATTGGAAATCATATATAGAGTATGTGAAGTGATTCCATTTAGATTGGAAATCATATGTAGATTATGTGAAGTGATTCTATTTAAATTGGAAATCATATGTAGATTATGTAAAGTTATTCTATTTAGATTGGACATCCTATATAGATTATGTAAAGTGATTCTTTTTAGATTGAAAATCATATATAGATTATGTGAAGTGATTCTATTTAGATTGAAAATCATATGTAGATTATGTGAAGCGATTCTATTTAGATTGGAAATCCTACATAGATTATGTAAAGTGATTCTATTTAGATTGAAAATCCTATGTAGATTATGTAAAGTGATTCTATTTAGATTGAAAATCCTATGTAGATTATGTAAAGTGATTCTATTTAGATTGGAAATC
The DNA here is from genome assembly GCF_053919585.1 of Euprymna scolopes. NCBI lineage: Eukaryota > Metazoa > Mollusca > Cephalopoda > Sepiida > Sepiolidae > Euprymna > Euprymna scolopes. The sequence continues at coordinate 4,804,906 of NC_136489.1, forward strand.
TTATATAGATTATGTAAAGTGATTCTATTTAGATTGGAAATCCTATGTAGATTATGTAAAGTGATTCTATTTAGATTGGAAATCCAATGTAGATTATGTAAAGTGATTCTATTTCGATTGAAAATCCCATGTAGATTATGTAAAGTGATTCTATTTAGATTGGAAATCCTATAGATTATGTAAAGTGATTCTATTTAGATTGAAAATCCTATATAGATTATGTAAAGTGATTCTATTTCGATTGAAAATCATATGTAGATTATGTAAAGTGATTCTATTTAGATTGAAAATCCTATGTAGATTATGTAAAGTGATTCTATTTCGATTGAAAATCCCATGTAGATTATGTAAAGTGATTCTATTTAGATTGGAAATCCTATATAGATTATGTAAAGTGATTCTATTTCGATTGAAAATCCTATGTAGATTATGTAAAGTGATTCTATTTAGATTGAAAATCCTATATAGATTATGTAAAGTGATTCTATTTCGATTGAAAATCCCATGTAGATTATGTAAAGTGATTCTATTTAGATTGGAAATCCTATATAGATTATGTAAAGTTATTCTATTTCGATTGAAAATCCCATGTAGATTATGTAAAGTGATTTTATTTAGATGGGAAATCCTATGTAGTGTATGTAAAGTGATTCTATTTAGATTGGAATCCAATATAGATCATGTAAAGTGATTCTATTTTGATTGAAAATCCCATGTAGATTATGTAAAGTTATTTTATTTAGATGGGAAATCCTATGTAGTTTATGTAAAGTGATTCTATTTAGATTGGAATCCAATATAGATTATGTAAAGTGATTCTATTTAGATTGGAAATCCTATGTAGATTATGTAAAGTTATTCTATTTTGATTGGAAATCCTATGTAGATTATGTAAAGTGATTCTATTTAGATTGGAAATCCTATGTAGATTATGTGAAGTGATTCTATTTAGATTGAAAATCCTATATAGATTATGTAAAGTGATTCTATTTAGATTGAAAATCCTATATAGATTATGTGAAGTGATTCTATTTAGATTGAAAATCCTATATAGATTATGTAAAGTGATTCTATTTAGATTGGAAATCCTATATAGATTATGTGAAGTGATTCTATTTAGATTGAAAATCCTATATAGATTATGTAAAGTGATTCTATTTAGATTGAAAATCCTATATAGATTATGTAAAGTGATTCTATTTAGATTGGAAATCCTATGTAGATTATGTAAAGTGATTCTATTTAGATTGGAAATCCTATATAGATTATGTAAAGTGATTCTATTTCGATTGAAAATCCTATGTAGATTATGTAAAGTGATTCTATTTAGATTGAAAATCCTATATAGATTATGTAAAGTGATTCTATTTCGATTGAAAATCCCATGTAGATTATGTAAAGTGATTCTATTTAGATTGGAAATCCTATATAGATTATGTAAAGTGATTCTATTTAGATTGAAAATCCTATGTAGATTATGTAAAGTGATTCTATTTAGATTGGAAATCCTATATAGATTATGTAAAGTTATTCTATTTCGATTGAAAATCCCATGTAGATTATGTAAAGTGATTTTATTTAGATGGGAAATCCTATGTAGTTTATGTAAAGTGATTCTATTTAGATTGGAATCCAATATAGATCATATAAAGTGATTCTATTTTGATTGAAAATCCCATGTAGATTATGTAAAGTGATTTTATTTAGATGGGAAATCCTATGTAGTTTATGTAAAGTGATTCTATTTAGATTGGAATCCAATATAGATTATGTAAAGTGATTCTATTTAGATTGGAAATCCTATGTAGATTATGTAAAGTGATCCTATTTAGATTGGAAATCCTATGTAGATTATGTAAAGTTATTCTATTTAGATTGGAAATCCTATGTAGATTATGTAAAGTGATTCTATTTAGATTGGAAATCCTATATAGATTATGTGAAGTGATTCTATTTAGATTGAAAATCCTATATAGATTATGTAAAGTGATTCTATTTAGATTGAAAATCCTATATAGATTATGTGAAGTGATTCTATTTAGATTGAAAATCCTATATAGATTATGTAAAGTGATTCTATTTAGATTGGAAATCCTATATAGATTATGTGAAGTGATTCTATTTAGATTGAAAATCCTATATAGATTATGTAAAGTGATTCTATTTAGATTGAAAATCCTATATAGATTATGTAAAGTTATTCTATTTAGATTGGAAATCCTATGTAGATTATGTAAAGTGATTCTATTTCGATTGAAAATCCCATGTAGATTATGTAAAGTGATTTTATTTAGATGGGAAATCCTATGTAGTTTATGTAAAGTGATTCTATTTAGATTGGAATCCAATATAGATTATGTAAAGTGATTCTATTTAGATTGGAAATCCTATGTAGATTATGTAAAGTGATTCTATTTAGATTGGAAATCCTATGTAGATTATGTAAAGTGATTCTATTTAGATTGGAATCCAATATAGATTATGTAAAGTGATTCTATTTAGATTGGAATCCTATATAGATTATGTAAAGTGATTCTATTTCGATTGAAAATCCCATGTAGATTATGTAAAATGGTTCTATTTAGATTGAAAATCCTATGTAGATTATGTAAAGTGATTCTATTTAGATTGGAAATCCTATATAGATTATGTAAAGTGATTCTATTTAGATTGGAAATCCTATATAGATTATGTAAAGTGATTCTATTTAGATTGGAAATCCTATATAGATTATGTAAAGTGATTCTATTTCGATTGAAAATCCCATGTAGATTATGTAAAGTGATTTTATTTAGATGGGAAATCCTATGTAGTTTATGTAAAGTGATTCTATTTAGATTGGAATCCAATATAGATTATGTAAAGTGATTCTATTTAGATTGGAAATCCTATGTAGATTATGTAAAGTGATTCTATTTAGATTGGAAATCCTATGTAGATTATGTAAAGTGATTCTATTTAGATTGGAATCCAATATAGATTATGTAAAATGGTTCTATTTAGATTGAAAATCCTATGTAGATTATGTAAAGTGGTTCTATTTAGATTGGAAATCCTATATAGATTATGTAAAGTAATTCTATTTAGATTGGAAATCCTATATAGATTATGTAAAGTTATTCTATTTAGATTGGAAATCCAATATAGATTATGTAAAATGGTTCTATTTAGATTGAAAATCCTATGTAGCTTATGTAAAGTGATTCTATTTAGATTGGAAATCCTATGTAGATTATGTAAAGTTATTGTTGCAATCTTTTTTTCAGATATTATTGGAAATTTTAGACAGCTCAAACCATATTACATTTTTCTTCTAAAATAATTTATTTATTTACCTTGAAATAAATGAAGGTGGAAATTTTCAACCTTATCAAATGTTTAGTTTTTTTAGTCATTTTTCCGTCGGAGATATAAAAAGTTCTCTCAAAGATGTAAGCCCATCAAGTTGTTGATCGTGGATTATCTGATAAACTCTTGTGTCGCCAGTGGTTTACGTTGCATGGTAAATGAAATAATATTGGCAGTTTATATATATCTTCTAAAATTTGAAATATTATTATGCATTTAAGAACATCAAAAAGATATGAATTTTTAAAATAAATTGTTTACTTACCTTAAAAGCGAGTTTTTTTTTTTACCATATGAGCCTTTTGTAGAGCGTTGTTTTAAATTAATTATAATTCCGTCGAAAATATGAAAAAAATCTCTCCATCATGGAAGTCTGTCGACGTGTTAATTGCAGATGACTTCATGGTCTGGCTTTCTTTTCTTTAGCTGTTTTTTGAGTTTGCTCACAACCACAAACTAGAACACCGCGAGCCTGTGTGTGTTCAGTGTACAGGCCGTTATTGTCCGCTCATTTTGCAGGTTTTTAGTCGTTGTTCGAGTCTAACCCCAGTCGCAGTTCATCAAATAAAGTCGAAACGTTTAAAGCAAGGAAACATTGTTAACCTTTATATGTTATAAACATATTTACAAACGAGCAAACTTAGCTAGACCGAATCAAAACATAATTCCAAGTAGCACGTTTTATTAGCTAACCGTTCAAATGCCTATCTTGCATGAAGATGCAATCCAATCTCACACAAATAACACAGTTATTTAAACGGGTTTTGACCATGGTGGTTCTCAAACAACTTTGTAAACATTAATAACATTTTTTAAATGTAATTTTGTAATTTTGATGTTATTTTCCAATTACATTTACTAATTACCTATCCAAAGAAAGAGGAGAAACACCTTAGATCCTATTTCAGGAAAAACTAGTATACAACACCATATTTACAACCGAAGCTTTATATAACAGGTGGATTTGACAAAATACTTTTGGCCTGCATCTAATTGAAAATACTCTGATGATTCCGTGGACCAACTCTATCGGTAAATATCATAAGAGAGGAGGAGACAGTTTGAAGATGATTGTATGCACTCTCTCAAATTTGAGTTTCCGTTTCTTTTATACGCCCTTGTATGCATTTTCTTGTAAGAAGGGTTTACGTGAATTTAACGATGACATTAACCTAGAATTTCTTTCATGTTAGAGATTTTTATCATTTAGTTTCTGTAAATGTAAAATTACAAATATTAGTAAATAAAAAAGAATAAACGATGTAAATTACGATTACTCTATGATGTGAGAGTCGCAAAAAGAAATGATGCAATGAAGTTTCAGGTGTTGATTTTAAAGGCAATTTGCAACTCCGATGCACGCATTTTCATTGGTCATGCAATCTTTCATGAAAAGGAAAAATAATAAATAACCGCTTCCATTTCTTTTACATTTTTCCGCCTTGAACTTGATATAATTATTGCTGCTATAGATACACATTATAAAAGAATTGTTTATATTGAACGTGAAAACGACTATGTCATAGGTAGTTGAGAAGCAGCCTTGCCTTTTGGGTCCTACGGGTAGTTTAAGAAAAATAAATTGTTCATATAATTTTTGTTTAGCTTACTGAAAAGATTTCGCTTGAGGTGCAATAATATCAATGATTATGTATATGATACCCGTCGCGGCAATCACTCCAGATGAGTCGAGAAATATTCTAATAAATTGAGGCCTCACAATCGTTTCGCAGTCGCGTGTAATGACCCTCTTGTAACGTAGTCATTAATCTTCTTCGATGGTATCGTTACATTTTTACAAGTTCAACACGTTTTATGCGGAGACAGTCGTAAAGAAACAAGAAAAGATAATTCGGCTCTGCTTTTTTTCTAGTTAGAATAAAAGACATTTATTAACAGTATTTTCCAACTAAAGCATTCACCTTGTATTTTTAAAAGGTTCTTACTTCATTATATAGCTAAAGCAATCTCTGCTGTGTCAAAAAACGTGCTTTTTTTTCTCGCGTCGACATATCTGCTTCTCGTGTCACTAGGCTGATTTTTCAAATCTCTCTCGCAGGCACGTCCCCCGACTCGCTGTCGCCACCTTCGCTGTCGATCCTTCTTGTACACATTTCTTTTCGTTCCCCTTCTCCGCTGCGACGTCACCGCACGCACCGACTAGGTTATTTGCATATATGAGATGCCCCTGCTGCCACACACGTGTTAGTGGCTCTGCTATATTATTTTTTATCTATGTTTTAAAAAGAGGTGTCGTCAGCCATTCATATACCGTACCTGGTATTCAAAATCAGCTACCCATTTGTTACTGAGCAAAGTTAACGTCGCATACTTTCAGTGAGCTAACAAGAACCAGTGGGTCAACGGGATTATGGCGTGTCCTGGGTGTCAAATATTAAGTAGACTTATAACTGTCCATTCCGAAGCAGTTATCTAAGCCACAGTATTAACCTTTCTCCCATTGCAGAAAGACTGGACAGAAGACTGAAAGTAAGGTATATAAAGGATAACGCACCAGAGATGGTATACTCTTGTCGCTTGGAAAAAGGGGCTTAAAAGTTTTTCTATGGAAAATGGTTAAAATTTCTCCCATTTTTCGCCTACTACTTCCCTGGCGGGAAGGAGGTTGATTTCCCCTCTCTTGCATTAAAGCATGTACAAATTGCAGGAGTATGTCTAAAAAAGAATGCTTTTGACGAATGCTATTTTTAAGGTTACTCAACTCGATTGGCGGGAGGCGCAAAATCACAGATGTGATTCCCATTTGAAAATTTCCTGGTTGTGTTTTTCTTTCTTCTGCTTTTTTTATATTCGTTGACTTATGTGATTCTTAACCGTCAGTATTTCAGCTAAATCCTTACGTATCTTTTTGATCTTAATGTGTCAGATTTTAAAGTCGTTTTCTGCCCAGATAGTCAAACTCACATTTTCCTCGGACGTATCGTGTTTAGCTAATGATTGGTGCTGGATTGCTATATCATTTATAAAAAACATATCTACATCGTACAAAATGGGGCTTGATACCAAATTTGCCGGCATGGATTACTGAACACTCATCTATTTCACGTTGAATCAGTGTTTTCTGTTAAATTTAGACTTACATTTATAATTTGGAGTAAAGGTTTAAGAAGATGTAGAGGTTGTGGGTTATGGTTATGATTATAGATTCAGTTAATTATTAGGATAAATGGATTAGTTTTAAGGTTCCATGTCTGGTAAACGTACATTCTTTCGAAACCAACTAGGTGGTTTGTTTTCTCTGATTTTGCATTCTGTTAATTGAAATATTGACATATAAAAGTGAGGATATCATAATAAAATTGGTCTATGATATGTCGATCATTAATCAAATCCGCATCCTCATGGTGTATATACTTTGCTTTGATTTGAAGCTAACAATCTCTATATTACAAGATGAGCTTTTATTCTTAGACACGTATCTCATTTGATGAGCTTGTGTGTTCAAATCATATTTCGGGGTGAGAATATTGTCTTGTCACGGATAAAATGATATGTTTTAAAAAAAATTGAATGACAGCTTCAATTAATCATGGGTTTTAATTAATACACAGTAACGGAATTTATTTTTGTTTTTAATAATCATAACATGGAAAATAAAATACAAATGCACATCAAATAAAAGTACATAAAACAAGACGATCGCATAAATATTTATTCGTATAAATATTGTATGATAATATTTCTGCTTAAAACCCCTCCATGACCAATATGATAACACTCAGGACCTAGTATTCACGTCTGACTCCAGGCCGGCTAGAAACCGCCTCATCACCGAGTTCCTTTAAGGAGTGCCACTTTCTCGATCAGGATTTCTGTACGTTGAAATAGACTTCGAAGAAGTATAGTAAATTCACAAACGAATCTGCTATTCTAAGCGAAATTGGCCACCAAAAAGTCTTTTGTGTTAATTCTGTCCCATATCCCTAGATGATAATTCTATGTATACATTCTATCAAATTTATTTAGTAAAATTTAAATATTTATTATAAACCGAAATATTGATCGCTGCTTCAAGTATAAAAAAAATGTGATGGATAAGATTCTGTAAGTTCTAAACAAGATTGATATCATCCAGGCCAATGCGAATCGGAACTTCCACGATGAAAGCAAAAAAAACAAAAAACAAACGACAGGCAACGTAAATTATTAAACGATTGCAATATATTTGAGACTGCCGTATAAATAAACACAATGACATGGCAAAAATATTTTTTCTAAAACCATTGTATTCAAGAGGCAACCGTGAAATGCAAAGTAAAAGGACAGGAAAACTAAACCATTCAATAGAATAAGACAGGAAACCCTCAATAGAAAAGTATGTAATTTTATCTCACGAATCTATGATTTTTGTTTACGACTTTACATTAAGAATGCAATGAGGCCATCAACAAAGCAGAAAAGCAGTTTCACACGTTTGCAATGCTTAATCAAATAAGGATTTATGGTCGCTGTATGCGCATGGTTTGTACATTATATTTATGCAAATTTGATTTAATCAGGAGAATCAAAATTGACTTGTATCAAAGTCATTTAAAAATATAATATATCACGTCGTCAAAAGCTTTAGATGTTGTTTCAATTTCGTTCAGATGAGGATTGATAATTTCTTTTATGTGGACATGTTGAACTTCTCTTCTTATTTTTCTGTAATTCGCACTAATTCCTATGCAATAAAACCTCTAACAGCGAAGCGGGTATCCGAGCGTACATAAAAGTCCAGCACCAAGCATGTGTATCTTTGTAAGCATATATATATATATATATATATATATATATATTGTGTACAGAAAGTTGTTAGTTGAGACAGATCATTGGTACCGTCGGTTTCAAGCTCGATAATAAGGCCCATTTAAGGTATCCTTATCAAGCTCTCTTCAGCCAATATTCGTCTCTTTTTTCCTTTTAATTGAGCACTCTGCTGGAATTCTTTTTCCCCCAAAAAACTAATGATATATATATATATATATATAATGATAGTAATTTATAAAATATATATGGCGATTAAGCTACACTGAATATTCTGCGTTTCATCCAACTATAGGATTCGTCAGGCTTATGCGCCTAGGCGCATAAGCCTGACGAATCCTATAGTTGAGTGAAACGCAGAATATTCAGTGTAGCTTAATCGCCATATATATTTTATAAATTACTAACTAGCTCTACCTACGTATTGAGCACTTTTGAAGTAAATACTTAAAGTTTACGCATAAATCTATACTTTCGTATATTAAATTTATGTGAATAAATGAAGTAGTTATATATATAATGATATATATATATCATTAGATATTATTCAAAATGACAATAAAATAAATATATACATATATATCATTAGATATTATTCAAAATGACAATAAAATAAATATATATATATATCATTAGATATTATTCAAAATGACAATAAAATAAATATATACATATATATCATTAGATATTATTCAAAATGACAATAAAATAAATATATATATATCATTAGATATTATTCAAAATTAAGTTTTTCTATGTTTCTACTATTTTAGATGAAATTGACCATTTGTATTACTTCGATTCTATCTATCTTGGCGGGATTGGGTGTTGTCTAATCATCCAGCGAAATGCTATGGCCGACCGTACACGAGAAACCAACTCTTTTTATATAGATGCAGATGTAAACGTTTATGTATTAGAATGATAGGAATATATAAACTAGTCAAAATTTTAACATTTCTTGTATAAAAATAACATATACACATAAGTATATGTGTGCATGTTTGTGCGTGTGTGTATGTCTTGTATTAATATAATCTATAATACACATATGCATATGTATATACATATGTATATATGTGTGTATGTGTGTGCGTGTGTGTATGTCTTGTATTAATATATATATAATACACATATGCATATGTATATACATATGTATATATGTGTGTATGTGTGTGCGTGTGTGTGTAAGTCTTGCATTAAAATAATATATACATTCACATATAAATATGTATATACATACAGTGATGATCATATTTATTGGCACGGTAAAATAAAAGTTAAATTTTGTCTAATAAATTCTAAAAAAGGGATTAAATTAAAGAAAATAACAAAGTATATTATGTATTTTTAACTGGCCTTTCCGATGCAGCAATCGGATTTTAGAAAAAATAAATAACAAAGGAACAACAAACATAATTGCAAAAAACCCTTGTTCAAAATTATTGGCACGATTTATTTAATAATCAATTGTATAGCCTTTGGCCTTGATTACCTTCCTCAGTCGCTTTTCATAGTTTACAACCAAGTTGTTGCACTCTTCAGTAGTAATTTTAGCCCACTCTTCCTGACAATAATCCTCCAATTGAATAAGATTCTTAGGCTTCCTTTGCATTACCCTCAATTTTAATGTTCTCCATAAATTTTCAATTGGATTAAGGTCTGGGCTTTGTGATGGCCACTCCAAAACATTAATATGATTGTCCTCAAGCCATTTCTTAGTCAGTTTAGCCGAATGCTTTGGGTCATTATCTTGCATGAACCACCAACGACGACCAAGTGAGAGCTCTTTAGCAGAGTCTTTCAGGTTTTCATCCAATATTTTAACATAATCTTCCTTTTTTATGCTACTTGTGACCTTAACAAGTCGCCCTGGTCCAGAGGCAGCAAAGGATCCCCAAAACATCAAACTGCCTCCACCGTGCTTCACTGTGGGTATGGTGTTCTTAGGCAGGAAAGCTTCGCCAGATTTTCTGTAAATATAAGACACTTTATTATGGCCAAATAACTCTATTTTCGTTTCGTCAGTCCATAGAACACGTCTCCAGAATGCAACATCTTTATCAATATGACGTTTTGCAAAGGCTAGCCTTGCTTTCAGGTGCATAGGCTTCAATAAGGGAGTCTTTCTCGGACGACATGCTTTTAAACCAGCTCTCTTCAAAACTCTACCAACTGTATGTCGAGATACATTCACTCCAGAGGTGGTCTGTTCATCAACAATCTCCCCAACAGAGATCCTTGGGGTTTGTTTTACTTGTCGAACAATTTTCCGTTCATCTCTTGGGGAAAGAATCCATTTTCTCCCTCTACCCTCTAAACTCATAACGTGGCCTTGCGATTTGAACTTGTTTATTATGGCTCTAACAGTGGATTTGGGAAGGTTTAGCTTCTTTGAAATCTTATCATAGCCCTCCCCATTGGTATGGCATGCTACAACAAGCTTCCTGACGTCTTCGCTGTGTTCCTTAGTTTTAACCATGGCGATTGAAAATTATAATTTAGTCACTTATAATAGTTTAAATAAATCGCTATCTAAAAATTATCTGAAAAAAATTATTCACTGAATTAGCGTTAAACAAGCATAATATAGCTATAAAAAAGTTCAGAAAGCACGTAAACCGGAAATTGATTGATATTATACTGATACTAAAAGAAAAACAAAGCCGTGCCAATAATTTTGAACAAGGGTTTTTTGCAATTATGTTTGTTGTTCCTTTGTTATTTATTTTTTCTAAAATCCGATTGCTGCATCGGAAAGGCCAGTTAAAAATACATAATATACTTTGTTATTTTCTTTAATTTAATCCCTTTTTTAGAATTTATTAGACAAAATTTAACTTTTATTTTACCGTGCCAATAAATATGATCATCCCTGTATGTATATGTGTGTGTATGTGTGTGTATGTCTTGTATTTAAATAATATATACACGTATGCATATGTATATACATATATTTGTGTATGTGTGGGTGCGTGTGTGTATGTCTTTTATTAAAATAATGTATACATATATACATATGCATATACATATGTATATATGTGTGTACGTGTGTGCGTGTGTGTATGTCTTCTATTAATATAATTTTATATACACATATACATATGTACATACATATTTATATGTATGTGTATGTGTGTGTGCGTGTGTGTGTATGCCCTCTTTTAATATACTTTTATATTTGCGTTTACTCTTTAATTCAGCACATCTTTGTGTTCAGTTAAAAGAACAAATGTGGCCTTTGTTGTAATTTTATAATTCCAAACTCCCATACATTGTTTTACGGAGTGCGTGTTGGTATTATACTATATGTTCTATCATCAAGACACAAACCTCAACGACATTACTCCCTACGTTGAGAAGTATTGTAGCATTTGATAAGTTGTCACGTAAGTATCCTCCTATGCATTACCTATTTTTTTTGTATCGATGCAGTTTTAAGATTAATTCTGCTGTCATAAAACAATCTTGCGTGTTTGGACCTCCTCCATTATTGGTGGGATGTAGTGATTGTATTGTGATGATCTTCTCTTCGACAATACCTGATCGTTTCAAGGAGATAGCGTAGTATCTTTCCCGTAGTCATGGTAACATGCTCATCGGCGTTATCTTCTTTTTGATGAAATGTTGAGAAACGTGTGCGTGTCTATCGTGGTAGCATGCTCCCACACATTTTTTATTTGCGAAAACAATAGTATATGTTAATTGTTAATGGTATTATCCTTTCCACGCATTATTTTCTAGGTTTTGGAGACGGAAATGTGTTGTATCTGCCGTATGAATATGATAACATTCTTACAGGGATATCCTCTATATGGGAGTGCAATTATTTACCAAATAAATATCAATTATTAATAATATCAAATAGTAATAGGTGGTATCGTTTATATCATTTTGAATATTCCGACTAATGTTCTCATCTTTAGCGTTTTATTCCCAACATTTCGGCCGATGTAACCTGCGATCATCTTAAGTTGTCTGTTGTTTAAATTCTGAATATTTCAGTCAAACGGGATAATATGTATATGGGTTTGAAAATATAATACTCTATATAAGCAGCCATGACCACACAGAAGCAATACGTTATTCGCAATTATATTCTAACTAGCGGAAACACGGAGGATTGAACATTTAACTTCCAAATGAGTTCAATTATTCTTAAGGTTGGATACTCAATCACCTAGCACTTTACCCGTTGCGCCACAGATATTGATAAGGGTTTTATTCGAATATCCGTGCAGATTCCTGAGTTCGACAAAGGACACCTAAGAAAGGTTAGGGGTCATATCGGCCGAAACGTTGTGGAAATAGCAGTAAGGATAATGAGAGTAATCCAAATAATGCAAATAATCCCAAATGTATATGTTTAGATCACGAATCGTGTTAATTAAACAGTAAAAGCAAAATCCGGACATTTATTAATACAAGATAGGACGATAAATTCCTCGCTCTAGAAGACGACATGAGATCTCTACAACTTATGCTCTCTACAAATTCAAGGTATTATAACAGGACCATTGCCAGCACTCTTACAATACATCGTTGGATTGCCACAAATAACAGGGATGGGCCGAAGAGTGTAGTAATCCCTTAGTACAATCAGCTGGCCGCTTTCCGGAGACTCTGGGGGTTACAGCAGGACCACAATCGAAAGAGACACAGGCTTGTCTTCAAAAGGAGTGCTACGACTTTGTACCCTTCTCTGACCCCACTGAACTATTTATTTGGTCAGAACATCACCAACATGACATCCCACAACACCAAAGTCAACCTGATCGCCGCAATTCACCTAGCTACCACCGGCGCTTTTGGAAAAGACATGCTTCCAATTACGGAACCCTATAGTCGGTGATTGAGGCTGAAGGTGGCTACATTGAATAAATGTCAGCTCTACTACATAATCAAGTTACCTGAATTGTTTTTTTTCACTAAAAGCTTTAAAATAAAGGTGCAGTGTTGTTTTCCTTAAGCTGGCAATTTTATCGTCCCACCCTATCCTGGGTGATTGTCGTCGATATTTTACTGTTTTTCACTCTAGAAACAATCCGCATGTTTCTGTTTAAATAAAAATGTTTTTGCTCTTTGTTTATTTTGCAAAATACTTTGAAGCGTTGAAGAATTGCTTGTCTTTGCTTATTTAAAAACAGCGATAATTTCACAACGTTTGAAAGCCCCGCATAATTAGATATCGTAAACGAGAATAGACATACAACGCGAGTGATGGACGATGGGGCACAAGTGTGGGAAACGGTAATAGGTTTTTAAAGAAAGTTGGATTTGCCATGATAAAGAAAACGCTAAATTGAAACCAGAAAGATACAAAAAGACAATAAGATTCGCGTAGAGAGAAGGAGAAAATAGCTGATGAATGACAAAGTCGCCATTTGACGATGAATTATGTATTGTATTTCAATGTAGACTGAGAAGGTATTTGCATAAATTGTGATGACTTCCGGTGTGTGTGTGTGTGTGTGTGTGTGTATGTGTGTGTGTGCGCGTGCGTGCGACGGTGAGACCATCTATGCGTTGTAATCAGTCACTCTTTCGTTTGACTTCTGTAAGACGTACATACAAATGAGTAATGCGTCCAATGACTGACTTTGCTGCCTCTCTCTGAAAGGCCGATAAAACAAACGCGGATTTAATGAAAGACAGAGAGTAAATTAAAACAAACCTTGTCATTAAAACTTGCTCTTGTGATGACGTCATAAAATTTCAAAGGAAAACTCAGAGCGAAAAAGGATACCTTTACTTCAACGCCAATTTAGTTTAGATATGCGTTTTATTGTATTAGATTATGTGTTGAAAGCCACGTCTCTCTAATTCGTAATTATTTTTATACACTATTATATATATTATACACTATTATACTCGCCTTTTTATAGCGATTAACTATTTATCAAGGCTCACTATAGGATAAAGGTGATTGTTTAAAGTGGACGGCCATACTTCATTTTGGTGATCCGTAAAAGTGGTTGATACTGGGCAGAATTGGCTTATTTACAAGGACAATTCAACTAAAATTATTAACATTAAACTTGAAAGCGGCCATCTTGTATTAATTTGGGAAGTAACAGATTGGAGTTGTTCGACGGAAACTTTATTCAGATAAGTTCAAATCGGATGGCTCTCGTCTTGGGGAGGCTCCGTGTTTTGACAAACTTCTGGGTTTGACCTTTACTCCTGATCTGAAATGGAACACGTACATCAAGTCTGTTGCCAGGGACGCTGGGAAAATGGTGGGATCCTTATACCGCTCCAGAAGATATCTCACTACTGATGCAATTTTCTATCTGTATAAAAGCCAAGTACGCCCAAGGATGGAGTACTGCTGCCACATCTGGGCAGGAGCTGTTAAAAACAGCCTACCCTGCCTTGACAGAGTAAAAAATAGACTTCGTGGTTTAGTGGGGGATACCCTTTTCTCTTCCCTGCAGTCTCTCTTCCACAGAAGAGACGTTGCGAGCCTGTCTTTGTTTTATCGTTATTTCCATGGCAATGCTCGTCTGAACTCCAATCTCTCGTCCGCCCCACGCCAATCTTTCACGAGAAACACCCGTCTGGTTGAGACTACTGTTAATAATTTTCCCCACTCTTTATCTGTGCCTAAATCCAAACGTAGATTCCATGAGCAGAGTTTCTTTCTCAGAAGTGTACGATTGTGGAACTCTCTGCCGCTTGCCTGTTCCCCACCTGACTACAACTTGGAATTCCTCAAATCCAACATAAACAAATTCCTGACAAACCGGCTCCTAAAGTAAGACACTTTATCAAATCTCCAATACTAATGATTACTACAATACTATCTCATTGATTACTGTACACGCAATAACCCTTATCCCTGAGTGGCCTCCGGGCCTTGATAAGTGGTGACCCCCATGTAAAAAAAATTAGTTGTAAGTATGCAAAGAAAGAAAGGGATATTATTTCCAGTAGTTGTAAGTAGGCGAGTGTTGTAGTGAATGCTTTACATACAAGAACGATGCTTGATTGGGGCTCAGTCAAGCACGTACCATGAAACTATATAATATCTTAGCAGCTTCTCTTTTGTGAGAAAGAGGTTTTAGTGACATTAGGGAGGAAAAGCGGACAAAATGTTTTTCATTATCATTTTCTCATTTAATGTTAATTTTCGAGTATGCTACTATTGTTGTATATTGGTTTATATTGAAGGAGATGATATATTAAAACGTGTCATGTGTTATCTAGTGGATGTGAGATATTGTTCTTTAACAGACAGATAATAAACGTATTAATCGTGTGTATGTTGTTTAACCAGGGGACACGATATTGACGTGTAAACCGAGTCATGCTGTATCAGACTGATCGCACGGGATATTTTTACAGTTCATATATAAGAAGAATAATATATGCTTCATACCGTTTTCTTGAAGAGTTCTTTTAACTTCCTGCTGCTTCGTGACGAACCATGAAGCGATCAGCACCATATAATTGAGACAACTGTTCTTATTTGTGAAACCATTAAAACAACTCTTTATATTTTTGTAATATAAATTTATTACAGTTGTCTCAATTGCTTTTCACAGGATCTGCAGTTTCTACATTTTCTGTTCATACAGCCCGCTCCTAGCTGTCGGTCCACCCTTGTCTAGACGTCTGTCTGCTCTGGTGGTCAATCCTCAACTCTCTGAATCTCTCCAAAATTAGATAACTTTAATCTGAAGTATATATATATATATATATATATATATATATATATAAGCAAACAGTTAATAAAACATGTTAAAAAACTTTGAAAAAGAGTTAAGAACATATTTAATCTTGAAAAGAAACACTTGATAAGTGGATAGTCCTTAATCCGCGGAGTTTCCAAGAAATACTTTCCTTCTCATCAGAGGGTAGGAATTAGCAAAATGCAGGATCGGATTTTGCATGCAAAAGTATTTGATGAAACAACAAGTAAGTACAAAGATCTTACTTGATAACAAAAACGTGAAGCAGAGGGAATATGGTGAAGAAAAAGGTGATTACACATGAATGGATAGTCTGGTTGAAGATAAATAATCCAGTGACGGTAAAATCCAAACATATAACTTCAAGAAAGTTAATTGAATTTCCATTTGCACAAGTAAAATCCAAGGAAATCCCGTAAATGGAAGATGGTACAAAATAATTAAAAGGCAGAAATCGATGGAATAATTCACAAAAATGTGTACAAGTGAAAAAGGGAAAACTCCAATACTATTAATAAAAGAAAAATAAGATATGCTTTTCACTCTACTGCATAAATATCAACAAGAAATATCAGGGAAGACGAAGAGGAAAAAATTAAATAGTGATAGAATTTAATATAAAATAGGAAAACAAATGTCAAAATGACCAAACAGGAAATGCTAAAAGGTGCGAAAAAATATATAGGGCAAAATAATATAGGTCAACTGAAGTGTGCAGGTCATCACTTAAAAAATGTCAGCAATGTTAGAAGACACTGAATGGAAAATAAATAAATTAATTAATAAATAAATAGAAAATAATAAATAAACAATAAAAAAAAATATAAATAAAAAATAAAAAATAAAAAAATAAAAATTATTTAAGGGGAAAGGATTGCCGGTATCTGCAAATTCAGGAAAAAGGAAGCAAGAATGTAAGTAAATGCATATAGTAAAATATGAGTAAATATACATACAAGATATGAAATATATGAAAGTATGGGTAGATTTATATTTTACTTTAGTTTTATTTTATTTTAGGTTTTATTTTTTTTGCTTCAGGTTTTATTTTTTTTTAGATTTTAAGTTACTATTACTTTGTTGAAGGATTTCAATATGGGGGTTTCATTCTTATATTCTCATCGGTAGATTCATGTGCGTTTTTGCTGCTAAATAACTTTAGTCGGTGTTCGATTCGTAGGAAAATCATGTTTAATTTTCGATTTTTGAGCGATTATTCGGAAAACTAGACAACTTTACACTGATAGGGAAGATTTTTTCATGTTTGAGTGATCCGTCCGTGATTTTTCATTTTAATATACTTTCACAGAAATGTTTCTGTTATGTAAAAAAAAAAAACACCTATTTTCTTTACGTCACAAATGTCACGCTCATACATGAATTGCATAGCTAATACAACATACTGACCCAACAGGTCACGGGTAGTCTAGTATATGCATATATAGATTAGGTTAATGCAAATATAATGTGTGTTTATATATATAGTTGGATGTCAAAAACGACATTATTTTTGCACCAACCTAATATATATATATATATATATATATATATATATATATATATTAGTATATCCAGGTCTGGCTGAGTATCTGCGCTAAAAGTTCTTGTGATCTTCACTATATATGTCAAAATTGCGTCTGATACAAAGCAAATGGCGCACCTTTTATAGTAAAATAAAGCCCAATAATAGAGATACACTTTGCTAAACATTACACCGCGATTAGGCACCCATTTATTTAGAATGCTGAATGACGTACCAAACTAAGTACGGGTATCATTGTAGTAAATCTCTCATATGTATGTCATCATTAGACACACGTGGATGCTCAACGATTCCCATAGACAAAAATTTCACGGGTCGCTGGCATGGAACAAACGAAAAAGTAAATAGGGCTTTGCTTTCGGTAGAATTGGCACGTTGTACAAAAGTTGTTTTATTTCGATGTAATGATCAAGCTGAATAGGCAGGCATATTTATTAGGCTAAGCCTGTTAGCCAAGGAGGTTCGCCTCCAAAGATCTATATTAAGATCTCTACCTTTCAAACTAAAAGTATATTGTGCACTTCATTATATTTTATGTACGTATATACAAAAAAGACGTTACGGGTGTGAGATTATCGGCTGATTTCGAAAGAAACACGATTAAAAACCTAAAGAAAAGGAAAAAAATGAATTAAAAAAACGGCGGGAAGTTTTTTCACGCATGAAAAGTTATGTTTTTTAAGCAAAAAGGGGGGTAGGTGACTAAGAGCTTGTTTGGAATTATCATAAAGAAAATTACGTATTGCAAATGTGGAAAACGAACGCTTGTTGGTCATTGTTCCAGAAAAATAATACAATTAAGCGGTATTAAATAAAATCAAACTGGACGTAGCAATAAACCAGGCATTAATATCATATGTTTCAGTTTGAAAAGATACAGTTTGAGCAGGTGGACCTCTTAAATTGAACAAATCTCATCTTTAGTATTTAGCCCCATTTTACGATTGGGGCATAGGCTCACATTAACTTTTGAAAGAAAAACTACCGCACTAGGAAAAATGGAATCTGGCCTCAAAATGCCTGAACATCCCCATTAGTTTGGACAAGTCAGGTCATCACAGTCTAACTAATAATAATCCCTCTCCAAAGAAAGAATGTAAAGCCAATGATGGGGGATCTCATAGAACTGAACAAACCTAAGTATTAACTCAGCAGTAGGAGAGTGCATCTTAAACTAATTGCCATAGGTGTATTCTCTATTCGTATGAAAAACAAAAATTCATCTGTTAAGGATTGAGTTTCCTTTAAGAAATCTTATAACTTGCGCTTTGCTCATTTTATTCTTTAGTCCTCACATTCCACGAGCGATGTTTCTGATAAGGAGGACGAATTGCTGCTTTTTGAGTTGAAATCCATACGGCTAACATATAATAATTGCTAATTATTGACATTTAAGAAGTATTTCATTTTATTTTTATCTTCTTTACATCAAGGTGCTTAAGGCCTTATCTGGGATATTCCTATACAAATTCTTCTTACAAAGCAAAAGTGTATTATATCTTTATCATCCTTATACATGATACAATCTAATTATGTTGCTATTTAAATTACACACGCGTTTCAGTTTTGTACGATAACCCAATGTAAATAAGCTGGCATCAGAGAGTCACTCTTTTACTAAATGTTCAGAGACATTACAATGTTTAGACAGTGGTTGACCGAACATGATCTAAAAAAGGGAAGAGAATGCATTAATATTTAAATGGTATAATAGCGGCTTGTACAGTTTATTGCCGATTTTTACTGATCCGATTAAATAAAACAGATTAAAGACATATATAATCTAAGAGTCAATATACTGAAACCACCAGAAAACGCATTGAAGCTCAAAAATTAGGAACTGGTGATTTATGGAAAATCTAGTGTAGTAAATAATGGAAATCGACAATACCCCCCTCCCCACTATCATACAATCGTGATGTTGTTTGCACAGGAACTGAGAAAGCTAACATGTTTGCTTGTCAGTTTGCCTCAAACTCTACCTTGAACCCAGCAAGCCATTCCCTCCCTGATTTTCTTCTTCGGACAGAAACCACACTAGATGATCTAAAGATCACGCCCTCCCAAGTACATGATATTCTAAAAAAGCCTAGACATCTCAAAAGCATGAGGACCTGACCTCATCCCGGCTGTGCTATTAAAAAAATGCTCCGCTGAGGTCGATCTTATTCTCTCTAAACTCTAACAAATGCCTTAACGAATCTTGCTTTCCTGGCTACTCGAAAACTGCTCTAGTAACAACAGTTTGCAAAAACTCTGGCGAAAGAACTGACCCATTAAATTATCGCCCAGTTAGCCCCCTACATCTTTTCGCCAAAATATTTCAGTCCTTAACAAATAAAGCTCTAGTCCAACACCTTACAGCTGCTAAACCTGCGGTTACAGATGCTGATTGCAGTCCAATAACAATCAGACGACACTTACAACAAGAAGGCATGGTAAATAAAAAGCGTAAACAAATTCCTCGATTGCTTCTACGTTACAAAGTGAAACGCTTGAGATTTGGTCGTGAATACGAAACCTGGGACGTTGAAAGTAGATGAAAGTCCTGTTTTCTGATGAGAAAAACTTCAATTCAGATGGTCCTGATAGTTTCCAGCGATATTGGCATGACAAAAATATGCCCCTTGAATTTTGTTCCACATGTCATAGTGGTGAAGGGTCCTTAATGGTATGGGGTGCTTTTTCGAGCTGCAGGTGGTGCAGGGTCGTCAGACAGCAGCTGGTCATGTTAGCATGCTACAAAAAGCATTTTTGGTGATGAAGAGTCATCGTTTGTGTGGGATGGATAGTTATTCCAAGAGGATAATGCTGCAATCCACACTGCAAGATCGACCTTGAGCTTTCTACAAGAGAGTCCAACTCTTGGGACACTCTGCATGATCCCCAGACTTGAACCCAATTGAAAATGTTTGGGGATGGATGACAAGAGAGGTTAATCGAAATGGCAAACAGTATTCAACAAAAAATGAACTTCGTGAAACCATCTTAAGAAATTGAAGCATGATCCCTCGCACCTTTATGAAAACTCTTATTTCTAGCATGCACCAAAGAACTTTTGAAGTCATCAAAAGCAGTGGACGTAGAACTCATTATTAAGTTTGATTGTTGAATCTTTTCATACACTTTTCGTACACTTTGTGGGCAGTTTAGTAGAATTTTGGTCTCTGATCTTAAAATTTTGATAATGTGTAAAAAGCCTAATTTAATAAAAATGTAATTTTTAAAAATAAATGCTTGGAATGTAGCTTTTTATTTCCATAGCCTTTTAGCATTGGTAACCTTACATCCGAAGAGTTTAAACTCTATTTGTAGAAAGGTTTGTTTTTAAAGAATTTAAAATGGTCTTAAATTTTTGATCAGCAGTGTATATAAACATCATACATTACTGTTCTGCTGTTTCACAGTTCAGCAGTGCAGCTTTACAAGCAACTACGTCAAGCCAGGATATATATATATATATATATATATATATATATATATATATATATATATATATAGAGAGAGAGAGAGAGAGAGAGATAGTACAAAACTTGTTGAAATTCAAAGACTTAGTTTCGTTAATGGGATGGCAATGTTATTTTATTTTTATTTTTTTACACAGTGATCACCACTTATCAAGGCCCGGAAGCCACTCAGGGATAAGGGTTATTGCAAGTACATTACGTTAGTGTGGAGATTTGATGAAGTGTTTACTTAAGGGGGCGGTTCATTAGGAATTTGTTAACATCGGACTGGAAGACATCCAAGTTGTAGTCCGGTGGGAAGCAGGCAGACGGAACAGAGTTCCACAGGCGTGCAGTTCTAAGAAATAAATAATTTAAAAAAAAATGAAATCAAAGCAAAAAATAAAAAAATACGAAATTAAGGTTAAGAGAGATCGTTGACATTTACAGCCTTTGATGTGTTGCCATAGATAGTCGTGTCATCAGTATAGATGTCAACGAATGATTTTACTATGTGTTTTGGGAGATCATTGATATACATCAAGAAGAGAGTTGGGCCCAGGATGGACCCCTGAGGGACTCCAGCATTAATACTGTGGGCCTCTGATTTCTGCCCATCAACCACTACTCTTATGAGCCTATCAGAGAGAAATGATTTAATGATAGAGAAAACATTTCCAAGAAATGATTTAATGATAGAGAAAACATTTCCAGTTATACCGTAGCTGGAAATCTTGTGAAGTAGACCCTTATGCCATACTTTAACGAAGGCCTTTGATATGTCAGGAGCAATTGAAATGAGACCTTTGTCGAGAGATTTGCTAATTTTATGTGATATAACTGTTAGCACGTCACCTGTAGATCAAGCAGAACGGAAGCCATATTGCGTGCCACTGAGAAGGTTATTTCTGCTGAGGTGGTTGACTACTTCTCTATTAAATATGGATTCCAGCAACTTACTCATGACACTCAGGAAACTTAATGGTCTGTATTGAAAGAGAGATGACTTATCACCTGAATTCTTACATACAGGGCACACTGATGAGGTTTTTCAGGGTGTTGGAAAGCACTTCTCCTTAAGGCAATGTTTAAACAGTTTGGTAAGTATGGGGGTAAGTTCTGGTTGTAGCTTTTTTAATACTATAATTGGAATACCGTCAGGACCAGTTACTTTACTGGAATCAAGGTTCTTGATTAGCTTGGCGACCTCACGCACAGATATTTGTACGTTACCTTGCGTGTTCTGTGTTGTAGGAGGAAATACGCTGAGTTGATGACCTTCGTCGCATATGGTAGAATTTGCTGCAAAGTTCTTTGCAAATAGTTTGGCCTTGTCTGATGCTGACGAGATGACCTTTGGACCATTGATAATGGTTGGGATAGAACGCACGCTTCTGTTCAGGATCCTATTTGCTATTTGCCAGAACTGCTGGGAACCAAGCCGCTGCTTAGCTACTTTAGATTTAATGGATTGAGCATATAGCTCTCTTGCATTTTTTATTACTCTTTTACAGTGGTTGCTGGCGTTCCTGAAAACAACTTTAGTCTCAGTGCAGCTATTACGTTGGTAGCTATGGAAAAAGTTATTTATATGTGCGATGGCAGCAGCACATTCAGGGGAAAACCGTGGCTGGCTGTTAGGTTTTTGTTGGAATTTTTTGGATGGGATTAATTGGTCTATGCCAGCAAGTAACCATTCGGTCAGGTCTGATACTATAGAGGACACATCCTTTTTAAACATGGAATGGAGAGGTAGATCAGATATGAATGTACGGAAGCTATCCCAGTCAGCCATAGAATATCAGTATGCAGTACGGTGGAGAGGTACATCTGTAGTATTATTATATTTCATTTTTATCTTAACTGATACAACAGAGTGGTCGAAGGATCCTAGATGGGATAGAACGGCACATGAGTATAGCCTTGAGGAGGTGGAGAGAAAAAGGTCAAGAAGGCTTGTGTACTGACCCGTAGTATCGGGCACACGGGTGGGCTCGTGAGGTCATAGGCAACGGTAAAATCATGAGAGAACCTCCCCTTATCGTCAGTCTTATTTGAGTGGGTCAATCATTCAACATTGTGGACGTTGAAGTCACCGCAAATGTGAATGTCAACTGTGGGATGAGCAGACATATTTTGAATGGATAGTTTTTGCGATATATATATATATATATATATATATATATATATATATATATATATATATATATTGTCGAAGCTGTTTGCTTCCTCGAGAGGAGAGGTATTTATTTTAATTGAAGCCAGGTAGGAATCAGAGCGTTAGTTTTGAAAAATTACAAACTTGGTTTCACTTGCATTAAAAATACCAAGCCATCTTTTACCCCATTGTATCTAGTTCTCTGGGGTGAAAAATTGTCGGAGGAGATAGACCAAGAGAGACCTTAGTCCTTCCTGGCTTTGAGGTGTTGCCATAGATGGCAGTGTCGCCTGTGCTTATGGAAGGTAAATATTTGTAGACTTCAGTGTAAGGTCAAATGTTATATTCAGTTTATTGGCGATAACATTGAACAATTCATATACATGAACCAACCGAGGAGACTGGACGACATAATGACGCCAATTAGTGATTCTACTCGTTGCCTGATCGGATATGAATTGTGCTGATAGAATTTTGCGTCTTTGTCCGTTCTTGAAATGAGTAGACTTTAAATAGACATGGTTATTGGCATAATTCATAAGCATTACAGTATCGGATGGGGATCAGAACGAGGGTCATTTGTCCTTGGCCGAAGGGCATTTATCTGAGGTAGAATTGGCTGCAGGGATTGATTAATTCGAGTAAAAGGTTACCACATGAGAATGAGATCAGAATTAAAAGAAATTAATTCTCTCAGGATGACTGACTTTATCGTTGAGTTTAATTTGAGAACATGGGTGTCTAAAAGCAATAGCAGTTATTCAATGACTACTTTATTCTATGCCATAGACAATGGCGCAAAATTAAATGACAAACGTATACTCCACAAATAATGGGACAAAAGCGGAAATAAATACGAATTTATGTTATTGCACTAAATAAAAGTAAATCGATGTTTGTTTACTTAAGAATTTTTGTGTATTTGATTCAATGATACACACTGTATACAAACATATAACTTAGTTCTGGGATTGATTTATGCTTGAAAAAAAATCATGAGTTGTATCAAGGATACACGTGTTTATTTAATAGCGGAAACAAATTCTGTTATTTATGTGGAAATCTGACCGTCTACCACTTATTGTTTACTGATTCTACCAAATACTGTCTAAATCAGTTTTGATTCATATTTTGTTTTAATTGTAATACTATTACAAGTAATTTATACTACAAGTAATTTATATTACAAGTAATTTCTATTACAAGTAATTTATATTACAAGTAATTTCTATTACAAGTAATTTCTATTACAAGTAATTTCGATTACAAGTAATTTATATTACAAGTAATTTCGATTACAAGTAATTTATATTACAAGTAATTTCTATTACAAGTAATTTATATTAAAAGTAATTTCTATTACAAGTAATTTCTATTACAAGTAATTTCTATTACAAGTAATTTATATTACAAGTAATTTCTATTAAAAGTAATTTCTATTACATGTAATTTATATTACAAGTAATTTATATTACAAGTAATTTATATTACAAGTAATTTATATTACAAGTAATTTCTATTAAAAGTAATTTCTATTACAAGTAATTTCTATTACAAGTAATTTCAAGTACAAGTAATTTATATTACAAGTAATTTATACTACAAGTAATTTCTATTAACAGTAATTTCTATTACAAGTAATTTATATTACAAGTAATTTCTATTACAAGTAATTTCTATTACAAGTAATTTATATAAAAAGTAATTTATATTACAAGTAATTTCTATTACAAGTAATTTATATTACAAGTAATTTCTATTACAAGTAATTTATATTACAAGTAATTTCTATTACAAGTAATTTCTATTAAAAGTAATTTATATTACAAGTAATTTCTATTACAAGTAATTTATATTACAAGTAATTTCTATTACAAGTAATTTCTATTACAAGTAATTTATATTAAAAGTAATTTATATTAAACGTAATTTCTATTACAAGTAATTTACATTACAAGTAATTTATATTACAAGTAATTTATATTACAAGTAATTTATATTACAAGTAATTTATATTACATTAATTTCTATTAAAAGTAATTTATATTACAAGTAATTTATATTACAAGTAATTTCTTTTACAAGTAATTTCTATTACAAGTAATTTCTATTACAAGTAATTTCTATTACAAGTAATTTATATTAAAAGTAATTTCTATTACAAGTAATTTCTATTAAAAGTAATTAATATTACAAGTAATTTATATTAAAAGTAATTTTTATTACAAGTAATTTCTATTACAAGTAATTTCTATTACAAGTAATTTATATTACACGTTATTTCTATTACAAGTAATTTATATTACAAGTAATTTATATTACAAGTAATTTATATTACAAGTAATTTATATTAAAAGTAATTTACATTGAAAGTAATTTCTATTACAAGTAATTTATATTACAAGTAATTTCTATTAAAGCAATTTATATTACAAGTAATTTATATTACAAGTAAATTATATTACAATAATTTATATAAAAAGTAATTTATATTAAAAGTAATTTTTATTACAAGTAATTTCTATTACAAGTAATTTCTATTACAAATAATTTCTATTACAAATAATTTCTATTACAAGTAATTTATATTACAAGTAATTTATATTACAAGTAATTTCTATTACAAGTAATTTCTATTACAAGTAATTTCTATTACAAGTAATTTCTATTACAAGTAATTTATATTACAAGTAATTTCTATTACAAGTAATTTCTATTACAAGTAATTTATATTACAAGTAATTTATATTACAAGTAATTTATATTACAAGTAATTTCAATTACAAGTAATTTCTATTACAAGTAATTAATATTACAAGTAATTTCTATTACAAGTAATATCTATGACAAGTTATTTCTATTACAAATAATTTCTATTACAAGTAATTTGTATTACAAGTAATTTCTATTACAAGTAATTTATATTACAAGTAATTTATATTACAAGTAATTTCTATTACATGTAATTTCTATTACAAGTAATTTCTATTACAAGTAATTTATATTAAATGTAATTTCTATTACAAGTAATTTCTATTACAAGTAATTTATATTACAAATAATTTATATTACAAGTAAATTATATTACAAGTAATTTTTATTACAAGTAATTTATATTACAATAATTTATATTCACATTAATTTCTATGACAAGTAATTTCTATGACAAGTAATTTCTATTACTAGTAATTTCTATTACACGTAATTTATATTACAAGTAATTTATATTACAAGTAATTTATATTACAAGTAATTTCTTTTACAAGTAATTTATATTACAAATAATTCATATTACAAGTAATTTATATTACAAGTAATTTCTATTACAAGTAATTTATATTACAGCTAATTTATATTACAAGTAATTTATATTACAAGTAATTTCTATTACACCTCCTTTCTATTACAAGTAATTTATATTAAAAGTAATTTCTATTACAAGTAATTTATATTAAAAGTAATTAATATTACAAGTAATTTATATTAAAAGTAATTTATATTAAAAGTAATTAATATTACAAGTAATTTTTATTACAAGTAATTTCTATTACAAGTAATTTCTATTACAAGTAATTTATATTACAAGTAATTTATATTACAAGTAATTTACATTACAAGTAATTTATACTACAAGTAATTTATATTACAAGTAATTTATATTACCAGTAATTTCTATTACAAGTAATTTATATTACAAGTAATTTATATTAAAAGTAGTTTCTATTACAAGTAATTTATATTAGAAGTAATTTATATTACAAGTAATTTATATTACAAGTAAATTGTATAACAATAATTTATATTAAAAGTAAATTATATTAAAAGTAATTTTTATTAGAAGTAATTTATATTACAAGTAATTTCAATTACAAGTAATTTATATTACAAGTAATTTATATTACAAGTAATTTTTATTACAAGTAATTTATATTACAAGTAATTTGTATTAAAAGTAATTTCTATTACAAGTAATTTCTATTTCAAGTAATTTATATTACAAGTAATTTCTATTACAAGTAATTTATATTACAAGTAATTTATATTACAAGTAATTTATATTAAAAGTAATTTATATTACAAGTAATTTATATTACAACTAGTTTATATTACAAGTAATTTATATTACAAGTAATTTATATTACAAGTAATTTATATTACAAGAAATTAATATTACAAGTAATTTCTATTACAAGTAATTTATTTTACATTAATTTCTATGACAAGTAATTTCTATTACAAGTAATTTCTATTACACGTAATTTATATTACAAGTAATTAATATTACAAGTAATTTATATTACAAGTAATTTATATTACAATAATTTCTATTACAAGTAATTTCTATTACAAGTAATTTCTATTACAAGTAATTTCTATTACAAGTAATTTATATTACAAGTACTTTATATTACAAGTAATTTCTATTACAAGTAATTTCTATTACAAGTAATTTATATTAAAAGTAATTTCTATTACAAGTAATTTCTATTAAAAGTAATTGATATTACTAGTAATTTATATTAAAAGTAATTTATATTAAAAGTAATTTATATTACAAGTAAATTATATTACAATAATTTGTATTAAAAGTAATTTGTATTAAAAGTAATTTTTATTACAAGTAATTTATATTACAAGTAATTTCCACTAAAGGTAATTTCTATTACAAGTCATTTCTATTACAAGTAATTTATATTAAAAGTAATTTCTATTACAAGTAATTTATATTACAAGCAATTTATATTACATTAATTTCTATGACATGTAATTTCTATGACAAGTAATTTCTATTACAAGTAATTTCTATTACACGTAATTTATATTACAAGTAATTTATATTACAAGTAATTTATATTACAAGTAATTTCTATTACAAGTAATTTATATTACAAATAATTTATATTACAAAAATTTCTATTACAAGTAATTTCTATTACCAGTAATTTCTATTATAAGTAATTTATATTACAAGTAATTTCTATTACAAGTAATTTTTATTACAAGTAATTTATATTACAAGTAATTTATATTAAAAGTAATTTCTATTACCAGTAATTTATATTAAAAGTAATTAATATTACAAGTAATTTATATTAAAAGTAATTTATATTAAAAGTAATTAATATTACAAGTAATTTTTATTACAAGTAATTTCTATTACAATAATTTCTATTGCAAGTAATTTCTATTACAAGTATTTTATATTACAAGTAATTTATATTAAACGTAATTTCTATTACAAGTAATTTATATTACAACTTATTTATATTACAAGTAATTTATATTACAAGTAATTTATATTACAAGTAATTTATATTACAAGTAATTTCTATTACAAGTAATTTATATTACGAGTAATTTATATTACCAGTAATTTCTATTACAAGTAATTTATATTACAAATAATTCATATAAAAAGTAATTTCTATTACAAGTACTTTATATTACAAGTAATTTCTATTACAAGTAATTTATATTACAAGTAATTTATATTACAAGTAAATTATATTACAATAACTTATATTAAAAGTAAATTATATTAAAAGTTATTTTTATTACAAGTAATTTATATTACAAGTAATTTCTATTACAAGTAATTTATATTACAAGTAATTTATATTACAATAATTTCTATTACAAGTAATTTCTATTACAAGTAATTTATATTACAAGTAATTTATATTACAAGTAATTTATATTACAAGTAATTTATATTACAAGTAATTTATATTACAAGTAATTTATTTTACATTAATTTCTATGACAAGTAATTTCTATTACAAGTAATTTCTATTACACGTAATTTATATTACAAGTAAATAATATTACAAGTAATTTATATTACAAGTAATTTATATTACAATAATTTATATTACAAGTAATTTCTATTACAAGTAATTTATATTACAAGTAATTTCTATTACAAGTAATTTATATTACAAGCAATTTCTATTACAAGTAATTTCTATTACAAGTAATTGATATTACTAGTAATTTATATTACAAGTAATTTATATTAAAATAATTGATATTACTAGTAATTTATATTAAAAGTAATTTATATTAAAAGTAATTTATATTACAAGTAAATTATATTACAATAATTTGTATAAATATAATTTGTATTAAAAGTAATTTTTATTACAAGTAATTTATATTACAAGTAATTTCTACTACAAGTACTTTCTATTACAAGTAATTTCTATTACAAGTAATTTATATTAAAAGTAATTTCTATTACAAGTAATTTATATTACAAGTAATTTATATTACATTAATTTCTATGACAAGTAATTTCTATGACAAGTAATTTCTATGACAAGTAATTTCTATGACAAGTAATTTCTATTACAAGTAATTTCTATTACACGTAATTTATATTCCAAGTAATTTATATTACAAGTAATTTCTATTACAAGTAATTTATATTACAAATAATTTATATTACAAGTAATTTATATTACAAGTAATTTCTATTACAAGTAATTTCTATTACAAGTAATTTATATTACAAGTAATTTCTATTACAAGTAATTTTTATTACAAGCAATTTATATTACAAGTAATTTATATTAAAAGTAATTTCTATTACAAGTAATTTATATTAAAAGTAATTAATATTACAAGAAATATATATTAAAAGTAATTTATATTAAAAGTAATTAATATTACAAGTAATTTTTATTACAAGTAATTTCTATTACAAGTAATTTCTATTGCAAGTAATTTCTATTACAAGTATTTTATATTACAAGTAATTTATATTAAACGTAATTTCTATTACAAGTAATTTCTATTACAAGTAATTTATATTACAAGTAATTTATATTACAAGTAATTTATATTACAAGTAATTTATATTACAAGTAATTTCTATTACAAGTAATTTATATTACATATAATTTATATTACCAGTAATTTCTATTACAAGTAATTTATATTACAAATAATTTATATAAAAAGTAATTTCTATTACAAGTACTTTATATTACAAGTAATTTCTATTACAAGTAATTTATATTACAAGTAATTTATATTACAAATAAATTATATTACAATAATTTGTATTAAAAGTAAATTATATTAAAAGTTATTTTTATTACAAGTAATTTATATTACAAGTAGTTTCTATTACAAGTAATTTATATTACAAGTAATTTATATTGCAAGTAATTTCTATTACAAGTAATTTATATTACAAGTAATTTATATTAAAAGTAATTTCTATTACAAGTAATTTATATTACATGTAATTTATATTACCAGTAATTTCTATTACAAGTAATTTATATTACAAATAATTTATATAAAAAGTAATTTCTATTACAAGTACTTTATATTACAAGTAATTTATATTACAAGTAATTTATATTACAAGTAATTTCTATTACACGTAATTTATATTACAAGTAATTTATATTACAAGTAATTTATATTACAAGTAATTTATATTACATGTAATTTATATTACAATAATTTATATTACAAGTAATTTCTATTACTAGTAATTTATATTACAAGTAATTTCTATTACAAGTACTTTCTATTACAAGTAATTTATATTACAAGTAATTTCTATTACAAGTAATTTCTATTACAAGTAATTTATATTAAAAGTTATTTCTGTTACAAGTAATTTCTATTAAAAGTAATTACTATTACAAGTAATTTATATTAAAAGTAATTTACATTAAAAGTAATTAATATTACAAGTAATTTCTATTACAAGTAATTTCTATTACAAGTAATTTATATTACAAGTAATTTATATTACAAGTAATTTATATTACAAGTAATTTATATTACAAGTAATTTATATTAAAAGTAATTTAAATTGAAAGTAATTTCGTTTACAAGTAATTTCTATTACAAGTAATTTATATTACAAGTAATTTCTATTACAAGTAATTTCTATTACAAGTAATTTCTATTACAAGTAATTTATATTACAAGTAATTTCTATTACAAGTAATTTCTATTACAAGTAATTTCTATTGGAAGTAATTTCTATTAACAGTAATTTCTAGTACAAGTAATTTATATTACAAGTAATTTATATTACAAGTAATTTCTATTACAAGTAATTTCTATTTCAAGTAATTAATATTACAAGTAATTTCTATTACAAGTAATTTCTATTACAAGTAATTTCTATTACTAGTAATTTCTATTACAAGTAATTTATATTACAAATAATTTATATTACAAGTAAATTATATTACAAGTAATTTATATTACAAGTAATTTCTATTACAAGTAATTTCTATTACAAGTAATTTCTATTACAAGTAATTTATATTAAAAGTAATTTCTATTACAAGTAATTTATAATACAAGTAATGTCTATTACAAGTAATTTATATTACAAGTAATTTATATTACAAGTAATTTCTTTTTCAAGTAATTTATATTACAAGTAATTTATATTACATTAATTTCTATGACAAGTAATTTCTATGACAAGTAATTTCTATTACAAGTAATTTCTATTACACGTAATTTATATTACAAGTAATTTATATTACAAGTAATTTATATTACAAGTAATTTCTATTACAACTAATTTATATTACAAATAATTTTTATTACAATAATTTCTATTACAAGTAATTTCTATTACATGTAATTTCTATTACAAGTAATTTATATTACAAGTAATTTCTATTACAAGTAATTTATATTACAAGTAATTTCTATTACAAGTAATTTATATTAAAAGTAATTTCTATTACAAGTAATTTATATTTAAAGTAATTAATATTACAAGCAATTTATATTACAAGTAATTTATGTTAAAAGTAATTAATATTACAAGTAATTTTAATTACAAGTAATTTCTATTACAAGTAATTTCTATTGCAAGTAATTTATATTACAAGTAATTTATATTACAAGTAATTTCTATTACAAGTAATTTATATTACAAGTAATTGATATTACCAGTAATTTCTATTACAAGTAATTTATATCACAAGTAATTTATATTAAAAGTAATTTCTATTACAAGTAATTTATATTACAAGTTATTTCTAATACAAGTAATTTATATTACAAGTAATTTCTATTACAAGTAAATTGTATTACAATAATTTATATGTAAAGTAAATTATATTAAAAGTTATTTTTATTACAAGTAATTTATATTACAAGTAATTTCTATTACAAGTAATTTATATTACAAGTAATTTATATTACAAGTAATTTCTATTACAAGTAATTAATATTACAAGTAATTTATATTAAAAGTAATTCATATTACAAGTAATTTCTATTACAAGTAATTTATATTACAAGTGATTTATATTACAAGTAATTTATATTACAAGTAATTTCTATTACAAGTAATTTCTATTACAAGTAATTTCTAGTACAAGTAATTTCTATTACAAGTAATTTCTATTACAAGTAATTTATATTACAAGTAATTTATATTACAAGTTATTTATATTACAAGTAATTTGTTTCCTGTTCTTAGCTATTTATGTATTTATGTTGCGTTATGTTGATTTAACTGCAAAATTTCAAAATGTTTTCGTAACCGCTTTTAGAAAGATAGATTTTCTTTTCAAACGTCATTATCTAATTTTTAACACGTGATAGACACTTATGTAAATTAGATGATAAAATTAGAAAAAGATACAATTTTGTGTGAAGATAATAAAATATAATTATATATCTACTGCATAATAAGGGAAACACCGGAATAAAAATATTTGACAAGTCAAAGTATATATATATATATATATATATATATATATATATATATATATATATATATATATTTATATATATATATATATTCATTTTTATACTATGAAAAGCTTAGTAATTGCAATTAAGAATAGGAAATTGGATCAAATGTTTGTAACATATCTTATTCCTAAGATTAAGGGTGGTGGTGTTTGATCAACACTGCTGGGGAGCCATGATGTAATATACTGCTTTGTTTTCAAATCCCCGAAACAGTGTTTCATGGTAAACAACTGGTAATCCCTTGAAAAAAATGGTATTATAGTAAATTCGAGAGAGTTGATGCAGTGATTGCAGGTGATTAAATGACTTACTGACTAGATGTTTTTTTAACGAATGATAAAAAGTCATTTTTTGTATAGTTTTAAAGGTTAAAAACTTCAAAGACTATATATATATATATATATATATATATATATATATATATATATATATATATATATAACTAAACCTGTTCTGACAGGATATTATATCTACAAATGTAGTAAAATTTGGCCCTATTTTACTGGTTAAAAATATAGCTTTCTTTTACCAATTACCATAAAAGTTTACCAATAGAATAGCATTATAATCTTCAAAAAGCCTGCAAATTTTCATGCATATCAATTGTGACGACCTGAATTGTGTAGTGGGCTATGTGACATTTGCCATTAATGCATCACATGATTGAGGAGAGACTAAAACTTGGTTTAAAATGATCTGACATAACAACAAGGAGGGAACTTCAACAAACTATTTTTCATATATTATATCTCCCTTTCTGTTTTGGAAATAGGGTAGGATTATGTATAACTTCAGTATAAAATATTCCTTATACACTGTGAAATTTACTTTTTGTATGAAAAGAGAAGAGATATAACATATGTGAAATATTTGGAATTAAGTGTACCCTTGATGTTCTTTCAGATCCTCTGAAACTATTACAGCAAGTTTTGGTCTCCCTCCATAAAGGCCAGATATTCTCGGGAAATATCATGTATTTTGTAATTCATATGCAAAACTATGAAAACAAATGATCACAATTAAAACATATAATGCGTGTAAAAAAGTGATAAAAAGAGGCTCTGAATGATGGAGTATCCACTTAATGTACAACTTTAAGGGCAAATGCCACATAGTCCACTACATAATACAGGTCTTTACATTTCCAACGATCCTTCATTTCTAATCAATAGTCGCTGGGATTGGGAACTTTCAAAAATGCCACAATAATTGGTATCTATCTATCTATCTATCTCTATCTATCTTTCTATCTCTGTATATAACTTATTAATAGCCAAATTTTATATTGAAATGTTAATATCCTTGGTTCTATAGAACGGAACTACATGGTAATTTTCAGGGTTTTTGATAAACCTATATTTCCAAACAAAAATATGCTCAAATTTTCCTACATTTGTATACATAGTGTCTTGCAGGCCATCTTATGTTTTGCTGTTTTGGTTGTATCCTCTGTGGACTTGCCAGGCCACTAATATATATACATATATATAGTGTAAAATTTTGGTTAAAATTCAAAGACTCCCGTTTTCTTTTTATAACCTTCGTTTATTTCTTGAATATTTTCCATTACACTGTTTCATTAATGAGTAGGCAATTTTACGATTTTTGTGTCCATAAAAATTATCCTGTCCCCACCAACTTCTTCAGATGTTTATCCATTAGATTTTTACAACAAAAAGTATATTTTTAACATGCTGAACATCGTATTCGGGTAAAAATCCCTGAGTGGCTTCCGGGCCTTGATAAGTGGTGATCACTGTGTAAAAAGAAAAGATTTCCAAGGCCAAGCAAGCATATATATATATATATATATATATATATATATATATATATAGTGGATCCTTTCATCGTAGACGATGAATAAGGGTTTAATATGCAATCTTCAGCAACTTCTAATCTCTGTGACACCACATCCATAATTACAACCCTGTAGACGTCCGGCACACCCCTCCACATATGAATGAACAGATAATCCTTCTTTGCTTCGTGCTTGGAAACCACAGTGGCATACATATTCATTTGCTTTGTTGCTTTTTCTGGTGTTTTACTTTCATATTTGCACGAAGGGCGTCACTGTGACGAAAATTGTTATTTTCAAATACTCTGGTCCCTAGAAAACATATTTGCCTTCAATACCAGTGATTTCACACCTCTCTAATAATTCATAATTGTTAATAGGATATAGGGGACTCTCGGTAAACATAATACGTTTGAATCTTTGGCTGCTGCGCCGAATAGGCTGAATAGGATCACTGGTCCTCACTCATCTAAATCTCTCACTTTCTAGCTCCAAGAACTATACCCTTGGATGCTGGCTGCAGCAGGCTTGACAAACATTTTGAAAGGACGGTGTTGGTGCAGCATCGCTGGGCAAAGTGTCCACTAGACCGAACTAACAATCAGTAACAAGAACCAAAGAAATAACAACTATGTTGTCCAGTTGACCAGGATTGTTCACGCCCTTTAGTGTAGATTGATCTAGAAGATGGAACACCCTTACAAGAAAATCCTGCGATCGTTTTTATCATCTGACGTATGACACAATGTGCACCTGTACAGACCATGTTAATTCGATGGAGAGAGCGTGTTTGCTTCAACAAAAGCAATGACAACTTTAAACAAATCAAAGTGCCGGTTGTTCAATGAACCATTTTAACTCATTTAAGCCTAAGATCTGGCACATAGATATTTGTTTTTTATTATAAATAACAAAAAAATCCTGTGGCAATGATGGGATTGTGACGGGAACAGGCGAAGAATGTCACTGATATTCCCTAACATAAATATTGTATATATGTTGTGAAAGGTAGATGGTCGTTTTCCATAACACCCGCAAGTAATTGTGTGATTCATGCCCTCCTTTCATAACAAAGCACCCCTTTTATAGGACCGTACTGCTTTCCTCTTCATGGGGATGGGTCTATAAAGTATGACGTAAAAATTGTTAACTTGCTCTTGTTCCTGTCATCAGGTGCAGATGTCTGGGCATCCAATATTTGAACAAAAATCAAGAATAGAAACATAATTCATGGGACGAATATTTTCATTGCGATTTGGAATGTAAGAACACTCTAAGATAACTGTAGCGATATGCAAATTAATATAATTTACATATGAGCTCATATTTTGCAACCCTCACCAGCTGGAACAGGTGGTTGTTGAACGCTTGCTTAGCGTTATACACGACATATAAATGGGCATCACCCATTGTGCTATTAAAAGAAAGACGGTGACTTGAGAATTTGCGGATATTATAAAATAGGAATGCGCCATAAATTTGCGCCGACTCGTACCCTATTCCGAATGTGGAAGTAGCTTTACATAAACTTGCTGATAGACCTAAAATGAGCTTACCACCAAATTCCCATAGATTAAAAGTTTAAAGAAGTGACGACGATAAACACACCTATAGGCCTGTTAAGGTGGAAAAGGGTGTCGTATGGCAGAAAAAAAGTGCAATTTTTCAAAAAGCTATTGAAAACGTAATAGGAAATGTTGTAAATAGCATCTGTTATCAAGACGATATATGTGTTGGAGATTTAAATGAAGAAGACTTAAAGAAAAAAAACTGAAAATATACTAAACCGGCTAAGAGACGCTGGCATGACAAAAAATACAAAAAAGTGTATAACCAACAGTAATGAAATATCATTTTTGGTTACTCAATATCAAACGAAGGCATCTCTCCAGATGAAGCGCTAATAGATAAAATTCTAAAAGTGGTTACACCAAAAAATAAAAAAAGACTTGGAGTCATTCTTGGGGTTTAGTAAATTTTTATATAATGAGTTCACAGAACCATTTGCGAAGAAAAAACTGCGGAGTTCATTTGGTTAGAACACTAACAGAAAGCCTTTGAAAACTTAAAACAGATTCTAGCGAAAAAGCCAATAGTACAATTTTTTTTACCCTAAGCACATAACTCTAACTACTGACGCTATTGAGCATTCGTGCACCTTGTAGAAACCGATGTAATTTCTATAGACAAAATGGCTACTGAAACTACAAATGATCCCGTGTTAAACAGAATAGTGTTGAGGATAAAAGAGAACCGCTGGGGAAATTGTTCAATGGCTGAAAGACTATTCAAAGAAATAAACTGACTATAGAAAACAAAGAAATAAACTGACTATAGAAAATACGTAATGGAGACTTGGTAAGTCTCCCAGAAACACAGAGGAGACAGGTTATAAAAAGTGTACATGTATATTGTGTAGTAGTAGCTTCGCAAATAAGATTAAAATTGGAAGCATGGTGGCTGGGGAACTCAAGAGACGTAGAGGAATACGTAAAAAAAAAATGCACAAAATGCACAGAACTCAGGAATTTTAAGCTAAAGAAAATGCATGTGTTGCACCGAGAAGCAGAAACGTGGAGCAGAGTACACATGGATCATGCCTATATTAATGGGAGAGGACTATTATCAATATTAGTAGACGCATATTCAGGTTGGTCTGAAGTGGTGAGAGTATCTGATAAAAAAGAACTGCCGTAAAAAATATTAAGAGGTTATTTTCGAGAAATGGGATACCGAAAACAATTAGTGACGGATGACGCGCCTGTATTTGCGGATGTTTATTTGCATGAATGGTTAAAAAAAAGGATGCAGATGTTACAACCCTCAACGTCAAAAGGATGCAGATGTTACCACCCTCAACGTCACGTGATAGCGGTAAGGATAGTCCAGACGGTAAAGAAGAGCATACAAGCTAATTTAAAGAACAATTCCGCATGAAGGCAGGTCAGAAAGTCCATCTGTCTTAGTACGCAATCCATTAAGGTCCCCTTTGACTATGTCATATGCCATAAATAAAATGTTACAAAAGAAATATGAATACGGAAGCCGAGACAGCAGAATTTATTATGCGGAAAGGACATAATACTGCAATATTAAATAAAGAAAATGGGAACAGTCTTCTAGTCCATGCTGACGGAATAAGATGCCAAGGAGAACAATCGGATGAGGAAATGCCTTCAGAGCTGCCCATTATTGACGTAACAGAAGCGTTACTGCAGAATGAGACTGCGGAGGAAGAAGCAGAGATCGAGTTAGAAGAGGAAGATGTAGAATGGGACAAAACAGAAGAGGAATATCAGAATATGGAGGAGGAACACTGCGATTATAGGGAAAGACGTGATAGATCCAGATCTCCAAGGAAAATGGGAGAGATAAAGGAAGATGTTCAGGGGGGCATGAGAAGAAGTACAAGGAGTACTCGCGGCATAAAGCCGCTCCGTTATAGGGAGATGTAGTTATATTCAAATTAAGTATAATTTACATATGAGCAGATAGCTCATATTCATAAACCGACACCAACTAGAACAGGCGGTTGGCGAACGCTTGCTTAGCGTTATACACGACATATCAATGACAAAAAGACCTCTGAACGAAAAACCGCTATCATAGCACGTGCTAAGGCATCATTAAATTTGTGTTGCAGCTCTTTCCGAAACTAGAGTTGCTTAGAAAGGAAGTTGAAAATGGATACACATTTTATTGGATTGGAAAACCAAATTCTGAGAAACGTGAATCCGGCGTTAGTTTTGACATCATGAATGATATTGCAAAAAATTATGAGTCCCTGCCTGTTGGTATAAATGGCAGACACATATGCCACATTTCTGGGTAGCTATGCACCTATACTTAATTTATCTGACAAGCTAAAAGAGAGCTTTTACTCCTCTTTAGGTGAACATATTAACAAAGTATTATACAGGATAACCCGTAAGTCTTGTGTGACTCCAATGCTCGTGTGCGTAGTGATACACACTTTTGGAGAAATGTCATTGATTCACATTGTTTTGGTAAAGTAAAATCAATCATCTTTGCAGAGAATTTGATCTTTTGCTCATTAATAGAGTGTTCCAGCTGCCTAAATGCAAGAAAGCCAGTTGGAAACATCCCCAGTCTAATCATTATCATCTCATTGACTATCTCATTGTACGTCGTTCTGATAGACAAGATATAACGATTGCACGCTCTCACAGTATCGGGGAATGATGATCAGATCATGAATTGATCTGCCCTGGAGTCAGGATGAAAATCACGCGGCCTGTTAGAAATCAACTTAATTCTTCCATCAAGAGAATTGATGGAGGCAAGTTAAAAAATTGATGTAGGCAAGTTAAAAAATTGATGTAGGCAAGTTAAAAAATTGATGTAGGCAAGTTAAAAAATTGATGTAGGCAAGTTAAAAAATTGATGTAGGCAAGTTAAAGTTTAAGGAGACAATGCACTCGTTTCAAAAGGCTACTGATGAAAAGCTATCCTCCATTGTATGTTGGAATTGTATTGAGGCATCTATTCATGCCCAAACCCATCAACTGTAAATTACTGACAAAAATATTTCAGTGAAACACGATTCCAGAAAATGAAACAAATCTGGCAGGGGCTGAAAGCTAAGGCCTTACAAGGTGCTGGATAAGTGTGATTTTAAAGCTTTCTACCAAAACCGCAAGGGTTCTTTTTGTTCCATTTTATGGTGAGCATCTCACATATTTTAGTCGGATGGCATTCTCCTCACTGGTAAGAAAGAAATTACTAGGCGATCTGCTGAATACTTTTCAAATATTTAAAACAGAATCGACAGTAGATGGAGGAGTGCTTGATGATATTCATCAGACGCCAACCATTGAGGGACTTGATGACAGTACATCCATGTCGTAGATTAAATGGGTCGTACAGAACTTTCAACTGGTAAAACTCCAGGTGATGACGACATACCTGCAGAAGTATTCAAATGTGGAAGCCCACTGCAAATCCGAAAACTAAGTGCCTGTTTTCATTAATATCGGAACTTGGTACCGTGCTCCTACAGTTCAAAGACGCGACCATTATTCACCTGTTTAAGCTCAAAGGAAATAATTGTGAGCATAATAACCATAAAAAAATTTCTGGTAAGATTCTAGTTCGTGTAATCTTGAACAGACTCAATGGTTAAATTTGTAAAAATGTGCTGCTAGAAACCCAGTGTTGTTTTAGAGCAGGAGGTGACACTGTGGACATGATATTTAGCCTTCGGAAACAACAGGAGAATGCGAGGGAGCAAAATAAGGACTTGTTGATCTCACAAGGGCGTTTGTTACCGTCCTCAAGGATGCCCCGTGGACTGTTTTAAAGCTGCTCGGTTTTCCAGAAACAATGTTGAATGTGACTATTTCCTTTCACTGGAGAATGGTGGGACAGTACGATGTGGCTGTGAACAAAATGAACTATTTGGAGTGTCAAATGGAACTAAGCAAGAATGTGTCCATGCCTCGATCCTTTTTGCTCTTTTCTTTTTGGTGATGCTTGAGATAGCTTTCCAGAACACCTCAGAAGGTGTAGGTGTTGAGTATCGATTAAGTGGAGGGTTATTTTACTAGCAACTATTCGAAGGCAAAACCAGGATTTCTATGTAAACTGTTCTTGATCTCCTTTATGCTGATGACTGGGCTCTTGTCACCCATAGTCTTGATGAGATGCAGAACATCACCAGTAGCTTCTCTGATTCATATGAAGCCTTCGGTCTTGCAATCAGCATAAAAAATAACAGAACTGATTCACCAGCTAAAACCAAACGCTACGCCATCTTCACAGCCAGTGATATATGTTGATGGTGAAGCTTTGAAAACAGTATCTTTTACATACCTTGTATCTGTTGCGTCTGATGACACTAAAGTTGAAAAGGACATTCGAAGTAGAATTAATAAAGCTAGGAAGGCATTTCGTAGGTTGCGACACAGACTCTGGAACAGCCACGATGTGTCTAGAAGTGAGTTGATCTGCCTACTCTTCTGTATGGTGCCAAAACGTTTTGCAAATAGTTTTAAAAGTCGGAGATCACTTTTGCATATTAATTTAATTTTAAAATGAGCCCCCGCATTAGTTGTTATGTATTTTAGTTAAAACACATGTCTTCTACAGGTTTTCGGTGTGATGAGAACGAATATCGCATTTAAATTCTCCACAAATATTTTTTCGAGTATAAAGCAAAAGTATGCGCAAAGAGTTTTACATTGCTTGAATACTCGAAAAAATACGCATTTTACGAAAATTTAAATGCAATATGCGTTTTCAGAACACTCGAAAACCTATGAAAGAAGTTTATTAAGGAAGGTTTTATGTTGGTCTTCCAGGCCACAATTACCACCACTAAAAAATAAATGACGCACCTTCCCCGCAGAAGGTGGCTTGTAAAGAGGGCGTTTATTTTACATTAAATTAATATAGAAAAGTAATTCCCGAATTTTTCAAACTATAATTTATACGTATCTTGGAGACTATTTGTTTCCGGGAATTGTAAACGTTATTTATGTTTTCAGCACTCTCAAACACCTATATTATAATTTTAAAAGATAATTCGGGGGTGGAAAAACACTGCAAACTTTTCAGTGTTTTAATCATAGTTACCTTTTTTCCTAGTTTTGCATATGAATTACAAAAATACCTTATATATTCCCAAAATAAATTAATATATATATATATATATATATATATATATATATATATATATATATACTAGCAAAAGTACCCGTCGTTGACTGGGTTCAAAAACAGCCTACAGAAAATTGACTCTGATTTATGAAAGAATAATAGGTTATGAAAAGGAAGGCTTGTAAAGAGATAGCTTCGAATTTTGGGGTATCAAAACCAAAGCAAAATATGATGAATATAAAAATAAAATAGATAAACCCCATAATTTATTATACCATACCTGTTCACACTGAAACACTTATTACAGTATTCTGTGTATCTATATTAAAAAAACCTTGTCAAACTTTGTGACATATTTCCATTCTATGGAGGTCGGGCGCGAACGAACACCCCATAATTTTATTATACCATATTTCTTCAAACTGAAACATAATTATCAAAATATACTTACGGAGATAGCTATTCTATGGAGGCCAGGCGCGATTTTATTGTACCATCCCTATTTAAGTTAAAACATACTTATCAAAGTATTATTATGTACATCTATATCAAAAACACTTGTAAACGTTTTTTTTTTAATTTTTAATTTTTTATTTCCATACTTTGTGGACCAGGCGTGTACGCAGACTCCACAATTTTAATGAATCATCATTATGCCAGATCAAACATACCCATTCCTGTGTCTCGATACATCTTCTAGCATCATATGTGATCAGTGTTCTATATTAGTCAACTATATAGGAGCCTATTCGTGACCAGACACACACAGACGTTCAGCTTTATATATATATATATATATATATATATATATATATATATATATATATATATATATATATATATATATGTGTGTGTGTGTGGGGGGTGCGTGTGTTTGTATGTGTGTACGGGGTTGGATTTAATAATAAAACCATTTTGAAATAATATTTATTTAGCTCAATGATGTAAACAATTCCGCTTCCAACCTAATAATTCATGTATTATTTGTATTAATTGACCCAATCTTATCACATTCAGCGTTAATTACATAACATTACGCTTGATGTTACCCTTGACCTTTTTCAGGCGTGTACGCCATGTTGACCAACACCTGAAGAAGGCAGGATCCAGTCTTGACTGTATTCTTGTGCAAATAAAATTCAAGATGAGAATATTCGTTCGGTTAATACAAACAATACACACAAACATTCCTCATCTGAAAAATTATTTTATAGGGTTCACTTAATTCACCTTTTCTGTTGATCATTTGTATACCTTCAAATATAAAAAATCCTACTAATAAAAGAAGCACACAACTAGTTTTTGGCTGTTATTTAGCGATATTAAAACAAAAATAACAATATGTTCCTTAAAACATATTTAAGTCAGACACGTACTGCATTTAAGGCTTTATAGTTTCTCAGTTAATATCTCCTTGGTTTAGTGCTTAAGAGACGTTTCTATAATTTCTTGTTTAATCGACATTAACTTCGTTTCTTTCGCAATTAACATTGTATTGAGTCGAATATTTCATCCTTTTAGAAAACGGATTTTTTTCAGTTGTCAGGGTTTCCAAAACTGTGTGATATGACATGGTGGATACTTTTATTATGACGTCACATTTTGCTGTACTAAAAAAGTAAAGCCGTTATTTTATTGTATTCTCCTGTTTCTTCATTTGTTTTCTCAGCATTTTTAGTTTTTGAAGAAACAGCAAACTATCTTAACCACTTATTGATACATACAGAATAATCAAAAGAAAATAGAAATCCTGTTGGCGACGCCATTGTTGTCAAATGTAAACTTAACCTTGTTAGTTGCTACTTCAGCCACAGCTATTCTTCTTAAAGAGATCATTTCTTATGAAATCTTCTTTCACTTATGCTAATTAAGCATATGGTATAGGCGGCATCACTTTCTGCTTTGATGTTTTCTACATTATTCCGATTGTATCCGTATATCGCTTTTACTCCTCCTCCAAAATAATACAAACGCAGAATTT
This sequence comes from Euprymna scolopes, assembly GCF_053919585.1. Classification (NCBI taxonomy): domain Eukaryota; kingdom Metazoa; phylum Mollusca; class Cephalopoda; order Sepiida; family Sepiolidae; genus Euprymna; species Euprymna scolopes. The sequence continues at coordinate 4,848,012 of NC_136489.1, forward strand.
TATTGGAGATGTTACACTGCACAAGTTGCGAAAAAAAGAAAACCGAAAAAAAACCCAGTAAATTTGTTTGGAATGTAAAACTGCACACTTTTAAATTTACCCCACTCCTACACAAGAAATAAGAAATCAAAAAAACATTAAACGATAAGTCTTTTTTAATGAAATGTTAAACGGCACAAATGCCAAAACCATAACACTCTAAGAAAAATGCACGAGTATATGGAAAAATGAAAACCGCGAATTTCAAAACGAGGCTTTATCACCGACAGAACACATCGTAATCTTGATTCAAATCCGCCGTAAAAACTGAACATTTGAGACCAATTAAAGAGCATCACAAAATAATTTAAAAAATTGAGCCAGGTTGATATAAAAGTGACTTTTATTGGCTACAATAACATTTATTAATTGTATATTTAATTTTTCACGAAGACATTTGTTGCCTTCTCTGCTTAATCCCCGAAATTCATATTATTATTATATTATATATTGTTGCAAAAATTAGTTATCACCGTGTGTAGGTGGCCTGAAAGCAAGGATATGAAAAAAAAATACTTCCTTCACGCCCCTCTTCTCAAGTCTATTAACTACATGTAACAAAATAGTTAGAACTCACCACTAGTGTGGAAATTTTTTTTCTAACACATAAACCTTCCTCTATTAGTATAAATATCTAAAAAAAACTATCGTTCGGCCGGACGTAAGATGATCCTACTCCGCCCCAGCAGGTTCACTTGAGTAAGTAAATCCATTATTTACCACTTAAGTATTTTTATGTTTTCTCTTTATTATTTCTTTATTTATTTCTTAAATTCGTTCATGTAGTTCTTATAATTTAAAGTTTTTTCAAGAGGAAATTAAATTCGAAATTCTTATTTCGTTTTTTGTTACGTCATCATATCTTTTATTTTTAATTTTTGCTTATTTTCTCCACACTATTTTTTAAAAGTGAAGCTTATCCATGCGAATTGCTATTATGCTTTTTTGCGATCTATTCGTTTCGCTTTCTGTTTATCCTGTCTTTCTTTACACGTTATTCTTTTGAATTTAAAATATTTATTTTTAGACATTTATATTTCCTTATTATTCTTTCTATTTTTGTTTAATTTTGTTTGCGACCTTTTTACGTGTTCTTTCTTCAATTTAATATTCATTTATTCTTTATTTTTTTCAGTAGTTTTCCGTGTTTCTCTTTTGTGTTTCTCTTTTGTGTTTCTTGCTCAACTTTTTTCATTTCTCTATTTCCGTCTCATTTAATACCCTTTTCTCGTAATTATGTTTTTTTCATTTTATCTATTCTTACTCCCTATTGTCTCTCCCTCCCCCCGTATACACCTATCTTTCTATCGATATCCAACTTTCTCTCTTTCCATCTAACGTTTAATAACTCCAGTTAACGTTTAGTTTTTTACTCGTTTATTTTGTATATAAATAAAGATAAGATTTACAATAATAATAATAATAATAATAATAATAATGATATTAATAATAATAATATAATTAATAATAATAACAATAATAACAACAGTAACAATATTAATAATTATAATATTATAATAATAACAATAATAATAATAATTATTATTATTATTATTATAATAAAAATAATAATAATAATTATGACAATAATCATTAGAATTATGATAATAATAATAACAATAATAAGAATAATAAAATATAATAAAATAATAATCATTAGAATTATCATAAACATAATAATAATAACAATAATAATAATATTAATAATAAGAATTGTAATAATAATAATAATAATAATTATAATAATAACAATAATAATAATGACAATATTCATAATAATTAGAATTATAATAATAATGATAATAATAATAATCACAATAATAATAATAATAATAATAATAATAATTACAATAACAATAATCATAATAATAACAACAATAATCACAATAATAATAATAATAATAGTAACAATAATAATCACAATAATACTACTACTACTAATAATAAAATAAAAAAAAATATAATTATAATACTAATAATAATCAGAAAAATAATAATAATTATAATAATAAGAATAATAATCACAATAATAATAATAATAATAATAATCACAAAAATAATAATAATTAGAATAATAATAATAATACTCATAATAATAATAATCATCATCATAATAATAATAATCACAATAGCAATAATAACAATAATAATATTAATAATAATCCTAATCGTAATAATAATCATAATAATAATAATAATAATAATAATAATAATAATAATAATAATAATAATATAATGGAAGGCCCCATGGTTTGATAAACTTCTGGGTTTAACCTTTACTCCTGATCTGAAATTGAACACATACATCGTCTGTGGCCAAGGTCGCTGGGAAAATGCTGGGATCCTTCTACCGCTCCAGAAGATATATTTCTTCTTTTTTTTTTTACACAGTGGTCACCAGTTATCAAGCCCCGGAAGCCACTCAGGGATAAGGGTTATTGCAAGTATATTACGTTAGTGTGGAGATTTGATGAAGTGTTTACTTAAGGGGGCGGTTCATTAGGAATTTGTTAACGTTAGACTTGAAGACATCCAAGTTGTAGTCAGGTGGGAAGCAGGTAGACGGAACAGAGTTCCATAGGCGTGCAGTTCTAAGAAAGAAGCTTTGTTCATGGAATCCACGTTTTGATTTAGGCACAGATATAGAGTGGGGGAAATTTTTCACAGTTGATTCAACTAGACAGGTGTTTTTCGTGAAAGATTGGCGAAGGGGGACCAGAATTTGGAGTTCAGACGAGCACCTGCCATGGAAATAACAATAAAACAAGGATAGGCTCGCAACGTCTCCTCTGTGGGAGAGAGGTTGCAGGGTAGAGAAAAGGGCACCCCCCACTAACCCACGACGTCTATTTTGTACTCTGTCAAGACAGGATAGGCACATATGGCAGCAGCATTCCATCCTTGGACGTACTTGGCTTTTATATAGATAGATAATTGCATCAGTAGTGAGATATCTTCTGGAGCGGTAGAAGGATCTCACCATCTTTCAGCGGCATTGGCAACAGACTTGATGTACGTGTTCCATTTCAGATCAGGAGTAAAGGTAAAAACCAGAAGCTTGTCAAAACACGGGGGGTCTCCCAGACGAGAGCCATCTATCCCAATTGATGGCAGATGGGGATCAGAGCGTTTATGATGTAAGGATAGGAGTTTGGTTTTAGATGCAGTAAAGGTAACCAGCCACGTCTTCCCCCACTGAACCACACGCTCGAGATCAGAGGAGAGAGAATCAGAGAGAACTTTGTCATTAACCGCCTTTGATGTGTTGCCGTAGATGGTCGTGTCATCAGCATAGATGTCAACGAATGATTTAAGTATGTGTTTAGAGTGATCATTGATGTAGATCAAGAAGAGAGTTGGGCCCAGGATTGACCCCTAAGGGACTCCAGCATTAATACTTCAGGCCTCTGATTTTTGTCCATCGGCCACTACTCTTATGAGCCTATCGGAGAGAAATGATTTAATGATTGAGAAAACATTTACAGTTATACAGTAGCTGGAAATCTTGTGAAGTAGACCCTTATGCCATACCTTGTCGAAGACCTTTGATATGTCAAGAGCAACTGCCCTAGAAAGGAAGCCTTTGTCAAGAGATTCACTAATCCTGTGAGATATAACCGTTAGCACATTTGCGGTAGATCTTGCAGAGCGGAAACCATATTGTGTGTCACTAAGAAGGTTGTTTCTGCTGAGGTGGTTGACTATTTCCCTATTTAATATGGATTCCAACAACTTACTCATAACACACAGAGAACTTATTGGTCTGTATAGAGAGGGGGATGACTTATCACCTGAATTCTTAAATACAGGGCAAACTGATGAGGTCTTCCAGGGAGTCGGAAAGCACTTCTCCTTAAGGCAACGTTTAAACAGTTTCGTAAGTATGGGAACAGGTTCTGGTTGAAGTTTTATTAACACTATAATTTGGCCGGTAGCTGTACTGGAATCAAGGTTCTTGATTAGCTTGGCGACCTCAAGCACAGATATTTTTATGTTACCTAGCGTGTTCTGTATTATAGGAGGAAATACGGGGAGTGGATGGCCTTCGTCTCATAGGGTAGAATTAGCTGCAAAGTTCTTTGCAAATAGTCTGGTCTTGTCTGATGCTGACGAGATGACTTTTGGTCCATTGATAATTGTTGGAATAGAACGCACACTTCTATTCAGGATACTATTTGTTATTTGCCAAAACTGGTGGGAACCAAGCCGCTGATCTGCTACCTTGGATTTAACAGACTGGGCATATAGCTCTCTTGCATTTTTATTACTCTTTTACAGTGGTTGCCGGAGTTCCTGAAGGCAGTTTTAGTCTCAGTGCATCTATTACTTTGGTAGCTATGGAAAAAGTGATTTCTGTGCGCGATAGCAGCAGCATTCTGGGGAGAACCATGGCTTGCTGTTAGGTTTTTGTTGGAATTTTTTATATGGTATGAATTGGTCTATGCCTGCAATTAACCATTCGGTCAGATCTGATACTATAGAGGACACATCCTTTTTAAACATGGAATGCAGAGGTAGATCAGCTATAAATGTACGGAAGCTATCCCAGTCAGCCATGGAGTATCGGTATATAGTACGGTGGAGGGGTACGTTAGTGGACTTATTACATTTAATTTTTATCTGAACTGATACGACGGATTGGTCGGATGATCCTAGAGGAGAATGAACGGAACATGAACATAGCTCAGGGGAAGTTGAGAGAAAAAGTTCTCGGAGACTTTCATATTGACCGGGTATATCGAGCACACGGGTGGGTTCGCGAACAATCCGAGTGAGATCATAAGCAATACTAAATTATGACAAAACCTCCCCTCATCATCATCTGTCTTATTTGAATGGGTCAGCCATGCCACATTATGGACGTTGAAGTCACCACAGATGTGGATTTTACCCGAGGGATGTGCAGACAGGATGTTGTCTATTTTCTCAGATATGTTCTTAAAGATAGTAACTCCGCTGTTTTGGGGCGATAGAGGGCAAATATAAATGCAGTGGTGTTAGCAAGTGCAACCCGGAAGCACATATAGGGTACATTAGGATCTTCTCTAGAGATATCTCTGCCACACAGGAAGCCATCTTTAATGGCGATTTTGGGGGTCAGATTTATCTCACTAATGATGCAATTCTCTATCTATATAAAAGCCAAGTACGTCCAAGGATGGAATACTGCCGCTACATCTGGGCAGGAACTGCTAAAAGCAGCCTATCCTGCATTGAAAGAGTACAAAACAGACTTCGTGGGTTGGTGGGGATGCCCTTTTCTTTTCCCTGCAACCTCTCACCCACAAAAGAGACGTTGCGAGCCTGTCTCTGTTTTATCATTATTTCCATGGCAAGTTCTCGTCTGAGCTCCATTCTCTGGTCCCCCTCTTGCCAATCTTTCACGAAAAAAAAAACACTGTCAATAACTTTCGCCACTCTTTATCCGTGCCTAAATCAAAACGTAGATTCCATGAACAAAGCTTGTTTCTTAGAACTGCACGGCTGTGGAACTCTCTGCTATTTGCCTGCCCCGCCCCCCGCGTATTCAACTTGGATGTCTTCAAGTCCAACACAAACAAATTCCTGATTAACTGCCCCCTTAAGTAAGACACTTTATCAAATCTCCAATACTAACTATTACTACGATACTATCCCATTGATTACTGTACACACAATAACCCTTATCCCTGAGTGGCTCCCTCAGCTGTCCTGTTTCCCCCTTTATTCATTTTCACAGCAATCATTGTTTTCATATACCAATTACTTTTATATGTCTATAAATAAACTGAATATAGAGTTTGTGGTCACTCAAGCTAACCTCACTTTCATCCACGCATTAATCACCTATCACAGGATCATCCTGATGAATCCTGCTCAGAGTTTCCATTAACATAATCCTGTGCGAGGGATCGTACGTTTCATCATCACAGTCAGTTACTTTATTTTTTGTGTAATATTTATGCATTGCTCTAGCAACACGGAACTATCCGCAAACAGAAAAATGACTAATAGTTTTTCCATATACAAAATAATTGGTCGCCTTATCATGATTGCTGGAGATTCGGGAGCATCACCTACTCGCATCAATCGTAGTATACCGCCATCGCTGTTAACATGCAATGCGAGTATTCTTGCTCCTTCTTAAAGTCGCGCAGGACCGATACAGACTGGACCAAATTTTTCAAAATAGCTCTTCACTCAGTCCGCAGATACGAGAAGAAAATTGATAAAAATGTCATCGATGTACGATTACATGGCTCGTTATACAGACATATCCTCGACAATTACTGTATTCATAATTAATCGCATTATTATTATTGGTGCAACATTCAGGCCAAATCCATGTCCTGTGAGGCAATATATTTTCCATTTAACATCGCCGTTTGGAAGGACCACAGTGATTTGTATATGAACATCTGAAGATGATAGGTCTTCATCAGGTCAAATATTAATACCGCCATTCCCGTAACTTCAGCGCACATACATCTGCATTTGTTGTGAATACGTCGACAAAATCAATGAGCTCTCTGTAATTCATTACGAGTCTTCTACACTACCGTCATTAACGCTCCTCGGCTTTATATGGCTCCAATCATCTATTTTCAGCCATAAATCTTTTTTTTTCCATATTTGGTCCAAATATGCTTGCCACGAGTTACTCCGCTGGTCTATTTTTCAATTGCCCCAGTGTTTATCCGCCTGCCAACTCCCATGCGACAGCCCATTTTTTTCCTTTGTTAGCTAAATAGAGCACTTACGCCTGGTTCATCAATGCCAATCGCTAGTAACGTTTTTATGACAATGTTGGAGATTAAATCGGCCGACACCTTGCAAATTTAAACTTCACATAAAAGAATATCAATGCTCATCTCAAAGCTAATACATATGGCAGTAATTTGCATATGAGGATAATGAATCCTCAGACAAGGAACAACTGTTATAGATGCTGTGGCTAGATCCGTATAGGCGAAATAGCTAAGTTGAAATAATAATAATTGTGATTTCGTTTATGAACGTCTCTCTGGAAAGGGTTTTATGGGATTCATTTCCAGAGGATTTCCCTTAATCCCGGCTTCAAACCAGGAGCTTCAAAGATCAAGCGTTTTCCTAAGGATGTTGGTGGTACCTATAATTGCAGATGTTAGAAGGCCGCCTAAAACATCGGGGATTTTTGTTTTTTTCGATTGTCCTTCCAGACGACTTGAAACTACTCCTGCTTGATACTACAACTGGGATTATTTGTGTTTTAACCCCGTGTATACGCCTTATGTCCAAGGTCAATGGAGCACAATTGCTCCACTTCTCATTCTCCTTCTCTCTCACATTCCTGTCTCAGGGTACTGAGACGTCTACAATCTGCCAGTATTTTGAGACCTTGTCAATGACGACCAAACCCGGACGATTATGTTCCAATTGCTTGTTCGTTATGACAGTTTTGTCCCGCCATACCTCTACCTTGCCATCCTCAGTTGTTCTCACTTCATCAGGCACCTCCTCAACCCATTTTCCAGCACACTTCACCCCAACCCTTTTACACACCTCTCAATATATCCGGAGTCCCATGCGATCGTGTCTTTTGCGGTACCCTCTGGGCCAGTCCACTACACCCTGCTGCAAGGTGCGCAATTGACTTTGAGGTCTTACAACAAATCCGGCATTCTGCAGCAATTTCCTCTCCTCGAACCACCTTTTTGAACAATCGTGTTCCTAATGCCTGCTCTTGTGCTGCACAAACAAAAGCTTCAGTACTCTTAGCCAGATACCTAACTTTAAGCCATTGCCATGGTCTTTCATCAACCACTTCTGCTATATCCTGGAAGAACGTTCCATGCATTTTCTTCCTAGCCAGTTCCTCTGCCCTTTCTCTATCCATACGTTTCACATAATCAGCTTGGATCTCACATACCTCCACTTGATTGGCCACAACCTTAAGTATCCACTCCCCACTTCTTACCACATGCTCCTTCAACCACGGTTCTAACACAATCTTTTACACTTTTCAATCCTCTCCCACCATCTTTCCTCTTTTTATACAGTCTTGCTACGCTACTTCACTTCCTTGAAATATCCCACGTTTAATGCCAACCTGCCCCTATCTCCTCTCTGTTTGCTGTCAGCACCGTTTTCCATTGAGCCATACTTGTCTCCTAAAGCCCTACCACATTCTCAGCAACCTTCATCATCAATAGTATTACACGTATCCATGAATGAGGAACCATGTCATAAGACTTTCTGTAATCGATCCATGCTACCCTCAGATTCCTCTTCTTTTTCTTCGCATCCTGCATTATTGCTTTATCAATTAGTAGTTGCTATTTAGTACAGCTCGAACCTCTCCCGCACCCCTTTTGTTCATCAGGACAACACCATTACTCTCTAGATATTCATAAATTTTCTCCGCAAATATTTAAGTCAACAGTTTTCACATCAATGGCAGACATGAAATTGGTCTATAATTATTGGCATCTGTTCCTTTTGCAGAGCCTTTCCTAATCAGTGTTGTTCTTCCCTTCACAAGCAAATCAGGGACATCTCCCGACTCATAAACCCTTTGCAGAGCAGCAGCCATAGGTTGATAAAGGCATGGGAACTGTTTAAACCAGAATCCCATCACTCCATCTGGACCAGGTGCCTTCCAGTTTGTCAACCTTCGTATGCCAGCTTTAACGTCATCGATGGTTATCTCAACGTTCTTCATCTGCTGCATATCTGATAGCCTTTCTCTGACCTCTCCCAACCAGCTAGCCTTCTCATTATATCGCCCTTCGACGGACCAAATCTCACTCCAGAACTTCCTTGCATCTTTTGCATTTGGAGTGTCGTTATTTCCCGCTTGTTTACTACCATTTAATTCTTTATACAGCTGAGACTGATTGTTCACGAAAACGTTGTTCTGCCGAAATGCAACACTTTTTCCAACAAAATTCCTAATTTTTTACCACTAGTGTGGACCTTCTCTTTCAACATTGTTAGAACGTTCATCGTTCCCTTTTCCAGCAATCTATACCTCTTTTCAAGCTCGACCTGAGCTTTCTGTCATAGTTAACCTCCTTTTCTTATTTCTTCGATTCTACCAATGTCTTTCCGCCACCGTTTAATATTTTCTTCAAGCCGCCTCTGCCAGTGTGGCCTTTTATCGTTCATTTTTCCCTTTTTCTTCTTTAATAAGCCAAGACGATTCGCAATAACGTATGACGCTGCATATAGAAGCCTGTTAAGGTCCGTAATCGATATGTTCTTTCTTATGATGTGAATTACTCCTTGAATTATTTTTACTTCGGTTTTCACCTTCCGCCTATCACTTCTCTTCATGCTTGGAATCTCTATGATATTGTCTCTAAGAAAACCTCTCTTAACTTCTGAAGTACTTCTTTTTCTACAGAAGTCAAAGTTCAAACTTCATCACCACTTTTCCATACATCTTCTCCTTTCACTGGTTCCATTGTCTCAGAGTCAATGATCTCATCTGCCTTAGATCCCTCAAACTCCTTCTCATCACTTCCCCTAACCATAGGATTCCATTCCTCCTCAGTTGTCCGCCTCCCATCATCGTTTACATTTTCCTTCTGCACTTCCACTCTCTCAGTTCTTTCATCAGAGCTAGTTTCATCAATTTTACTTTCGTTATTCATTTCATTTCTAACCATCCATTCAATCTCTTCTCTTGCAATCACTGAAAGTAGGTTGCTATTTTTAATTTGTTTTAACTGGGATACCAAACTCGCGACACTTCTAGGTTCCCCTCCTCTCGATTCCCATTCTTCCTTCCCTTTTCGGATATATCCATCAGATTTGGTGCTTCGGCTTCTTACAAAGCATTCCCACAGGACTCTTCTTTCCTCATCCGTCCATGTTTTGTTTACATTTCCTGTTCCAACTCCCTTCGTGTCTTGGTACCCTCTCTGGCAATTCTCACTCCCCCTATCTCCAGCCACATCCTCAGAATTTCGAAGAGTTGTATGACGACGACAGGACTCACCCTGTTGACCAGTGGGACACCTATCTGACGTGAGACCATCACAAGATGTTCTAGCCTCATTTACGTCGTTATTTTCAATATTTTGATTTGATATTCTCCCATAAATGGGGTTAGTGAATTGAAGGTAACACCACCGCCGATAGTTTTATCGAGACATTATCTCTAGGAGGGTTCCCCACCAAGGTCAAAGATCCCCTCCCGACCTTTTCCCTCCATCAACACCACTATTCCCATTACCATCACCAACAACAATAGAAATAAAATCTACAATGATAATAGCAACACTAATATTGGTAGCAATAATATTAACAGCAAAAACAACAATAGCAATGACAGCAAAAAAACAACACCTACCATTACAGCTACAGTAATAATAAAAAATAATAAAAACATACCACCATTACAACAACAACCACCACCACCACCACCACTACTACTACTACTACTACTACTACTACTACTAATAATAATAATAATAATATTAGTGGTAATAGTAATAACCAATAAAGTAATTTTTTAAATAATAATAACAATAATAATGATAATGATGATAATGATAATAATAATGATAATAATAATAACAAAAATAAAAATAATAATAAGTCGGAAAACACTATAATAATAATAATAATAATAATAATAATAATAATAATAATAATAATGATAATAATAATAATAATAATAATAATAATAATAATGATAATAATAATAATAATAATAATAATAATAATAATAATAATAATAATAATAATAATTTCAGTAAGAAAAGCTTACTTCGTTCGTTTTTTTTTTTTTTTTTAAACTCCTTTGCCGATGTTGCTTTTGGTCAGAAAAGACAATTCCTCGTTTAACAATAAATTAATTTTTAAATACTAATTTCAGTTAGAAATTTTTTTTTCCCCTCTGCTATTTTTTTTTACTCCGCCGCTGATTTTGCTGAGGACCGGAAAAATGTACAAACTAATAATCATAATAATAATAATAATAATAATAATAATGAACCGCCCCCTTAAGTAAACACTTCATCAAATCTCGACTCTAACGTAATGTACTTGCAATAACCCTTATCGCTGAGTGGCTTCCGGGCCTTGATAAGTGGTGACCACTGTGTAAAAAAAATTAATTATAATATTAAATATTTGTCCAAACTTCTTGTCAACTCGCGACGTCAACTGTTATCTTCACAGACCTTTCCCACAGTCTCTCTCTCAGCTGTCCCAAAAAAAAAGGCTGCGTTGTGCTTTCCCCTTCATTCATTTTCACGACAATCATTGCCCTTCTATGCAAATTACTGCCATATGTACATAAATAAACTGTCTAGGGACGAATGTTTTTCTTTTCTTTCTTTTTTTTGATTCCGTCACCTGACAGAGGTGCCGTCATTTGTGTAAGCTACGTTTTTCATTACTTTCGCAACAGTTTGCACATTTTCTCCTTGTTTTTGTTTAGTTTATCTCTGCGTCTTTCACTCTTTATAATCGCGTTGCTGATCCAATAGTCAGGAGATTAACGTCTCTGAGTTAGAAAACTAACGGCTGTAAGTTCGAATCGGTTGATAGGTAGGCTAATTGATTGAACATATAATGATAAATTAAACATTTTTTTTACAAAACTTAGTGTAGAAATGTAGAAATACTAATTAATTATTTAATTATTATTGTTAGTCCTTAAAATAAAAGGAAAAAACTTTCAGAGATTGTAGTTGAGTGAGCTTTTTGATCGGTTTCCTTTTGTCTCGTCAGGAGAATTTCGTGTGCGTTGCATTGAATTATACCCCATTGTCATTTTATGTTGTGGATTTTAAAACCTCATACATACATGCAGATTGCTTCAGATGATCATACGTACGTAAATCCATATTGTTGGTCATTTCCGGTAAAGTCGTCATATGCGGGGTATCTCCTTTTTAGATCCGTTTTAAATGTAGACTTCTATCAGTGTTTATGGCAGTGGAATATTTGGATCCACCTTACGCGATGCTAACATAAACATGATTCTTGTCTTTAATTATTAATATAATATATAAACGGCTATACATCTGTCTGTTTGTCTCCATATTTTACAAAAAATGCCTCAAATGATTGCATTTTTATAGACCGTTCTTTCATGGGACTTTAGCCGATTAAAATAGTTTTAAAGGTTAAAATAGTTCTTAAGGGCTCAAAATTTGATCAAAATTGAAAAAATCGTTAAACACTTGTACATGTATCGTATCTTATTTTGAGTTTTGAATTTTTAACAAATTCCTATTCGTGTCATATTGGTACAGCGGTAATTTAGCGATTACAGAAGATTAATTGACTTATTGAAAAAAATAATTTTCTAAGGAAGGGATTTTTTAGTTTTCTTTTATTATTGTTTACAGTTGTAGAGGTTAAACAACTTCTAGGACTATCTATGTATCTTTCTGTCTGTATATATATATATATATATATATATATATATATATATACTTCGGAGTAGTTTCTGCCACAGAACTTCTGATAAATATAATGTTTTCACTTTGACTTTCCATGTCTCACTGACTTTAGCAAATAGGGTGCATACCTTTATAACTATTTGCTAATATTTTCACTCCTCTGATGAGATGGTAGACATCGAAACCCTATAGGTTAAGGAGATAAACTTTCTAAAACATTCTTTGTCTTGCTTAGAATAATAAAAATTCTTTGATATGAAACTCAACCACTTCATTTCATTTCAATGAGAGTTTTTTGAAATTCATTGAATTACAATTTAATATATATATATATATATATATATATATATATATATATATATATATATATATATATATACCGATTACGTGCTGGACTGTAATACATATGGTCCGGGTAGTTCAATTCCTAGAAACAGTGAAGCTACGCTGAAGAGGTAGGTACCTCGACACATGCGTGTCCGTAGACTATTGTTTTAAAAATAATAATAAATAAATAAACATATTTGTTTAATATGATAGATTTTCTAAGGAAGATAATCTTCAAGGTGAAGGAACTATTTAATCGTATTATCGTATAAAAATCAACAAGATATATATATATATATATATATATATATATAGTCTTTGAAGTTTTTAACATTTGAAACCACACAAAAAATTATTTTTTATCATTCATTAAAAAAAAAAAAACATCTAGTCAGTAAGTCATTTAATCACCTGCAATCACTGCATCAACTCTCAAATTTACTATAATACCAATTTTTATATTTTTTAAGGGATCATCAATTTTTATATTTTTTAAGGGATCATCAGTTGTTTACCATGAAACACTGTTTCGGGGATTTAAAAACATATATATATATATTAACTATGTCTATATGTTTTCTTAGTTATCAAACGCTAGTGCCCGGACTGTTTAAAGCCCTTTCGTTCTTAATGCATTTTACTACTCCTACCCCTACTTTTACATTCATCCCTCTTGGTCTTCTTCCTCTCCTTTTTTTTCCCCATCGTTTTGTTTTTATTTAACATTTGTTATTTCCATGGAAATTTATTTCTTTTTACGTCTTTCTTTATCTATTCTTTTTTGTGTTGTTTTCTTCGCTCTTTTCATTTTCTTTTATTTCTCTATTTGAAATTATTCCGAGTTTATTGTTTCTTTTTTCTTTTTTTCTTTCATTCTTTTATCGACATTGTCTCTTATAAACAATCAATTGCTGTCAAGAGTTTGGCTCTTGTGCTTTATTGCTTTACTTGTATTCATTTCAATTACAACACACTGTCTTTTTACGGCATAAACACGTTGACGCTCTGGTTCTCGTTAGATCACCGAATGTCAATCAAGGTTGATCCTGAGAATACCAACCGCTGTATGTAAGAGGATGTCGTCACCTCTCTGCAAGAACTGCAAAAACACAACATCGAAATCTCCCCTAATCGGAATATACATGCGACTGTAAAGTGCTCTTGACTTTCATATTTGGAAGAAGCGGATTCAACCCGCCTATATTTAATATAGCTGGATGGCTATAATAAGTTACAATGTCGTTGTAGAGATAATCTAAGGCCATCATGGTTTGGTGATGACATGATTGATTTTGATATACAAGACATGGTAAATAGTGATGGTCAGGATCGTTTGGTTCGGCATCTTTTTGTTGTGAAAAAGTTGGGAGGGAATAGTTTTTGGCGTCCAAAGTGGAGTTTAAATAATAATCGCTTAGAAAGCAGTTCAGCCGTTGATGTTCAAGAGACATCATTGCTGCTGGAATGTAGATTTGCTGATTGCCCCACATTACTAAAAAGCTTCCATAAATCTCGAGTTACTATAGTGTAATCTCGATATACGATGTGCAATCAATAAGTTTCCAGACTTTTTTTCGTAAAGGCATTTCGCACAGGCTTTTAAAATTGTCATATACACTTTGAATTCTTCTGAAATGACTGGCTGATTTTATGATTTCTCGTTAAAATGCACAGTTACAGAATGAATTGGAATATACCCTATTAAAGCCTGATTTTCACACCTGAAGAATTTCAATAATACAGCCAGGGCATAAGAACACTTTAGAAGAAGGATATGCAATAAAATTCTGTAATAAACTTGGAAAACATCACAGAAAGGTAGGAAATGTTCCAGATTGCTTTTGAACCATCTTGCATGAATCAAACATCAGTTTTTAAGTGGTATAAGAGATTCAAGGACGGAAAGAAGTTTGCGAGAGATGATTAAACGAGTAAAGAAGTTAGAGCATCAATTAACTACATAAAGAATTTCCTGACCGTCGTATGCCAATCGATGCAATAAGTGCACAGTTTTATGTAAGTGCATGACACTGTACACAAAATAATTTGTGGGGGGAGTGAAAATGCGAAACACTGGCGCCAAGTTTTTCCCAAGGGTGCTTCATCTTTGTCACAAACTTTTCGACCAAGATTGTCATCAAAACAGTTCCTTATCCTTCCTGTGGTCCAGACGTCTTCCTTGTGATTTTTGTCTAAGCTCAAGGAGAACCTTAGAAGCTGTCGTTATGAGACAATTTAAGAGATGAAAGAGGCTGTGACAGGGGTCATGGACACGCTTACCCAAAAGGATTTCCATGTGACCTTGTTGTTGGAACCGTACAACAAGTGCAGTGGAGCCGGTGGAGATTATTTCGAAAGGGGATTAAAGTGCCCATACGCAAAAATGTCTGGAAATTTATAGAAAGCACCTCTATTACTATCTTCACTCTGATACTGGTTTCGTTTTTTTAATCATTATTTTTCACCAGACAAATACAAATACAACTCCTATTTCTTATTATATCCCTCGTTGTACGTCATTCTTTTCGCTTTCTTTTTATTTGCAACTGATGTATTAACGCTCATTCCGTGACCAGATCCAGTGGCGTCAGCCACAACCGAACGAACAACTAAACCAATGAATGAATTTAAGCATACGTGCTACAAAGACGTGTAAGAATGTCCTTATTGAAATAAATAGATATAATGATGTAAATACTCGCTCACTGGATGATTCTGCCTTTGTCGCAATGCAAAGCAACATGCCGGTCCCACATATTGACAATATAGAACAGGAAATCTTCATTTTAAATGCAAATGCAACCCGGAACGTCGCTCCTCATATTCCCACACTGTCTCTGCTAATAATAATACCGCGTCCATTGTCCCTTTTGTGTTGTCCTTTTGCTTCAAGCAAACACGACATGCCGCATGCATTATGGTAAATCGACTGTTTGACGCACTTCTAAATATGCATATGTCTCCGTAGACGGACTAATATCTATTGGTGATATGCGTATCCTTTTCAAGAATTTAATTTCAAGTCAAATACGGTGACTGAGTTCATGGGACATTTGACAATGAATCTTTGTTTTGTATATTTATCAGCCGGCCTTGCTTAAAGACCGTTTTGAACGCATTAGTGAATTCTCTCTTTTCTTTTTCTAAAATCATTCTTTTATTCGGTGTCAAGAATGCCCGCTTGTCTTTTTAGCAAAAAAACTATTCGCTCGTACGATCGCAATCGTGTGTCTTTCTTTTTCAGAGGAAACATTGGGACTTGTTAGAGATACTAGTCAGCTTGTCAAAACATGAGGCCTCCCCAAAACGAGAGCCATTCGTTTCAATTGATGCCAGATGGGGATCAGAACGTTGATGATGTAAAGATAGAAGCTTGGTTTTAGATGCATTAAAAGTAACCAGCCACTCCTTTCCCCGTTGTATCACGTGCTCAAGATCAGAGGAGAGAGAATCAGAGAGAACTTGGCCGTTTACGGTCTTAGATGTGCAACCATAGATGGTAGTGTCGTCAGCAAAAATGTCTACGAATGATGTAAGGATGTGATTTGGAAGATCATTAATGTAAATCAGGAAAAGAGTTGGGTCCAGGATGGACCCCTGAGGGACTCCAGCATTAATGTTGCGAGTTTCTGATTTTTGCCCATCAACTACTACTCTTATGAACCTATCAGACAGAAATGATTTAATAATTGAGACGACATTTCCAGCTCTACCATAGCTGGAGATCTTGTGCAGTAAGACTTTATGCCATAACCTATCAAAGACCGTCTATATATCAATAGCAATTGCTCTAGAAAGGTTGCCCCCGTCGAGAGATTTATTAATCCTATGAGATATAACTGTAAGCACATCTGCTGTAGATTTAGCAGAACGGAAACCATATTGTGTGTCACTAAGGAGGTTAATTTTTCTGAGATTGTTGATTACTTCTTTATTTAACACAAATTCCAACAACTTACTCATGACGCACAGGAGACTTATTGTCCTGTATTGAGAGGGGGTGAGCGATCACCTGAATTCTTAAGTACAGGACATACTGATGCGATTTTCCAGGGTGATGGGAAGCAATTCTCCTTAAGACAACGTTTAAACAGTTTTATTAGAGTGGACGCTAATTCTGGTTGAAGTTTTTTGAGTACTATAATTGGAATATCATCATGGCCGGTTGCTTTACTGGAATCTAGGTTTGGCAACATCACGTACATATATTTGTATATCACATAGCGTGTTTTCTGATACAGGAGGAAATATTGGGGGTTGGCGGCCTTGGTCGCAAAGGGTAGAATTAGCTGCAAAGTTCTTGGCAAAGAGTTAGGCTTTGTTTGATGCTGACGAGATTACCTCAATTCCATTGATGATAGTTAGGATAGAGCACACGGTTCTGTTCAGGATACTGTTTGCTTTTTGCCCAAACTGGTGAGAACCAAGGCACTGCTCAGCTACTTTGGACATACATAACTACATTTAAACAGACAGGTGAGATTCATATTATAGACAAACCTGGGTGCCCGGCATTGTCCGGGTGTTTGGAAGTGTGTGTTGAACAACAAAAAATAGGCAGGCAGGCTCGAACCCGTGCTGCAAAGGAGGAAAAGAAAGCGACCAATTTCTGATAAACTGCCCTCTTAAGTAAGATACTTTATCAAATCTCCATTACTAACGATTAACGCGATATTATCCTGTTGATTAGTGTACAAACATAAACCTTATCCCCGAGTGGCTTCCGGGCCTTGATAAGTGGTGACTACCATGTAAAAAAACAGAGGTGGCGGCTTTGCTGTTGCGTCTATAGCCAATCGGAAGGGACGTAGGTTAAAATGAAGGCTAGTAAATCGAAAAGAAGGGATGACTTTTGAAAATATTGGTGAAGAAAGAACAGTGCTCATTTGAGGATTGAGTAATTAATACTTTTAGCCAATTTTTCGATATTTGTCATCCGAAGAGTGAAGCTTCAAAATGATATCAATCTCGTGAAAATCTGTCGCTTCTGTCGAAAATTTTACGCATACATACAAACATACAGTTATATATACATTTAAACAGACAGGTGAGATTCATATTATAGAAGATTACTTTCTTTTCTTTTCTTTTGGGGGTCTGGAGGTAAAGGCTTAGTAAATGAAGTCAAAGGTTACTTCGTGGCTAGGGGACAAATCTCTTGACAGAAATTGTCACTTACTAAACTGATGATTGCGTATAAAAGAATAATTATTATTTAATTATATATATATATGATCGCTTTTATTCAGTTTTGAGAAAAAGTGATATTACCTGTATAGATTCTTCCGTGTGTAATTGTAAGGCAAACGTTTTTAAGTTCCTGAAACAGTGTGTTATGGTAAACAGCTGATGATCCTAAACGAATGATTTAAACTAACATTAAGACTATCGTGAATTCGAGAGAGGAAGTTGACGCATTATTATTATTTTAATTACTTACTGACTTAATAGTTGTTAACGAAGGATAAACTATTCAAAAGTTAAATATAAATATATATGTATATATATACATATATATATGTGCATATAGATGAACACATGCATATATATGCATGTATATATGTGTATCTACATTTTATATATGTATGCATACATATATGTTTATATATATTATATGTATATTTATATATGTGTGAGGTAGCGACAACGAAAGGATGAATATAAATATATAATCAGATTTTTACCTTGAAAATGCTGCCGTGAAACCTGACATAGTTACAGGGGATACGTGAGAAAGAGTGGCTACCTTGGTTGAAGTGAGTGTCCCTAATGATGGACGTCTGAACAGAGCTGAAAGAGAGAAAAAAAAGCAAATATCAAAGTCTCACGTATGATATGAAAAGAAACTGGAATTTTAGGGAGATATCAATCATACACGTTATCATAGGTGCAACAGGGCTTATGAAGAAGAGACTGACATCCTACTTTACTAATATTCATGGTGAACTAAGTGCGACAGAATCCAGACAATTGCACTTAAGGGAATAGCAAGGATACTAAAAAGAGCTCTCGGTTGGTTGCAATAAAAAGCAGGGGAATGTTGGCAGCTGGTTTGGCTGCCCAGATGATCTTAATAACGTGTGCATTTAAGTTTATAAATGTTAAATTTCTCGTGATAATCGTAGTGGATGACACGGTGGTTCAGGGGTAACCTTTCTTACTGATGGAGTCAAAGGTGGCTTCGTGGATAGGGGTTCGAATTCTTCGACTACCTGCAATCGTCACTTCCTGCACTGATGATTTCGAAAACATAAAACACTTGTGTGTTCAGGCCTTAAAATATTATTTATAAATTATATAATATATATATGTATATATTATTGCAAAGTTTGGTTTCGTATAAGAGGTCTCTAGTAGTTAGCTGACCGAAACCTGCTTAGTACTGTGTACAATCTATTACTGCTTATGTTAAACCAAATAAAGAGTATATATATATATATATATATATATATATATATAATTATTTTTTTACTATAATAATTAAATACCTACAGACACTAGTGTTTCATCCTTTCGGGATTCTTCAGTGCAGGGTGTCACGATTACTACCAGTCGAACGATTCGAACCCCGGAACACGAGACATCTCTGGCTCGATTAGCGGAGGCCGTATCCATTCGGCTACCATTAACCGTGTGAAATGGCGTTGAATTTTAAACATTTTAGTTTAAATGTTCATTACGTCAGACAGACAGTGATCAAATCGTTATACGATGATCTATGCATAAGAGCTAAATTGACCGACTTTTAATTCAACGGAAAGTGCTCAACGATAAGAAACGAATTTCTTAAAGGGGCTGTCATAATTATTTTTTTTACTGTAATAATTAAATACCTACAGACACTAGTGTTTCATCCTTTCGGGATTCTTCAGTGCAGGGTGTCACGATTACTACCAGTCGAACGATTCGAACCCCGCGACACGAGACATCTCTGGCTCGATTAGCGGAGACCGTATCCATTCGGCTACCATTAACCGTGTGAAATAGCGTTGAATTTTAAACATTTTAGTTTAAATGTTCATTACGTCAGACAGACAGTGATCAAATCGTTATACGATGATCTATGCATAAGAGCTAAATTGACCGACTTTTAATTCAACGGAAAGTGCTCAACGATAAGAAACGAATTTCTTAAAGGGGCTGTCATAATTATTTTTTTTACTGTAATAATTAAATACCTACAGACACTAGCGTTTCATCCTTTCGGGATTCTTCAGTGCAGGGTGTCACGATTACTACCAGTCGAACGATTCGAACCCCGCGACACGAGACATCTCTGGCTCGATTAGCGGAGACCGTATCCATTCGGCTACCATTAACCGTGTGAAATAGCGTTGAATTTTAAACATTTTAATTTAAATGTTCATTACGTCAGACAGACAGTGATCAAATCGTTATACGATGATCTACGCATAAGAGCTAAATTGACCGACTTTTAATTCAACTGAAATATATATATATATATATATATATATATATATATATATATATATATATATATATATATATATATATATATATATATATATATATATATATATATCACATACTAGACCAAGCGAACTTGCAGCATTGGGTTAATACAGGTTGAATCATAACATTGCGTCGGTTTTGTAAATAAATAAATTGCGTCGGTTTTGTAAATAAATCTTTCCTATACATGGAAGCTTAAATGAGAAATAAGACTCGCTTAACCAGGCCCATTCGTTCATATGATAAAACTTACGTTCGCCCTCCAGACATTTCATGTAACTTTTAGAAAACATTTTACGTTTCATTATCTAACCATACAACTTGATGAACGACAAGGTCGTGGCGGCTGATGTGACATTCAAAAGCTGGGTTATCGTCAATAAAAGGCTTATTTAAAGGCAAATATCTTTATTTCAGTATATCAACAATCCGTGACACATGTGCACACCGAGCTCCCGACGATAATATATGTAGATTGCATTCTTATACATGGTTGAATCTTTCGGTTTCAAATTGTTTCAATTGATTTTATTTATGAAAAGGGTTAGACATTTGGAGCCTGTCTGTCTGTGATCCTGGAATATCATTTAAATAAAATATAGTATTCGGCGATGCAAGTCATTATCTTTATTAGTAAAGATATATGTGTCTGGAGAGGAAGGGTCAGAGTAACATATTAAATATGTTGTCAATGCATGTATAATTGTTAATTATTTCATTCTTTTGTTCAATGCTTGACTCCTGAAATCCATATGGCAAACTGTGGATTATATATGTCTACGAAAAGAAAATAATCAGTTTATATTTGTAATAACTGAGAATTATTAATTTCTGTTTCTTTCTAGTTTGCTATTTGCTTTTTAGCCCTTAATATAACGTTGGCAGAATACAAAACAGGCTCCGAAATCTAGTGGGTGGTGTCCCTTTCTTCTCCCTACTACCCTTTTTTCAGAGAAGATATATTCCTTATCTAGCTCAGTTCTATGGTTAATTTTTATGGTGGATTTCTGACTATGCCCTCCCATAAAGTATTCACAGCAAACCCTCGTCTAACTTTCTGTGAATAAAACGAAATGAAAATTCGATTGTACGATAGTCGTTAATATGGAGAGACACAAAACGTTGTAGACTCCGTCGCAGTAAATTACAGTGAGAAATAAACGACTCGCATTCTTTTTAACGAAAACTTTTAGGTCTGGAATTTCAAACTATGCATTTTTCAAAATATTTGAACAGTTCATTTTTCCTTCTTTAGCCACGAGTGGCTTTTCGTCTCCACTGTGACGTCACCCAAGTGTCTCGAATACGTGCTTCTCACGTTACGTTAAGAACACCTGTGTCCTTATATTTTTGCTGGGACGTCACTTTGCGCAGCCAGCTTGGTCATTTGTATATCTGTATACATAACGAGAAAAGTTTCTATCCTAGAATTGCTCGCCTGTGGGACACAATAAATAATCTTGTCTTCCCAACTGACTATAATATAGTCGTTTGGAAATCCAGCGTGAACAAGTTCTTGTTAAGAAAAATAAATTCAATAAATAATTTTAATTAAATTTCCACCCTCACCAATCATTGATCTGTTGTGTTTTTGGACACCCATAGACTTTTATCGTCGAGTGGTTTTTAGATAAGCGTTGACCCCTAGTTAAACTACACATTATATATACTGGACTAATATATGTTATGATCGCACATACGTTGTCACGCTTCACACATAAACTGAGAGCATCTGATCAGAAAAAAATAGGAACTGGTTAGTAATTTGATGTTGTAAAAGAAACCCTTGTAAAAATAAATTGTTCAAAAATTAAAGTATATTTCCACGACTAAAATAGTATAATAAAAAATAAATAAATTTAAAATAAGATTATTTATTTTTTATCAAGTAATAATAATAACAATAACAATAATAATAATAATAATAATAATAATAATAATAATAATAATAATAACAACATTAAAAGTAAATTATACCGATTAATATAAAAAGCATTGCATTAGTTTATTTCAATGTAATATTGTTAATGATTGGCCATTATTTAATGGCGGGTTCAAAAATCAGACCTGGCTAATGACGTTATCACATTTAACAATTTATGATACGATATCGTTCGATCAGTACAGATGGCGAGTGGTGATTGATTTATGTTAGTAATATACTAAAACATCTCAATTTACCAATGTTTAAATCAATTACTCGAAAATCAAAATCATGTCGTCCAATTGACTAAAGTAGTCGACTAGAATAATCCATGGTTAGAACATGGTCGGTATTCTGAGGCCTATTTGAGTAGAGAATAACGAGTGAGATAAATGAGTTGTAAGTGTACCAGATCAAATGTGGTATAAATAATCAATGCATAGCTCAAACGTGGCTTTCTAAAGATACGTGATATTAGCAAACATGAGAATCTCTATACTTGAGCAGGGAACCAATCTTCTAGGCTACAGACGTGGTATTATTTTCTGAGGATTAAGTCCATATTTCATGTTTAAAATTTTAAATGACGGGTTCATAAGTATTGTTAAAAGAAAGGAGCTATGTCTTAGTAGCATTGAATTTAAGTTTCCATAATCAAAAAAACATTCAACTAACCGATTCAAATCCTGTTTAGTCTTCCATTCTTCGATAAACACATGAGATAAAAGAAAATATCTGTCTATCTTCCAATCTATCGGTTCTGGTAATAACTTTAAGATAATCTAGTCATACAGAAACAATTTGGAAACTTTGGAAGTATGACGTCATATATTATGAATAGCGAGCTTCGTATGTTAAAGAACGGCGTCAACTCTTTCGAAAAATCTTATAAAAGGAAACTAACACCTTCAATTCTTTTCTGCCGCTGTGTAAGTATACATAATAAAGCGTCCCCTACATTTTACAACTAAGTCAATCTATTGATCCGACTGAGAGCTTAAAATTATCTGGAGATAAGGTAACAATTTTTGTAACTTTGCAGTGTAACATCACGTCTTGGATGTGCATACAAAAAGACGTCGACACCTTATTGTTGAAAAAAAAACTGTAAAACAAAACTAATTCTATTACACTGTTATTTCGGCTGATGCTTTGGAAATATACATAAAAAATCGTCTCCTACAATGCTTTGTTTTAATGTTATAACTAAGAAGAAAATCAATGCAGCAATTAAGTACATGGCAAAGACTCATCTTCAGGAGAACAGACCCTAGTATATGTGTTCTATCAAACTGCATCAGGCAATATAGTGTCAATCTCAATTTTTGAGCAGGGTGGAATCATTAGTTGATTGGCATTATTTACAGACTCAGATTGAATACTTTTACGAAAAATGAAAAATCCATTTTTTGAAAATTAGCCCATTAACGCTGAAAAATATTTACCATCTAAAAGTAAAAATGTTATTATCTGAATGATATTTTTTACAAAGGAATCACCACTTATCAAGACCCAAAGGTCACTCGAGGATAAGGGTTAAAGAGTGTACAGTAGTCAAAGGGACAATATCATAGTAAACCTTAGAAATGAAAATTTAGTAAATTGGATTTCTAAAGGAAAACGGCTCATCAAGAACTTATTTATGTTGGACTTTAAGGTGACCATATTGTAGTCAGCTGGAAAGCAGGCAAACGGAAGGGAAGCTCTGTTCATGGAATCCACGTTTAGGTCTAGGCACAGATAAACTATTGATAGTGTTTTCAGCTAGACGAGTGTTTCTCAGGATTGTTTGGTGAGGAGGGACTATAGATTGGAGCTCAGACGAGCACCTGCAATGAAAATAACGATAAAGTATTAAAACGATTATTTGCGGTTATTTAATGGCAATGATTTAATAAATATATAAATACCTGACTTAAATAGTTTAGTCTATTTAATCTCCAGAATGTTGCGTAATGGCTGCAGCTTCTGTGGATTGAAAATCTCTCGCTGAAGATGATATCAAAAATACAAAAGACTTCAGTCATGGCTGATCCAACGAAGGAAGGTATGTATCCCTTTATCTTTATAAGGGGTTGCGTTGAAATTACATGAACACTCACGAGTTTGATAAATAGATTCCCTATTTCGATAAGATAGAACTGAAGAAGGTCAGAAATTACATCAACCAGACAATTATTGAGAAAAAACACTCAAAATGAGAAAAGACGTCTGAATAATTCAAATTAAATAAATTAGCAAAATTCATCTTCAAAATTTAGAAATTTTAAAAACTATGTTTTTTAAAAATATTTTTCTTTACTTATATTCAACACAAGCAAAGCATATTGTCATCAAAACGTGAAGAGGTTAAGCAAATATGTTTGTTAGCATTGTTGTTTGTCCACATTATCTTCTACGAGGACTGTCCCAAAAGTAAACCTCCTATGATTTAATAAAAAAAAAAACGTTGGGGGGGGGACTACGGCGACGGTAAGAGAAGCATTAATACAAGTAACCCTTTGCACCCCAGAATTTATTTTTGAATTCATCACTATTCTCTATCTACTTTTGGCAAACGATGAATGTCGTAAAAGTGCGTACCATGCTTTGCCACTCACATCTCTGTCACCCCTCTGAAATCGACGACCCCCCCCTCTCATAACTGTGTAACTATTCTGACATCAATTTAATCTGCTCTGTAAACATCCAACAGGCGCCGGTTAATGTTGATCGGTTTATTTTTTTCTGTATGGAGAAATTCAATGACACATTTCTGCTTTTGCCACATGTTTACGAGGGAGATAACTTTCTTAAATGCTTACGCTGTCAATATCTGCGACAGATTGATTAAGCCTTTAACCATTGAAGAAATATTCGTTCATCATGACAATGCGATTTGCAATTCGTAATGATTTATTTTGATAGAATGAAAATAGGAAAACTAACTATAAAAACGTCTAACGGGATGCTACTCAAATTCTTTTTATAATTTAACTCCTGTGTTTCATATTTTCAGACGCTCATTATAGAAAATTAAATAATTGTTTAATCAACAATTTATTATTATTATTATTATTATTATTATTATTATTATTATTATTATTATTATTATTATTATTATTATTGCTTGTATCGGTGTTCTTGCTGCTTTAAAGCTGATTGTTAAAAAACTAAAAAACAAAAAAAAAAAATGACGCCATTAATACTATCAACCTTTTTGTGTTCCAGAATGTATTTCTCTACAAAGCTAGAAACATTCTTATGGGACTTTTGCCAAGAATTCAATAACACATATCTGCTACTAACGCACGCCCATGACAGGGCTTGCCTTTTTAGCGTCTCATACCGTCAATATCGTCAACAAAGAAGTGAAGCTTTCAACGCATGAATATATAATCTCTGTCATCATAAAAACACAATTTGCAACCCCCTCTAATTTATTCCGGAAGAATAAAAATAGGATTTACTTTTGAAACGTCCCTCTGGACATTAATAAAGTTCTTGTTTATGATTTAATCCATGTAGTCTTATTTTCAGAAACTAGTTATATATATAAAAAAAGATTTATCCAAACAGCAATTTATTATTATTTGGTATTATTGTAAATTCATTATTTTATATTATTGTAAATTTATCATTATTTTGTATTATTGTAAATTTATTATTTTGTATTATTGTAAATCGGGTAGAATACTTCCATTTAATTCTGAATATCTTGAAAGAAGTAGAGACGGTAGAAGATGACGTGTGAGAGGGGGAAGAGAATTATTAACGCAATTTAGTTATTAGGTTATCTTTTAGCCATTGAGCGAATTTATCTTTCCTGAATATTTTTTAATATTTTAGACGAATAACTTTTGAATTTCCCAACTTAAAATCAGATCGATTTCCAAATCAGATCAACTTCAAAATAAGATCGATTTAAAAATAATATCGATTTAAAAATCATATCGATTTCAAAATCATATCGATTTCAAAATCAGATCGATTTCAAAATAAGATCGACTTCAAAATAATATCGATTTCAAAATCAGATCGATTTCAAAATCAGATCGATTTCAAAATCAGATCGATTTCCAAATAAGATCAACTTAAAAATCAGATCGATTTAAAAATCATATCGATTTCCAAATCAGGTCGATTTCAAAATCAGATCAATTAAAATTAATATCGATTTCAAAATAAGATCAACTTCAAAATCAGGTCGATTTCAAAATCAGACCGATTTCAAAATCATATTGATTTCAAAAATCAGATCGATTTCAAAATCAGATCGATTTCAAAATCAGATCGATTTTTATCACCCTGATCATCAGCATCATTGGAGAATTGACAATGGCTAATTGGTTAACGACTGCCAATTTTGATTGCCAACTTAAAAGCAAATACGTTCATCTGAAACACTTTCACTTTAATTATATTCTTAGGATTCTTCGAACTACTGTTAATTTTTATTTTCCCAACGTCACGGATCCGTGGGATACTTGATAAAACTCAGGGTTTTTTTTTAAGTTACGCTTTCTGGAGTTTGAAGATTCAGTCCTCACTGCGTTTGGCACTTAAAATATAATTGTAAAAGACTTAGACTTTTACTCAGATATGTCTGACAGAACAAGGCTATGCTAATTCCGTAGATTAAAGGAACGGTATCGTTCGAACTTTCATGCAGATGCTACAATTTGAAAGAAAGATTCTCAAGTTCAGCAAAACCCACCTCAAGATGGCGGAAAATAACATTGACGGAAATGTGAAAATAATAATAAAGAGGAGAAAAGTAGTAAAACAATCCAATTCGAAGAACCAATCATCATCTCAAACTTTCAGAAACGCAATTTCAGTTAGATGTGTTGGCAAACTTCACGAGGTGCCCCCGTAAGTACATTAAGTATATTTCTAAGTAGAATTTTAAGTAGAAAGACATCGAGGAACCAAAGGGCAGCAACAGAATCATCTGATTATACGAAATAAATGACACATAAGAAAAACATGAACAATCAGCAACGGGAATTATCAATAATAGATGTAATACATGGTTTTAAAAACAAATTCTTGAAACAATTTTTCTGCTCATTTACACAACCAGCAGGGAGACACAGCGTTGCCCGGAATTAAATCAGGAGTAATAAATATTCCCCACTTTCAATATCCATGACTCGATAGAGATCCTAATAATTCGCAATTTTATTTTTCGACCGATTTTTATCTAGTCATGCTACCCTCGTGTTTTTAATAAACAGTTCCGTTCGGAATTTCGTCCACATTTTTTTTTACACAGTGATCACCACTTATTAAGGCCCGGAAGCCACTCAGGGATAAGGGTTATTGCAAGTACATTACGTTAGTGTGGAGATTTGATGAAGTGTTTACCTAAGGGGGCGGTTCATTAGGAATTTGTTAACATTGGACTTGAAGAAATCCAAGTTGTAGTCCGGTGGGAAGCAGGCAGACAGAACAGACTCGAATTTGACAAAAACATTTCCCCTTTCGACAAGATTAACCTGAAAAGGTTGGAGGTTACATCGACCAAAACGTTGTGAAAATGACACTCAAGATGGAACAATAGTCCTAAGAATCCAAATAATACAAATAACCAATCTCTATCTAAAAAAATCAGAAACATAAAACATATTTAATTTTATGCGATATTTGATTTACTATTACTCTAATCAAAATGGGAACGTTTCTTTAACTTTGTTTGAAACTTATTTAATATACTATATATTAATGTGTTTTTAAGATTGCAATATGTTTATTAATTATTAATATAACATATTAATATTTTTAGTATCTGTTTTAAAATTATTTAATATTATATATTAATATGTTTTTAAGAATGCAATGTCTGTTTAAAATTATTTAATACTAGCGGGGGTACCCGGCGTTGCCCGAGTGTTTGTTTCCGGGACGGGGAGTTTTAAAAAATGTTATGGTAGGTAAGTAGGAAGGATCAAACCCGGAGTCATGAGTAAAAGTAGGAAAATAAAGTGTGAAAAAAAAAACATCTGCAATGTTAACAGTTCGGCCAGCAAGAAAAGTCCATTCCAGTTGTTTAGGAAAAAAAAAAAAACGACTACGGTAGGTCGGCGCGAACGTGAAAATATAATGTGAATTGTCCAGCACGCTAACCACTACGCCACAGAGCACTGCAGCTTAGTTTAGTGATTTTAAATAACTTCACATGAAAGAACTACGAAGCCAAACCGGTGTTCTCTTCTCTACTGTTCCTTGTGAACGATCCCCAAACGGTGTTAAGTGGTGGCAAGGAGAGGAGGAATTTATTAGAGAGAAAATATTTTACCACTTCCATTGATCTTAACCGATTTTGGCCATGACTTCTCAGCAGAAAAAGTATAGAAATCTAAGATTATCGAGGAATTTGAGAAATAATAAGCCTATAATACACCTCAGATATTGTTCTGCCGTTTGTGCATATTATATTTGCATGAAATATCTTGATTTTTAATCCTATTAATGTCAAAATCAGACGGGAAAAAATGAGTTCATTTTATTTATATAGAGATAGAGAAGAGAAGAGATGATAATATATTAATATTTATTTTTTCAAAATTGCAATATCTTTTGTCAACAGTAATTGCCTGTTCTCTTATTAGAATATATATATTTAAACGTGTTATATTTAACATAGAAATATTACTTCACACAAAACAACTGGTATTGTTTTTATTCTTCTATATTTTTATTTAATTAATAGAAGTAAAATATTTATTTCCCAAATTAGATTACTTTTCAAATAGGAAATCAAATAAACAAAAGTATTTATTTCGGCTCAGGCTAAACTGTAAGCAATTTGAAGTGTCACTCGTAAAATGTTTATTGTTTAAACGAAATTAATTTGTAAATGAATAATCACATAAGACTAAATATAATAAAGGCATTAGAGGCAGTTGCTATTAAGTATTAAATCTTATAGTTTGCATTTTTGCACCGGCAACATGTGCTCTCTCACGAAAAGGTGACCTATACTTACTATTACGCATGCAACAAAAGCTGCAGTTTTTAAATACAAACAGCAAACGGCGCCCATAACTATTTAACTTAAATTTTTTAACATTTTTATTTTATTTTAATAGAGACTATATTTTAGAAATACATTTTCATATGTATTGTAGAGGGTGATTCAAAAATGACTTCTTGCTTTTTTTTTACATGGGAGTCACCACTTATCAAGACCCGGAGGCCACTCAGGGATAAGGTTTATTGCGTCTACAGTAATCAATAAGATAGTATTGTAGTAATAGTTGGTATTGGAGATTTGATAAAGTGTCTTACTTAAGGGGGCGGTTTCTCAGGAATTTGTTTATGTTGGACTTGAAGACATCCAAGTTGTAGTCAGGTGGGAAACAAGCAAATGGAAGAGAGTTCCACAGTCGTGCAGTTCTCAGAAAGAAGCTTTGCTCATGGAATCTACGTTTGGATTTAGGCACAGATAAAGAGTGGGGAAAATTATTAACAATAGTTTCAGCTAGACGGGTGTTTCTCGTGAAAGATTGGCGAGGGGGACGAGAAATTGGAGCTCAGACGAGCACTTGCCATGGAAATAATGGCCAAAGTATAATTTTTGACAGAAAATGAATATGAGAAAAATAGTATGAGGCTTGAATTAGAATTTAATGAGTGGCACTAGCTTTTCACAAATTTGAACCACATCAATTAATTGTACAAGGATTTTTCCTTTTACTGTGTTTGTAATACTAATATGCCAGCACCTATTAAGACTAAATTCTGTTTGCAGATAAGAGTTAGTGATGAATACGGTGAAGGGAATTTATAATCTCTATATCTAGGACTGAAATATGTCTGCAGATCCGTAACCAAAAGAGTTTGTATTAATAATAATTGATTATAAATATGAGTATATACATAGAAATTAAATTTTAGAAAGATACCTGTTCAAGAACGTGTAAAACTAATTTTCGTAGAATAGAACTCTTGAATATGTCATTTTTCAAATGTAAGGTTAGAGTATTATTATATCAACTAAAACTTATTAACATAGTTCAAAGAAAAGCAAAACTGGGATTCCACCAAAAAAAAAAACGTTTTTCCTAGAACTACCCGTCTGTGGAACTCTGTTTCGGTGATCTGCTTCCCAATTCACAACATTGCCATCTTCAATCCAACTTAAGTAAGTTCTCATGCACTTTCCACATACATAATCTAATTATATCAAATTCCCACCACAAACTACGCTACTATCGCAATGACTACGACACACACACATTTAAAAGCGGCCTCCAAGTCTTGATATGTGGTAAATTCTTTGTAAAGAAACCTAAAATGTTAGAAATAAAAATTTGTTAAACTTACAACACGTCGGAGATATTTGAATTCTCATGGATTTTATTCTAGTCCGCATTTATACGCTTTTTACATTAAAGTAAATCAAATGAAATATAACCCACATTTCTCAGTTTAGATTTTAACACCGGATCGATGTGTTCCATTATGAAAAAAGGCGAACTATATTCATTCTTTTGGTAACCTTCGGACTTCAGTTTAGTTCAACTAGGACTGAAACATTCCTGCAAATCTATAGTAAAACGTGTTTGAATTATAATTTATTAATAAATATGAACATATACATGACTATATTATAGAAAAGCACTTGTCCAAGGTAAAGTATAATTAATTCTCTTAACAGAACATTTCAGTGTCACTTAAGTAAAAATTAAGATGTGATAATTAAAGCAATTACATAATTTTGATTAAAAAAGTCTTTTAATGGAAAAGAATAATAAAGTCTTTTAATGGAAAAGAATAATAAAGTCTTTTAATGGAAAAGAATAATAAAGTCTTTTAATGGAAAAGAATAATAAAGTCTTTTAATGGAAAAGAATAATAAAAAAAAACAATAATTTTAAACTAGCTTTGACCTGTAGAGCCTGACATAATCTGTCGTAGAGGTTACTTAAGAGGACGTAGATCTAAGGAGAAAGGTTGAAAGACATGTCTCTTAGTCAAGAGTTGGGAGTCAGAGAGAACAAACCAAGTCGATTGCCAGACGGGAGAAGAGCAGTCCACGGCTATTAATGACCCCGAGAATGGAAAAAATTGTCGAATGTAAAAGTCCAGGGCTGCCAATGGGGGAAATATTCGGTAAATAAAGTTGTAAATACTAACAATATTTCGAGTTGTAGGAATCTTCATTTGCAGTTTTTCTGAGAATCCGTCAAATCAAGATCAACAAAAGATGGACCAAGTATGTTTCTTCCATGACCGACATAAAACTGCAGACAAGGGCTTTATGTTTTGAAGCTATTTAGGTATATCCTTGTCCCGTCATGAACAGTATTTAAATGTACATACACACACAACGAACCCTAAATTAAACGATCACAACATTAAACGGTCATTCACGAAGACACACATATACACACGTCATAAAGTCATCTGTGACACGTATATACAAACGTGTTTGCACTATGATACAATCTAACCACTGGAAAACACATATATACGCTAGTTATACACCTCTGTATCAGTGAACTACACTGGAACCATAAAAACGAGTGACTTTCTGCGCTCCAGAATTGATATTGCGCCATCATTCTCAATGTACTTTGCCAGGAATTCAATGAAGCATCTCTGCAATTAATGCTGCTTTCTTAGAGGCCCATACAATCAATATTTTCCACTGACATAAAATTTTCATCTATGAATAAGTTAAGTCATTATAAGAATTCATTTTGTAACTCCCTTTGATCCATTCAGGCAGAATAAAACATTAAAAGTAATACTTTTGAAACAGCCTTATTATATACGTGTGCATATATTTATATATTTATATGTAAACGAATCAATGCTAAACTAATAAATAAATAACGAATGCATGTACATGTGGTGCGACTATTCAGTTCTAAGGGAAATTAAATCTTCCAATCACCCAAGGGCAAATACCGAATATAATCGTCTAACATGGCATCCTTTCTTAACGTCTTCTTTAAATGTAATAATACAAGATTACTCTCACTATTGTTAACATGATCAATTCAAATCACTTATAAGTTAGTATGATCAATAACTCAGTCATCAATTATTGATCTTTATTTTATATACTTTTACTCATACCTAAAATTATTAAGTCAAAGTTAACGGAGATCAGCATGCATTGCTTTAATTCCAATGTCAAGTATTTTGTGGAATCGAAATGGTACAGAAACAGATGCACTGTACGTGCATACAAGCATATACAGCACACACACATACACACACAGACACTTACAAGTCAAACGAGAGTGAGCAAACCACAAATAACGAAATATATTTTAAAACAACAAACGTACAAACATTTTATTAAAATAGTACTCGTAGGACAATTTATATACACAGACTAGTATAACAATTTATACATTAAAATAAACAAAAAGTATTTCCCTTTGTTTAATTTAACTTCAGTCAATGTTCTAACAAACCAAGTGGGTCCCTTTTATGCTAACTCTATATGAGATATAATGACATTCGAATGTTATAGTAAAGTTCTCATTTACGTCTTAAATGTTAAAGTAGATGTTACTTGTGGTCTCTTGGTTTTACTGGAGTCCAAAACAAAAATACAACTTGTCTGATAGAGTATCAAGCTTAGTGCTCTAAAGGAGAGGAACTATTCCTTGTATAATTTATTGTAGGTTAACCATACCTAGTGGATATATTTGAGCCGCAAATACTATGTTATTTCGAATATTTAGTCAGTGTTTAGTTGTAGGAAAAAGTATGCCCGTGCCAGATTCTCCTTACCCTAACCCAAACCCCTGCATACAGAGAGCATGGACACAGGCGAGCAGTGTCTAGTAGGCGTTTGAGTTCACAGTACACACAAATATACACACACATACATATATATATCTATGTGTGTGTATGTGTGTGTGTGTGTAGATTTTGTGATATATTGAGAAAACGGTTCTCAAATAATTATTAGCATTTGAGAGACGTTAAAAAAGAGTCATCAGTATATTATTATCCAATGACATCGCCACGTTTGTTTTTGCAAATGGCGTCTATAAGTATTTAAAACATTTAATATATTTAAATAGAGACTATATTTTAGAAATACATTCTCATACGTATTGTAGAGCGTGATTGAAAAATGACTTCTTATTAATAAGTGCATGTAATTAATGACAAAAATATAATTTTTGACATAAAATGAATATGATAAAAAAATAGTATAAGGTTTGAATTAGAATTCAATATGAGTGTCAGCATTCGACACAAGCTTTTCACACATTCGAACCACATCAACTGATTTGACAAAGAATTGTTTTCCTTTTTTTGTTTCTTTTATATTATGAGTCAACACCTATTAATGTTAAAATCTGTACGCGGACTAGGGTTAGTGATGAATACGATGAAGGGAATTTATAATATCTATGTATCAGCAATTCCAAACTACAGCAGACACTGAAATCAGCATTTCCCCCCATCGTCCAAGACATAATTCATGAAATGTGTGGACTAAAATAAATATAGCTTCACACGTAACTTTTCAATCACCTTTTCATTTCTTGTAAGAATTCTATTTCAGTAATACATTTCACGTATAAAGACTTACTTACACAGCACATATATATATATATATATATATATATATATATATATATATATATATATATATATATTAAGCTGAATGTGTGTGTCTGGTCACAAATCAGCTCCTATATGGTTGACTATTTTAAAAAACTGATTACATATAATGATAGAAGATGTATCGAGACACAGGAATGGGTATGGTTGATCTGGCAGAACAGTGGTTCATTAACATTGTGGAGTCTGAGTTCGCGCCTGGTCCGCAAAGTATGGAATAAAAAATTAAAAATTAAAAAAACAAACTTTTACAAGTGTTTTTGATATAGATTTACATAAGAATATTTGATAAGTATGTTTTAACTTAAATAGGGATGGTATAATAAAATTGTGGGGTCTGCATTCGCGCCTGGCCTCCATAGAATGGAAATAGCCACACACTTTAATAAAGACTTTTCATATCTATCTGCGTAAGTATACTTTGATAATTCTGTTTCAGTTTGAAGAAATATGGTATAATAAAGGTATGGGGTGTTCGTTCGCGCCTGACCTCCATAGAATGGAAATATATCACAAAGTTTAACAAGGTTTTTTAATATAGATCCACAGAATATTGTGATAAGTGTTTCAGTGTGAACAGGTATGGTATAATAAATTATGGGGTTTATCTATTTCATTTTTATTTTCATCATATTTTGCTTTGGTTTTGATACCACGGAATTCGAAGCTATATCTTTACAACCGTGCCTTTTCATAACCTATCATACTTTCATAAATCAGAGTCCATTTTCTGTAGGCTGTTTTTGAACCCGGTCAATGACGGGTTCTTTTGCAGGTATATATATATATATATATATATATATATATATATATATATATATATATATATGTATGTATATATATATGTATATATATATATATAATGGGTTTATACTGCTTGATCACTACGATGCATCAAAACTAAAATGCATGCAAACTACGTTGCATGAAAAACCTGAGGCATAGCATCGGTTGAAGCCAAGATAAAAATGGAAGCTCAGACTATTAAGACATAGTCTTAGGGCCAAGAATAACACTTTAGTGAAACTTATTTTGTCATGTAACTTGCCCAAAACGATCGAAGTGTCTGCGTGTGATTAGATGAACAGACACTTCGAACAAATATCTTTGTGAAACCGCCCTTCCTTCGAGCCAGGCCTTAGATCGTTTGGAGTAGAGATAAAAATTCATCATTCCGGACCCTGTCGTTGCTCGGGATTAATGCATAAGAAAAGCAGGATTGCATCGAATTGTATTATTCACAATTAGCAAAGAATTTAGTATCATTTTTAAGTCTTTCATATGACTCGACCGAGGATCATAAAATCATAATGTATAATTCGATTAATTATTGTACATTAATTAATTAAAATCGTTAAAACTTTGTGTTAAAATAGACCTTGTTTCTTAATTTTTGAAATATGAATGCTTATTATTTGGATTATTCGGGCTACAATTCTCATTTCGAGTATCATTCTCACAATGTTTCGGTTTATGGCTTCTTCAAGTGTACCTTGTCAAACTCAGAAATTTAGAACTGAGTGGATTGAATAAAAGAAGTCTGGAGAGGGATAGACGCCGCCAAGCTATTCTTGCTCAGGACATGCTGCATGAAATAACGCAGCGCCCCCACGTTCCCGGAGGGTTAAAGGAAACGTCTTATATTTTATAAAGCGAAAATATGCTTAATTAATAAGACCATAGTTTATTTCGAAAGCCATTGATTAAAACAATACACATACAAGATTAGAAACGTGTCGTCTACATGTGATTCGACTTTTTTAAAAGGCTAACCTCCTTAATTGATTGCGCATGACGTAGTTGACATTGACTGATAAGATTTTGAAATGCCCTAATCTGTTATGTGTGTATCCGTGTGTGTTTATGCTTGCGTTTATGTGTGTGCGTATGTGTGTATGTGTGTGTGTGTGTGTGTGTGTGTGTGTGTTTGTGTCTAAGGATTCTCCGTTCTAATGACTGATTCGATCAGAACTGATAAAAGCTGCGTTAATTTACTTAGATTTGTTCTGGACAGCATGACTTTCCACACATTTGTGTCAAATCCAGTATAATTTACGAGACCTCTTGTTTATTATAAGAGTGATATAAAGGTTGATGGAGCCAACTGAATACAAGCTTTGGTAGATGTAAGAAATGCCTATAGTTTTTCTATGATGTATGTTGCGTGAAACTTTAACAAATGAGACGGACGCTAAACAAAGTCGGATTCATAAATACAAATTGCAAATTGCGATTAATTTTTCGATTAATAACACATCAATCCGGCCTGACATGCATATAACACCAGGGATTAACAATATCATCTGATTATTATAAAGTACTAACCTTTAGATGACAAATGTGAACATCTAATTAGTTTTAAAATAACAGTTATTTAAGTGAGGAACATGTTGCACAATATTAAAAAAGTGGAAAATCTGACTTTCGCAGGATGATAAAGCGATGATAGAGTGGATGATGTTTTTCTCCTCCCAACTATATTTTGTTCAGGAAAAACGTTGTAAGTTTATATCTACAATGCCATTATTTTCATGCCAGGTGCTCGACTGATCTTCAGTTCATGCGCCTCCATGTAAAGACTTCATAATAATCGATCGTTTAACTACAATCATAGCCAATAATTTCACTTAATCTTTATTTGTGCTTAATACTAAACGATAATTCCATGAACATACTTTACTCCTAGAACTACCCGCCTCTGGAACACAATCCAGCGGCGCCCCTTCTCAAATAACTATTATGTGGCCATTATAATATGTAAACAGACTTTTGTTGAGACCTTCTTTAAAATAATCAGATTTTGCCCAATAATAATTACGAATTAACCCTCATCCTGGATAGCTTTTGGATCTTGATATGTTCGATAGTTGCGAGTAAGGAAAATCGCGGTTAAATCTTCAAATGTGGACAGAAAGACACTAATCATGCCGACAGCTCAGATTATTAATTTTTGGTTGTAGCTACTTCTTTTATTTCATAACCACTGCTTTAATACTTAATAATAAACACCCATATTATCATTTGAAAAAGTTTTCTTATATATATGAGAGTTTATTATCAATTACGTACTGTTTTGTTTGTGAA
The DNA here is from genome assembly GCF_053919585.1 of Euprymna scolopes. NCBI lineage: Eukaryota > Metazoa > Mollusca > Cephalopoda > Sepiida > Sepiolidae > Euprymna > Euprymna scolopes. Next base: position 4,884,822 of record NC_136489.1, read on the forward strand.
AAAGAAAAACAAAAACAAAAAAAACGGTCATTCGGCCAGTGTAGTCCTTTGATCAATGGGCGACTTTCTTATATTGCGTTTATGTCTTTATAAATGTTTAGTTTCATTTGAATATCGTTGTGGTTAAGGGTTGTCCTGTAGTTTTTTCCTTGCTAATGAAGACAGAGATTGCTTCGTTGCTGGGTTCGAATCACAGGACCATCTGCAATCATAATTTACTGCACTGATGATCCCTCAAGGATGAACCACTATTTTCTGTAGGTAATAAAATAATTATATATATACACATTAGTTTGGCATAATTATATGTTCGTTAGAAGTTTACTATCAAGATATAATGTATTGAATGTATTATCCTCATTTTCATTTGGATAAAAAAGTTGTGATTTGGAGTTTAGAAAATGTCTAAAATTTAAGGCTTTAACAGAAGAGATGTAAAGAAGAATTTAAAATTCACAGGTTGCTTTCTAAAATTTGTAAAATTAATTTGGATCAAATTCAAAACAAGTCGGATTTATTTAAATGTTAAAAAGATTGAAATGTGATATCATGTATATATTATGAACATTGAGAGAAATCTTCCAAATATTTCAACGAACTTATATTTGATGTGAAATATCCATTTGAAAAAAGTACATAAAAGTCAGAGATTTCTGAATATTCACGACATTCCACTGATAATAATATAGATTACATTACTTTTACCTCTAGCAACTGTGGTCCATAATTCTTAATCATTGTTTTTTCAGTTTGAAGTGAATAATGTAGTATCTGATCTTATTTGAAAAAATTGTATTTCTAAATATGATCAATTTTTTCATTTTTTTTTTTTTTAGATATGATTAGATCATTTAGATTATTTTGATTATTTGCAATATCATTTTTTATCTTGAGTATTATTCTCACAACGTTTTCGCCGATGTAACCTCCTTATTTAATACTGTCGAACTCGCGAACCTCTTTGTTGAACGCGCGATTATTTCTGACAAAGTCTGGAATCTGCGTAAATTACAAACGGACTCCTTTATTTAATCCATTTCATGTAAGCCATAATTTAGTAGAATTATTTAAGACGTTTACTCTGTTATGGCTGACGGAATAAGAAGAACGGCATATTAGGATCGAAACTGAAATAAATAGTTTCATTCAAAATTCCTTGCTTGACAGAAAAGTTCGACAAGATGAAACTTAAGAAGGTTGGAGGTTACACTGGCCGAAACGTTGTGAAGATAACAGTCAATATACGAACAGTTGTCTGAGTAATACAGATAATTCTAAACAATGTTCTGTTCCAATTCAAAGGGTTCATTAAAAGGGGAACTGGATTTTCCTCATATTAAAAATGTATACTAAAGAGTTTCACTAATTAAATTTGCTAATGACACTGAGAAAATTCATAAAATATCGATGATAGCATAAACACTAGGTTTTAGAGACGTAACTTCATTTCCGGTTGGCCATTATGAAATCAGGTGCAAATTGGCCAAGTTGCCTGGCTAATTGTTTCGGTGGGAGAAATCTTGAATTACTTAGCAAAAAACGGAAGTTGATCTTGAGATTTAGGGAGGAAATAAGGGCTGCGTTTTTGTTTTTATTTAAAACTTAATCTGGTATTTGGGAAATTACCACCGTGTCAGTGTAAGTTGGTAACCCCTCTTCCCGATCGATTGGGTTATTTTACTTGAATATATTACTGAGAGTTACAGAGATCATTTTTATTTTATTTCCTTCTGTTACTTCACAAAAAAAATGTGTTATTTGTACGATGGATATTCAGAAATTGCTAATGCCGTGTTCGCCTCGTATTAAGACAATTGCAATTAATATTATATACTCGCTACATTTTCACATATATATATATAGACAGAAAGACAGCTTAAATCCAATGTAGGATTTAACGTCTTAGGCATGTAGCAAATACTTTTTGGTACACTAGTTACGAATGTAATTTTAGTATAATAATATATGTATATTTAGTTGCGGTTTTGCTTCGGTTGACTTTTACTGTTTTGACACTTGGTTGAATCTATTTTTCTATTTTGTAGGATAAATATTGTCATGCACCCGGGTGGTCTAATTATCTAATCTTTTTTCAGATTAAAATTTTTGACAACAAAGCATTGCCTAGAACAATTATATATGGATAATATATATATATATATATATATATATATGTGTGTGTGTGTGTGTGTGTGTGTGTGTGTGTGTGAGTGTGTCTGTGTGTATGTATGTATATATATACCTACACACATATATATTCACACATATACACGCACACACATATATATGTGTGTGTGTGTATGTGTGTGTATATATGTGTGTCTATGTGTATATATATCCCTACACACACACATATATATGCATACACATACATGCACACACACATACACACACATATATATACATACATATGAATATGGAAAATACACAAATACACATATAGACAAAAACACATGTACATGAATATATATATATATATATATATATATATATATATCTATAATATAAAGCTGAACGTCTGTGTGTGTGTCTGGTCACGAATAGGCTCCCATATGCATGACTATTGTAGAAAACTGATCACATATAATGATAGAAGATGTATCGAGCCACAGGAATGGGTATGTTTGATCTGGCATAATGATGATTCAGACTCCATTTTCTGTAGGCTGTTTTTGAACCCAGTCAAGGACGGGTACTTTTGCTAATATAAATTTTAACGGTTTAAAGAACAAACAAGTGCAGACTTTTTTTTGAATAAAAAACATGAATTTTATTAAAATACAAATTTATCAATAACAGATTCTTAATTTAAGAATGCAAGTTGCATTTTTTACGTACCATGCTGTTGGTGGTAATGCCTGGAACATTATTTCAGATGTTTTACTGAGGGTAATGTCAGGTTCGGTAGAAGAAAAAACATAAAAAAACTTGGTTTAAATTCTGTTTAGGATCGAGATTTGATTGTTTATTAAAAAAATAATTTTGAACTGGTTTGGTCTTTTAACGGTTAAACTTTAAATTTCATATCAAAAGTGATTTTAACACAGCAGACTTTTACAATTTTTACATATATATTCCGTTATCATTAACTGCGTAAAATAACGTTGAATTTAAACATTTTAATTTTAAATGTTCATTTACGTCAGTCAGACAGTGATCTGATCGTTATACGATGATCTATGCATAAGAGCTAATTTGACCGTTAATATATTTGCAGATAAATGGAGTCTTAATATGTTCGATTTCTGCGTAACCTATGATTCAGTTTTAAAATTGCACTGTATCTTCTTCTGTGTTAGACGCCGTTGTCGTGTATTCCCAGCGTGTATGTTTGTGTACGTTCATGTTTTAAGAAGGCAAATAGATGAATCAAAGCAGAGTAACATTGACGCATTTTTGAGCGACGTTGAGTCTGGCCAATATTAAATTCAGTGACCATTTGGAAATAATAAGTGGTCTGTACGTTTGAGTTAATGTCCATATTGTTTCCAGTCGTTTTGCCTCACAATTACACGCTCAAGAACTTTACAAGTATTCTCCATAGTCTCTTGAGATTTGGAGGGAGACCATGATGAACATCTACCTCCTGTAAAAAAGTATACAGTTAAACTATCGGTTATGATAAGACAGTTAAACTATCAGTTATGATAAGAAATATTACAGCAACAAGTACTGCGCATCATGTTATCTTATATCTGGATGATGCCACGTTCATGAATTCTTACATCGAGACTACATAAACTCTTGGACATCGTATATCAACACCTTTAAAAGCTAGTGGCTGATGACATTTTCGACATCTAACTCCTCTTTCTTACAGAAGAGAAGTTGCGAATTTTTTTCTCTGCTCTATCGTTTTTGAATTGTAGGTGCTCGACTGAATCTCAATGTATGATCCCCCCCCGCAAACATTCGAAACAATTACTCGTCTAGTTTAAACAACTATCAACGGTTTCATTCGCCCTCTTTCTGTGCCTTAAACTAAATGAAAACTTCATGAACAAAGTTTCCTTCCTAGAACTATCTGACTGTGAAACACAATATCGTTGGACTGATTCCCAGTCTACTACAACATGGACGTTTTCAAATCTAATTTAAGTAAGATTCTGCTTCCCCGTCTTCTTATATAATAAATGCCTAGCCAAAATTCACCATTACTATTATCACGATGTTGTCTCATCATCTAATTAGCAGCCATTATCTTAGATTACTTCCCAGGTTTTAATAATCGGTGATCCCGTCCCAAAAAATTAAAAATATAATACGTTATGCAGTCGTTTTTTTTTTAAGATATCCGGCATAATCATGTCGACACACCTGTTCACGTTAGATCATCGAAGTTAAGTGATATTGAGCCTGGCCAATACAAAAATCGGCGAATATTTAGTAATACCAGGTGCTGTATGTGGTCGCAGCCTGGAGAAGGATGGGCACCGCTAGGCTATTCTTGCTCAAGACACGCAACATGAAATAATGCAGCGCTCCACATCCCCGGAGGTATAACCCCTTATTACCATGTTAGACTAATTGGTTCATCCTCAAATAAATAAATATAACGACATCAACAAAGTGGAAATTGATTAAAAAAAAACGCCTTGTACGTATTATTTTAGTATCTAGATACCTCCAGATTTCGATTGTCCATTGCTTCCATGCCGCCACCTGTCTGAGAGTGGACGATTTCTTCTGCTGTCATGAGCAAAATTTCTTTTAGCACTATTTATAATAATCAAAGTAATCATTTTTGCATTTTGAAATAGAAAAGTTCTAAGTCGTTGTTTAATATTGAACTGCATAATTTTTTTCGAGTTTAAAACAACCATAGTATCATTACTCTTTAAACTAAAATTAACAATAAATATTTATAATTTTCTACATCATAATTCAATTCATAAACTGTCAAATAACAAGTCAGTTTTTAATGTGACAGCTTTAATAATATTGAAATCACGTCCGACGTTTTTTATGGACTATCCTATCCGCAGACTTACATTTGTCAAGCACTTATCTAAAAATGTAGAATATTTAATGCACTACAAAATAAAAAAAGAACATTTCAAATAAATTTGCAAATTACAAATATTTTATGTATTCACATCAGTTTGATGTTTATTTTTAATTACAATGACATCTAGGAAGATTATATAAAAATCCGAAATTAATTTCTTTTTTCGACTAAAATTACCTGACAAATTAGTTTTAATAAATTCAATTAAAATTTGTACATTAAAAACATTTTTAGACGTGCAATCTTAGAATATTTGGACGTGACATTTAACTCTCATAAAATTAGTATAAATATGAAGCTTAATTTAATGATATTTTAATTGTAACTGATTTATTATATATTATTATAGAATTTATGCTCTATCAATTTTTTTATATAATATAAAGTTGCGATTTACAAGGTAAATATATATATATATATATATATATATATATATATGTATATATATCCATATAACTTGGGTTCATCAGCTTGAATCGAAACCGAAATAAAGACTTATGAAATATATATATATATATATATATATATATATATATATATATATATATATATATATATATATATATATATATATATATTTCATAAGTCTTTATTTCGGTTTCGATTTAAGTTGATGCACCCAAGCTATATAAAAAAAGTAGATTACTGGAGTGCCATTTGTTATAATCGAAAGCGAAACAAAAATTTACGGGGAATTCTTGGTAAAATTATTTATTACAAAAAAATGCAAGTCCATAGCATATTTAAATGACAGTCTCTCGGATGTAATGTACGGCATGAGGATGTTGGCACACTGATTTCCGTCAACGTTGAGCCTGCTTATTACTAAAATGTGTCACTAATTTGGGAATTCCATGCGCTGTACGTAGGAGAACGTCGACACCTCCCTGCAAGACTTGCAAAAATCTAACGTTTTCATCTTCCCTAATGTGGATATACCTGTGACTGGGGACCGCTTGTGAATTTCATACTCCCATGGAACTTCCTTCTTTGGAGGAAGCCAGTTAAACCGGACACTGGAATGGAAGCGTAAATATAATAAATGATACAAACCCTTTTGGCCAGATAATCGGAAATTAAAACATGTATGTTGCAATACACTTGCAAGAAAATTATTTAATTATTATCGATTTGTGAGATGGTAATTTATGTTTTATATTATAAAATGACATGATATTTTATTTAATATTAATTATATTATTATTTACTCACTAGGAGTACTCACACATCATGAAAGATTACTAGTTGAGAACAACTTCTGGCGTTCCGTGGAGTCTGAGTGACAACAAGTTGTTCCAGACTTCTAGGACCCCCCCTTTCGATAACCTTTGCAAAAGAATTTTCGCTATCGCAGCAGCCGCTTACTATTGATTTCTGGTGGGCTGCAACCATTGGTCTTCATTGGATTTTGGGTAGCAATAAGTCTCCCTAAAGGCACAGTCCTCTTTTCACTCAGCCAGCAGAGGTCGGGGTAGTGCTTTCTCTCCTGGGTCTTTCCATTTTCCTTAACTCTAATTATATGGTGTGGTGCCCGTTTATGGTGACACCCACAAAAAGGGGAGGTCGGTACCTTACAATTAAACAATTTCAGTTTTCATGATTTCATGTGCTGTTCCTTTGTGTTTTACATCTATAGCCGTTTCTGTGTCCAATTTGTGAGTGTAGTTCATGTGTTGGGATTTATATCCGCATTCAATACTCAATATTTCTGCATTAAAACCATTACTAAAACCCGTAGTATCTTCTCATTCATATCTCTAATTCCAATCTCTCCCATTCTTTCTACAATTTTTTTAGGTATTGTTCCACTATCAGTGGTGTTATTTTGACTTATTTCGTTTTCCAAATCCCTTTGAGATCTCTGGCCATTTCAATGTATTTGTTTCACTTCTCAGTCCCTTTGATTTTCACTCTATGGACTGCTGAAACGGCAAATATACAATATGCCAGGATTTTTCCTCATAAACTATTATAAAATTTCGTCTTATTGCTTCGATGGGTTTATGTGTTTCTATATCCATGCCCCATAGAGTTTTATGACATTCATTTTCCAGTAGTGCAGCCAGTTTTTGCTTGTACCATTTGTCTGTGTATTCAAGATGCAATTTTTGCATAATGGCTAATGTATTCCATTTCCTACTTGGTCGTGTCTATTTTGATATTGGGGGGCCACTTTGCTGCATTCACTCATTATGTGGTTTATTGCTCCATCTCTTTGTCCGCAGAGGCTGCATTTGATATTTTCCTGTGTATTGTCGAGTCTTGCTTTGATATGGTTGGTTCTAATTGCATTATCGTGTGCATCTCTTATTAGTGATTCCGTTTCCTTATTTAGGTTTCTTTTTTATAGCCATGTCCATGCATTTTTTTAGTCTCTTCTTTTTTCATTCTTATAAATCGTTCATGTAGCAGTTTCTCTTCCCATGTTTCTTTTCTCGTCTTATTCCTCGTCTCTCTTTTTTCTATCCTGTCAGTTTCTTGCGTGTCTCTTGCCGCAGTAATTATTCTTTCGGTATTCTGCATTTTGTATTTTTCTAATTCATTTTTGTCTTACTTAGTTTTCTTTACAGACCTTTGAGTATCGTGCATTGTGCATCATCATGATTTTCCAGGTCTTCTCGTCGAGATTCCTTAGATCTTCTTTGATCCCATAAATTGTTTCGTCAATCTTTCGATTGGAGAATATTTGAGACTGCTTTTATATTCTCCTTGTGTTGCCAGAATTATTCACATAAACGGTCCAAAGTATCATTAGTGATACTGCCCAGGTGTTTATTCCTTTAATTAGTGCCGACTATATAGTTTACTTTCAAGGAGTTTTCTTCTTCTTCTGAGGAATTCCATTGCAATCTTCTCTTATATTTCAGTTGCTTTGATAGTGTCTGTTTCCAGCACTCCCAAGTAACTATCATGTTACCTCGTGCCCTCATCTCTGTTTGATAGGGCAGTACTATACCTTCTGTTGCTTTCAGTTTTCCTCTGCTCCTGGTCCGCAGTACTACATTTTTTCATATCGAATTTCATTCGTATATTCTGATCCAAGATTCTCGTCATGTTTATTAGTGTTTCTAGTTCTGTCTTATTTTTGTCAACAGTTTAAGGTCATCCATGTACATTAGATGGTTCGTTCTTTCTTCTGTGTTAGGAAAATTGTATCCGGCTTGGCATGTTCTTAGTATATTGTGCAGGGACATCCTGGCTATTAGTAACACTAATGGTGATAGAGAAACACATTGGAAGATTCCTCGTTGTATTTTGATTCCAGTTTTGTGTTGTCTATCAGCTGTAAGTTAAAGTCTCCGGATGTCTTGCATTTTCTATCAAATTGATTATCTTACCTGGTAGTTTGTACATTCTATGGCATTCTATTATCAATGCTTGCGGGATTCTATCATATGCTTTCATATAGTCTACCCATGCCACGGCTTACCTCCTTATGAATACTTTGCTCTATAGATAATAGGTTCTGTGTTCCTCTATGTCCCGTTCGGCACCCTTTCTGTTCCTCTGGGAGTAGTCTGCAGTTATGAAAAGGGTATTATAAAGTTGTCCTCTTAGTTGTGTAGTTAGTATTTTACACATTGTATGCAAACATGTTATAGACTTGTAGTTACTGAGGATGGTCTCTTTCTCTGTGTCTTTTTACACCAGTGTGGTTCTACTTTCAGTCATCTGTTCTGGTACATGTGCTCCATTGATGCCTTTAATGCTAAACTAGCCTTTAATGCTGTGTTGTGATTTTTGAAACCAATAGGAATGCATATCGTCATAACAAGGTGTTCTCCAGTTGACCATTTTTCGTAGGGATGTCTTGAGGATTTCCTTGCTAATTTCATTCTCTGTTCTTTCTTCGATTTGCTGTCACTCTTCTTTCATTTCTTTCAGCCATTATCTATTTATATTATAGTCCTTTCGCTCGTCCCATATCTGTCTCTAAAAGCGTTTTGTTTCTGTCAGTTCCAATTGTTCTGATTTTGTGTTTCCTCCATTTACATTTTGGTAGAATTGGCTTTCATTATTTTCAAATGATCTGCTTAGCTAGTGCTGTTCAAATTTGTATCGAAATCGTCTTAATCTCTCTTCTTTTGGTGCTAATTATTTCTTCACTTCCGACATGATTCTTGTTGATCCTTTCCTCTCTGACCACATTTCTATTGTTTCATCCTTTTCTAATAGTTTTCATCTTGTTTATCGCTTTGATTTCTATCTTTAGTTTGTTGATCTGGGTTTTTATCCTCAATTCCCATGCAATTTTTTTTTTGCGTCCTCTTTCTACCCTTGTCTTTTTTTTCTAATTTTAATTTCATACTTACGATATTGTCTCCTGTATAGATTAGATTGTTTATGTATAACAGTATGGGATGTATAGGAGGCGTTGGTTCATCTTCTCTATTTCTTTCACTCTTGGTTTCTTTCACTCTTGGTTTCTTTCACTCTTGGTTTCTTTCTTGGTTTCTTAAAGAGTGAAGCTTTTGCTTGATATTTTATACTGCAGCTAATTAATTCGTTAAGTTCTTTTCTTTCATAAATCTAGGGCGTCTTCATCAGGAGTTTCTATGTTTGGGACTCCATCGAGGGGCGTTTCTTCGTCTGTTCCATCATTTATTCATTTTTTGTGCATTTCATTCAGTTCTCAATTTGAGGATAAGTTTCGCTTGATCTGCAATTCTTTGTTTTAATGTATGGTTGTCACTGGACTGTACTTACAATAACCCTTATCCCTGAGTGGCTTCCGGGCTTTGATAAGTGGTGACCACCTTATAAAAAACAAAACAAAAAAAAACAGGTCCCATAACTTTTTCCTCTGTTTTCGATATCATCCGGAAAGGAAATGGCAGTGTACAAGGAAGGGGGGGGGTCACTGATGTTTCTTAACTTTTTATTTTTTTTTCTTAAAAAAAAAAAAAAAAAAAAATTATTTTTTTATTTATTTATTTTTTTTTTTTTGATGGCTGATTATATTAAGTATCGTACTTAAATAAAGTTTTCATGTCCTCTAAATAATTTAGCATAATTTCTTTTTTTACCGAGTTTGTCTTTACTATAGCATTGACTTATTAATTAAGTGACATGGCATTGTAAGCGGCGAACTAGTCTATTTAAGTGGAGAAAAGTTATCGGTTACAATATGCCTGAAAATGGAAAGAATATTAGCTTTAAATTATATGCGAACAGTTAGGAATTTTACTTAGCTTTGGTTTTTTTTCTTGGATACTCGAGGCTAAAAAGCATGGTGGTCGTTTCTCTTGGCCTCATACGGTCAAATGGTACTTGTGGTACCAAGATGCTATCTAATTAGGGAGACGGTGTGGGCTGATTTAGAGGGAGGGGGGTCACTTAGTGAAAAGTGTTCCATTTGGCGGCGCGACATATTTCTTTACATGTGTATCGTTTTTAGAGGTATTAATGTTAACAATTGAATACGCGTTTCAAACAAATATGATGGAAATAAAATATTAATAGATATAACGTAAAAATAATAGCATATATAACGTACAAGGTGAAAAGCGGAAAAAACTGAAAAGGAAATGTGCAGTTGAAAAGTACAGCTTCAGGAAAGAATTTAAGTAATATTCACCGTAAGGATTCGTTGAAATAAGTTTTAACCGTCGTGAAGGAAAACCATCAATAAATTGAGAATCGTAGAGTTTTAGGTTTAATTCAATAAATCTAATTATTTATGTTTTTTTTTTTAATATATGCAATAATTGAACATGCAATAAGTCTGGATTTATAACACGGTGGAAATGATATTTAAATAAAGTTTTCATGTCCTCTAAATAACTTAGCATAATTTCCTTTTTTACCGAGTTTGTCTTTACTATAGTATTGACTTATTAATTAAGTGACATGGCATTGGAAGCGGCGAACTAGTCTATTTAAGTGGAGAAAAGTTATCGGTTACAATATGCCTGAAAATGGAAAGAATATAAGCTTTAAATTATATGCGAACAGTTAGGAATTTTACTTTCGAGTGTATGAGAACAACTGTTGCGATCTTATAACATTAAGGCAACTCCGTTTCCCATGTTAAAATCTGATGTTTTGAATTAAAACATTCCTGTGAAAATTAGCTTGAATTTTTTTTAAGTGTATAGAGAGAATCCAAATAAAGTGGATATAGAAAGTGCGTATCTATTCAAATTTTGTATCGTTCGTCCGGATCGCGTATCAACTTCAATACAATGTGAAAGGCCGATTAATTTCTTCCTGATTAAACAAAATAAAAAAAAAAGTTAGGGAAAAGCAGTTGATCGAGGTAGTTTAGTATTGTGCTTTGAACCCGAACACGCCACAGAAAAGAAGAGCTAGTATATATTTCAAGCAAATGAGAACACCTGTTGCGATCGCATAACATTTGCACAGCAATTCTGTTTCTTTCATCGAATTTCTAGCTGTCTTTTATTATATTTGTCTTCGCAATGAATGCGCCTTTCATTTGAAACTTTCATCTCTCACCTGCCCACCCCAGTCTAAAATCTAATCAGAAAACAACCTTACACCCGTTTTGATAAATCAAATACTCGTTCTACCTTTTTTTTATGATCAAAAATGGTGCGGCCACCCGTTACCAATGCGTTTTGATACGTCAGACACATCCAATTATTTTAAATCTCTTTTAATTAAACACAACATTCGTTCAAATTAGGCCATAAAATAAATTCACTGTTGTCATTATTAACCGGGTAAAAACGGCTTATTTATTTATTATACGCCGATGGTGAAGTGCTGAATTAGTTATGAGCACGACGTCTTTAATATTACTGTCATTAATCATTTTTAGTATGTTATTTGGTTTGGAGGGAGGAAGGTTGAACGCCGTGTTGAGAGTTGGTGGTTGGACCGAACGAGACAGAATCTCGTAAAAGTGAATATGTATTTTGCGCTGCCCAACTAATCAGACTATACATCAGCTAACAGCAAAAAAAAGAAAAAAAAACGATGAAAGTAATATTGTTGAGGTTACCTTAATTGCGAAATAAATAAAAAGAACCCAAATAACATACCCATGTGTTACTTCAATAAAATAATTTATTTTGAAAAATTACGTTTTGTCGTTTTCTTGTGTCTCAGCGTTACTTTGTATCGTTAGTTATGTTAGTTGATCTTTAAATCAGAATGTCGATCGGAATACAGTTTTAAATACAATTTTCTTGTGTCGATAACGATGTATCTGCCTAACTTACTATATATAATGGCTGAATATCATTGAAATAGATGTGCCCAAGCGATTCTCTAAGTTATTATCCGCCAGTCATTAGACCAACTGTTAGGTCAGTTGACCTTTAGGAAAGTCGGTCCTCAGTTCGATTAGCCAACTAGTAAGGCGACTGTTAGGTCTATTGTTCTTTAGGTGAGTCGGGCGTTAGGTCGATTATTCGATCATTAAATCGGTTGAGCTTTAGGTCAGTTAGTCATGTATGTAGATAGGTAAGTTACTCTTTCGGTCAGTCGATGTTTAGGTGGATCGTTAGGTCGGATGATATTTATATAAGTTTGTTGTCTTGATAGCTGTTTACCTATCAATATAAGCTCCCATATACTCTATTACCAACAATGCTTCAAGCAAACTACCATTTACTTTTATTAGCATGTATTTTAGCTGACTATGTGGAGCAGGTTATCTTATTAATTTTTTCACATAACATCTTTTAAGCAAAATTCTGGTAAATAATAATGCCAACATAAATTGATCTAATTAATGAAACTCTACGATTGTCGGTAAAAAAAAATCAGGCATGTGTAATAGTCATATGGTGTATTTCCTTATGCGTTACAACTTTTTCATAAACAGTTGGGCAAATTAAACATTATTTTATTTAAATATATTCCAAATTGGCTACTCATTAGGCACCAAAATCTGCGACGTTTACAGGGAACATGAGTTGAACAGATACGTTGAGTGTATTGCCACAGTTGCTGCAAGAGATTGGGCTCACTCTACAGTGCTAGAAAGCTACTTACGTCTCAGAGTATCCTGTACCTTCACAAGGCCACCGTTCGCTCATGTATGGAATATTTTTACCATATTTGGACTGGTGCATCTGCTGCTGATCTCCCCCGATTAGACGGGGTTAAAAGGGAGTCACCAACCTAATCAGTCCCGCACTATCAGCTGGGTTTAAACTTCTGTCCCATCGACAAAATATTGCATCACTCTTCCTGTTAAACAAGCACTTTAATAGTAGATGCTCCGATGAACTACAAGCCATAGTTGAAATCGCTAAATGTAAGAAAGCCTTTAACTCTTATAGTTTCTTCCCTAGTACTGCTAGAGTTAACGATTTCCATTCCGGGTTCCTGTTTTTCCGACTGCATTGACATGCAGAAGTTCAAGTGTAATGTAAACATACATCTTGCTGCTCAGCTCCCCACATAGTACCATTACAATGTAGGTCCAGATAGCAACCCCCTACATCAAAGTGGCACTGTGCGGTGTTTGGGATTAAAATGTAATATATATATATATATATATATATATATCCTGTCTAGAAGGGATAAAAAGTTTAGTTGTGTAGTCATTGTTATTTCCAAAAATAAACGTCGCATAAGTTTGGTAATCAAATGCAAACCGGTATTTCAACTTGATTATGCTATGCATAGTTACATATTTATCACTGAGCTGAAAAATCTATCCATTCTTTACTTTTTGTGAATCTAACAATCTTACGCATTTTCATAAAAAAAGCATTTATTTCATATCACATTTTTACACGTTACATTGTTTACATGAAAATCAATCAACAAATGAAATCCTTCATAATAAATGTATGTTTATAACATGAAAAAATATTAATGTTGAAGTCCCTCAGGGGTCTATCCTGGGTCCAACTCTTTTCCTGATTTACATCTATAATCTTCTAAATAACATTCTAAGAGCATTCGGTCACATTTATACTGACGGCACGGTCATCTATGGCAACACATCAAAGGCCGTAAATGAATGAAAAAGTTCTCTCTAACTCTCTCTATCCTCTTATCTTTAGAACGTGGGTTAATGGGGAAAGCGAGGGCTGGTTACTTTTAATGCATCTAAACCTAAGCTCCTAATTTTACATAATCGCCGCTCTGATCCTCATCTGGCATCAATTGAAATTAATGACTCTCGTCTTGGGGAGGCTTCATGTTTGACAAGGTTCTGGATCTGCCATTTACTCCTGATCTGAAATGGAACACATACATTAAATCCGTTGCCAAGGCCGCTGGAAAAATGGTGGGATCCTTCTTCCGCTTCAGTAGATATCTCACTACTGATGCAATTCTCTATCTGTATAAAAGCCAGGTACGGCCAATGATGGAGTACTGTTGCCACATCTGGGAAGGAGCTGCTAGAAGTAGCTTATCCTGCCTTGACAGAGTTCAAAATAGACTTCGTAGCTTAGGAGGGGATGCCCTTTTCTTTTTCCTGCAACCTCTTTCCTACAGAAGAGACGTTGCGAGCCTCTTTGCTTTATCGTTATTTTCAGTGCAAGTGCTCGTCTGGGCTTCAATCTATAGTCCCCTCTCACCAAACGTCCACGAAAACATTCATCTAGTCAAAAACCACTATCGATAATTTCCCCCACTCTTTATCTGTGCCGAAACCTAAATATAGATTCCATGAACAACGCTGCCTTCTTAGAACTTCATGCCTGTGGAATTCTGTTCCGTTTGCCTGCTTTCCAGCTAACTACAATTTGATTGTATTTAAGTCCAACGTAAACAAATTCTTGATGAACCACCCCTTTAAGTAATCCAAAATTCCCACCAGTTATTATTACTACGCTGTAATCCCATTGACTAATGTGTACCCATTGACCCTTATCCTCGAGTGGCCTCTGATAAGCGGTGACTAAAAAACACCTTACGCGTAATATTCCAAAGAAATGACGTATTTCTTGACAATTCCTCATTTATTTGAAAAAATACATGCAAGTCGCCTTTTCCACCTTTAACCCTGCATGAACTGAATTTTGATTTAGATAATTTTAAAAAAATATTTATTGTTAATCTTAGATAATTTAAAAAAATATTTATTGTTGATCTTAGATAATTTAAAAAAATATTTATTGTTAATCTTAGTTAGTTTAAACGGTAATGAAACTATGATTTTAAGACTTTTTCATCTAACGATGTTTCAAAAAGTTCAAACTATCACTGAGAATTTTTGCATTTCATAAACATGTCTTGATTATTATCAATCGTGCTTGAAAAATGCTTATGACAACAAACGAAATCCTCCACTCTCTGAGACAGATAGCGGCAAACTGAATGTAAGCAATTGACAGTTTCATCTGGAAGCATCTGCTATCTACCTAGATACTGAATTAATAGGTACAAGGTGTTTTGAACCAAGTCCACTTTATAAATTCCGTTATATTCATTTACGACTTTATTTATTTATCTTTTTACGATATGATTAACGACTGACAGATATTATTTTAACCAAGTCATAAAGGATTAATTTTGTAAATTATGTATATTGTTTTTACTTTCCATGTTTTAACGAAGTTTCAGTTAAGGAAAACACTTGGATTCAATTATGTTATAAATCGGTATAAAAACATTGCTTTAATTATTGCAATGCTGAGTTACATAATCAAAAGAAATATGAAACGCTGGATAATTATATTTGGATTCGCTTAGAAACAAAGGTTTCTAACGTTAATCTTCCTTATTTAAATTACTTTTAGTTTAAAAAGAAATATTTCTTTTAATATTTCGTACACATTTCTGATTATGCATTTATTTTTGTTACTCGATTTTCTGTCACCGACAAAAGGAGGATGAACCTGTAAATTCACTTTCGTCCGTTCGTCCGTTCGTCTGTCACTTTTCTCAATAACTACACCTTGGAATTTTTTGAAATTTTGCACAAACATTAAACATGATATACGTAAAAACATAACAGAACGGATTTTCTGGGGAAACCCCGGTTGCCACCCTATGGATGCCTTTCGTGTTAAAATGGCTAAAATTTACACTTTTAGGCTTATTAAAAAAATGGATGCCTTGAATTTTTATAAAACTTTCTGAAAAGTTGTAACTAACTGAGTTCTATATATTCTATACATTTATTATATATTCTATGCATTTATTATATATTCTATGTATAATTTTGTTTGTCTATACTTCGCAATAACTCTTAGGGGTGCCCCGAGGCTCTTAAAAATAATAATAAAAAATAATTAAAAATAATAATAAATAATAATAAAAAGACTCTATTTTAGGGGCTATTTTACTATATTTGTCTATTTAGACGTTTTGCATGGTGCTGAGCTCAAATTTAAATATGTTGAAGCCTTTGGGACTTTTGGGGCTTAATGAGAAGGAGGAATGATGGACTTAGTAATTTCTTTTTGCATGGTGTAAAACTCAAATTTACATATGTTAACATCTACAACTGCACTGCATGTTCATTTTCATCATGATTTGACGTCCCCTGGGGACTGTTGGGGCTTAATAGGGGAGGGCCAAATGCTGAACTTAGTCAGTTTTTATGCCTCGTTGACGTGAACTCACGGAGGACCATGCATGTTTCACTTGTTATTTTTTAATTTTATCTGAATCAGTTACTCACAACTGGTGATTACTCATAGCGCATCGATGACTTATTTGAAGCTGATTTGCATTCCCAAACAGGTTAATGTTATTTAACTCATAGTTAAAATAATCTGTACTTTATAGCTTTCTAATGAAATTATGTTATTAGAGTCCTATCTTGAGCATGATTTGATGATTTCAGTATCTGCTCAGATGAATTCACATTTCTCAAATAAATCTAATGAAATACACACACATCCTTCAAGAAAACTCTATTTAAAAGCTGGTAAAGACCGGGGGAGAATCGCAGTTCTCAGCCAATGCCGAACCGTGCCCCGACTGCTGCAGGGGCCCAGTGACATTGAACAGTCTATAAAGACGCTCGATAGGGATTTAATAGAATGGACCGCTTTTGATCAGTTGGGAGAGCGGCTGGGGTCATCGGGGATGGAGAGTTTCTCTCAGTGGAGCAGGGGGCAGGGCAAGAACTACTTAAATAGCTGCAAAGAAAATAAAAAGAAAACGACCCGGAACGCTTCTTCAACTGCATCAGATTTTGTGAGTTTTGGAAATATGTCATGGAAGCGTCGGATAACAATTCTTCTTTGTCAGCAAGTTCGCCTCGATATAGCGTATATAATCAGCAAGGAGGATCCTCTGTATCCCAAGGATGAACGATTGGTGTTTCTCACGACCCACGCCGTAGTACTTGTAGTATAGACTACACGCGTAGAAATAGGATGTGAATTCGCTTCTAAATCCGATCTAATTTCGTATTTTTAAATTTTCATTTTTGCCCCAAACAAGACATAGTGCCACTTTGTACTATCGAGGACGTAAGTTGCAATGATATTATGAAGGAAGTTGAGTAGCAAGATGTCTCTTCATATTAAACTTGAACTCTTGCATGTAAGTATAGTTGAGAAAGCAGAATCCCGAAAGGTATTTCCAAAGTCCAGCAGTTCTGGGGAAGAAACTATTGGAGTAGAAGGCTTTCTTACACATAGGGTTGTCTACTGTGTGGGGGTGGAATTTAGTTGCTTGTCGAGTTATCGGTATTTATGGCGACGGGGTACAGTGCGTGTAGGTCCTCAGAGCATCCACCATTAAAATACTTGTAGATCAGGCAGAGAGTTGCAACATTTCGTCGATGGGACAGAGGCTGAATCTTAGATGACAGTTCAGGACCTATCAGATTGGCGACTCTCTTTTGAACCCTGTCCAGGAGTGAGAGACGAGTAGCAGATGCGCCAGCCCAAATATGACAACAGTACTCCATACATAGACGAATGCTGGCCTTATAGAGCTACAGGGCACTTTCGGGCGTAAGTAGCATATAGCACGATAAAGATAGTCCACTAAAGCGAGATGTGATAGGATATTACCCTTTGCTCTATTTATATCTAATTTGATACACACCACTAGTCTTACTAACTCATATCGCTTTGCTTTTTATTTAGTTCATTTCTTTTTCTTTTCTTTTTTTACTTATCAAGTCCCATATAATGATAATAAGCTTAATTCATGTAATACGGTAGTGTATTAATCGCTAATGGAGCACATAGAATAAAATTTGATTATTTATGGAGACAGTTTATGAGGAACTTGGATTTGATGGCTATTATCTTGTATTCAATCGGGAAGCAGTTCAGCAGAACAGTGTTCTAAATGCGAACGGTGATGGGAAAGAAGTTTGTTCACGGAATCTACGTTTAAATTTAGGCACAGAGAGAGAGATTAGGGGAATCATGTATAGTGGTTCTAGCTAGTCGAGTTAGGGTTTTATGAAAATTTGGAAAAGAGGGAACCATTAATTGGAGTTCAATCGTGTACTTCCTATAAAAAAACGATAGAGCAGAGACAGGGTCTTATGTGGGAAAGAGATTACTAGGAATAGCAAAGGGCATCTCCTACTAGGTTTCGAAGCCGGTTCTGAACACTCTCAAGTACGCATAGGGCGCGACGAGCTCCTGCCCACATATGACAACCGTAATCCATCTGAGACAGTACCTGGCTCTAATAAAGGTAAAGGATTGCATTGGCAGTGAAATACTTGCTAGAGCGGTGTAGTGATCTAACCATTTTCCAGCAATTTCGGCAACAGATTTGCTGTACGTTCCATTTCAGATCAGTGGTGACGGACATCTAAGAGGTTGTCAAAACATGGAGCTTTCTCAAGATGAGAGTCATTCCTTTCAATTATGGCGTGCTGGCGATCAGAGCGATTATGATGCAAGGAGAGAGCTTGCTTTTCAATGCATTAACATTATTCAACTAACTTCTTCCCAATCTCACCATCTTCTCAAGATCAGAAAAGAGAAAATAAAAAAAAAATCTTGGTCATTCCTGACCTTGAAAGCATTACCATAAATTAAGGTGTCAACTGCATAAATGTCTCCGACTGATATAATAATGTTCTTTTAGAAATAAGTGATGAAGACCAGGAAGAGGGGTAGAGCCCAGGATGGAACCCTGAGGAAGGGATTTTCATTACTATCATTCAATAACTTCTGTTATAAGTTTATCAGAGAAAAAGGATTTTATAATTCAGAGAACATTTCTAACTATTCTATAGTTGTTGATATTGTGAAGTGGACCTTTATGCCACTCTCTATCAAATCCTTTCATATGTCAAGATCTATTGCTCTAGAGACGAAGCGTCTGTCGAGAGATTCACTTATTCTGTGTGATATAACAGTTAGTGCATCAACTGTAGTTCTTGCAGAAAAGAAACTATATTACATGTCGCTGAGTATTTATATTGAGGTGGTTGACTATACTTTGTTTATCACAGATTCCAGTAACTTACTCATGACGCACAGGAGACTGATTAGTCTTTACAGACAGTGTTACAGAGAAGGGGAGTTGCAAATGGCAGAGGTAATTCTGGAGAGAACAACCAGTTATCTGGATCTGCAAATATAACGTCGATAGAGGCCGGACGCGGGGAAGTCGGTTAGATTAACTATCGAGGTGCGGCGGCAATGACGTGAAATAAGCTCAAAAGAGGGGACGCATAATTCCTCGGGATTTGACATCCGCCTAGACTGACCGATATTTCAGACAATGAACAAAAAAAAAACCGCGTGGAGGAATGTTCTGACGTCATCCCTCCCAATAAAAAGAAAGACAGCCAGGGAATCATAGAGAAGACGTGACCGCAGCAATAGAGTAGACCCATTATATCTCAGCCATTTTGCACACACTCCATCGCTACCGTGTGCCTCCCTTCTTCCTATCAGTATTGTCACCAGAGAAGAAAAATTATTCTAATTGTGCTCTTTACTTGTTATTATAAGTGCAAGGGGCCTTTTTTGTTTCTGTCTGATTCTGAAGGCACGCATAATTGTACGGATTCAAACAAACATCATTAATGTTGAATATTGTCCTCGTGGGGAAGCAACTAAATCGGTACAATCATTCCTTGATTTTTTTAGTCAGGAGCAGAGTGTATGTCATACTACATCCCATTTTTTCTAACGAGGTCACGAAAATAGAAATACTTCAGGATTAAGGTAATTTTTATTTTTGTATAAATCAAGGGTGGACTGTATTTCTTAAGCATTAAAATACCACATTGTATCGAATCCTGCCCCTAGAGAGATAGGTATGTAGAGACTATCATAGCTCATTTCATTTCAGGATCAATTTATATCTATTTATGAATAAAATCAACATTTCCAAATCGATTGCGTATATTTTCAGTAGCACCTAAAGCAGAAATGGTATTGTGGTGACTTAAATTATAATAGCTTCTAGTATTAGACAAAGACAAAATTATAATAGCTAGTAGTATTAGACAAAGACAAAATTATAATAGCTATTAGTATTAGACAAAGACAAAATTATAATAGCTATTAGTATTAGACAAAGACAAAATTATAATAGGTATTAGTATTAGACAAAGACAAAATTATAATAGCTATTAGTATTAGACAAAAACAAAATTATAATAGCTATTAGTATTAGACAAAGACAAAATTATAATAGCTATTAGTATTAGACAAAGATAAAGATATCAGATAATGGATATCCAACATTCCCATTTTCCTTTAACTTTTGATAGCTTTGTGTTTAGGTTTTGCAAAATTACAAAATGAATAATTCAAAGTGTAATATTTGTTTCGAATCTATACTTCCTCATTTTTGTCTGCGACCAGTGAGGGAAAATCTTCTGGGTTGACGCTTTTATTCATCCTTTGTCCTAATCTAAAAAGCACTTTGATGAAGAGCTGCGTTTTCCTAAAATTAAAGTCCGAATTCATGTTAAACTCTACATTCGTCTGTAGGCTGGCAAATTGGGTTTCACATCGCGCGTTATACACAAATTACTATTCATTTATCTAAGAGTGAATTAGTTTTATAAATAATCAAACAGCCGCTAATCTTCTTGGCGCAATCACCGAAACGCGCCTGCCAAGATAAATCCCGCAATTATCAAAGGAAACAATGCTACTGCACATCCGTTTTCTGTAAAGAAGATCTTTTCATGGCTAAGCCAACGACCATTTACTTTCGTAAACAAAACGTCCAGGCAAGCCGAGCAGATTCTGTTTTCTTTGGCTGATACAAAAAACAAATGCGTATGTCTAGTTGTTAAAGAGAATTGCCGAAAGTTTTAAATCGTATGAAATTTTCCAATTACTTAATACTTGAGCCGTTTAATATATTTTACAGAACGCCCTTCTATTTGCATAAATGTTTAACTATCGATTCAACAAACATATTGATTCATACAATTTGTTTGTTTATTACTGGGATATATTCTAGCAACATAGACGATTTAAAAGCTGTTGGGAATTAGTTTTTTTCTGAAAGTTCACTATAGTATTAAGTTAAATAATAATAAAAAAAATGAAATGAATACTAGTACATTACCAAACATGTTTACGTCTGTGGCAATATTTGTTGCTGAAAATAATCTACATATTAATAGGTTGGTACCTTTAATGTACGCGCGTTCGTGTGTCACGGTTTTCAGGATATAAATTATGCGATTGAGATATTGTCTTTATTAAAAAGGAGAATAGAAAGTGCTAACATACTACAGACATCAAATTACATTTTAGATATGCTAAGTCCCTTTTATATTATCACCTCTATCCTTCTTATTTTATAAATAGAATCCTCGATCACCAATGACGCATTGCAAAATAAATAAATAAATAAATAAAAAATTATGATTATTTGGGCCGTACGTTAAACTCAAATATACTCATTTAAGCGTCCGGCTAGGATTCAACGGCAGTATATGTTCTATCAATAGATAGTATAACATATCATGGGGTTTTCGTTAGCGCCAGGCGTCCATACTATGGAAATATGTCAGCGACACCTATAAGGATATTATATAAACCGTAATAACCAGATATACTCTGGCAGCTCATTCACCAGATTACTTAGATAAACACTTTATATATATATATATATATATATATATATATATATATATATATATATATATATATATATATATATATATATATATATATTTAATCAAATAACACTATTACCGAGGAGAATATCGTAACCTGAAAAAAACGTATCCTAAGACCACTGTATCCCGGGGCTCTACAGTATTTTCCTGTTAGGTTTTCTTAAAAAGCTATGTATTGTATGTATATATTTTCATGAACGTAAGACATCCACTTTGGAATGGTTTATATACTTTAATTTAAAAATCAACAAGTATTTATTATTTTATTAAGTTTAAATAAGACAAACCCCACCAAAAATTACAATTAAAAACATCGTTTTTGGCATCGGAAAAATAAGCAATTTTTTCTGATTCTGATACTCCCAAAAAGTTCTGATATTTTTGATTCCCGAATCCGATTTAGATTAATCATTCCAACACTCATATATATATATATATATATATATATATATATATATATATATATATATATATATACACACAAACATATATATATATATATATATATATATATATATATATATATATATATATGCATATATATGTATATATATGCATGGGGTTCGAAGAGAGAGGGGAGAAAAATCTTCGGCAATTCGTTAGTTGACATAGACTTTAAAACAGCCACTTCTGACTAAATAAAAGAAAATGCCTCTCACGGTAAGGCTCTCATTGCGATCTTAAAAATTGAGTCGCTCGTTTTAAAAAAAACAGATGGGTCTTAAGAATTGATCTCTTAAAAACGACCGATAATTACTTCTAGATCAGTGCAAATATAACGCCATGCACATGTGCTAGGAGTTTAACGAAGGCACATTAAATATAACGTCTATTATCTATAATATAAATCTCACCTGTGTGTTTAAATGTATGTATGTAGGTTTGGATGTCTGCCTAAAACTTTCGACAGAGGCGACGGATTTTCAAGAAATTGGAATCGTTTTGAAGCCCATCCTTCGGACGACAAATATAAAAAAAAATCGGCAAAAAACAATTATTCCTTCACCGAGAGGTCGCTTTGTTCGCCGATATTTTTCAAAGGTCATTTTCTCTTTTCGATTGACTAGCCTTAATTTAAACATTCGTCACTTCCGCTTTTGCGATGGGCGCAACAGCAAAGACGTCACTTTTTTGTTTTCCACGCTCTTTTCCTCATTTACGGTACGGATTCGAGCCTCCCTGCCTACTACAACGTTTTTTTTTTGCTCAACATACACCTCCAAACACCCGGGCAACGCCGGACACGCAGGCTAGTATATATATAAAACGCAGACATATAATATAAGACAAAATATAAAATGAAAAATAAAATATAATAATGTTAATCACAATAAAATGCCGGAAACACATATGATAATAAATTTTGTAAAAAATTATTACATATTAATTATTGCTTTTATATTCTTGTTAAAATATTAAATAAAAATGAAAGGATGAAATATGAATAAAAAAAACGTTTAATTACTTTAACTTATGACGTAAATGACTAAGTATCATTTCATTGGTGTTTTATTCTCTGATTTAAATGTCGAATAAATTAATTACTCCAACCAGTTGTACAAGTCTTCGAATAAAACATAATTTATAACTTGACGTATAAGTTAAACCCTTGCACTATAAATCCTCACATTGAATGTGTGTTTCGTTTAAAAGTAATGAAAAGGGTAGGAAAATTTGTTGAAAAACAAAACCTTTATTCGCCGTTAAACTGGAACTTATGCTTATTTATTGCAAGATTAACATTATTTAGCCGCACTTACATATTTACTTAGGATCATACTCCAGTTCTTCCTGTTGCGATGAAATAACTGTTTGTTTCCAGATCATTTATGGGGTTCCCTTTTTCTTCTTTAAATCTATATAGAACCAACCTTAAGAAATACCTGAGCCAGCCTAAATGTCATTTGAAGACCATTGGGGATAGCACCTTTTAGTTTGTCCGGTCTCTGACTTCCGGTTTAGTAGTTCTTTGCTCCATTTGAAGTCTTGTAACTTCTACGAGAGCTTTGAATCAAACGCGTATATTCTCTTGTTAACAACAATATTATTATCATCATCATCATCATCATCATCATCATCATCATCATCATCATCATAATTACTACTACTACTACTATTATTATTATCATCATCATCATCATCATCATCATCATTACTACTACTACTACTACTACTATTATTATTATTATCATCATCATCATCATCATTCTTCCTTTTCATGTGTTCGTAAAATTATTTTTATTTCTTTTCGTTCGTATTTTTTTTACACGGCGGTCACCACTTATCAAGGCCCGGAAGCCCCTCAGGGATAAGGGTTATTGCAAGTACAGTACGTTAGTGTGGAGATTTAATGAAGTGTTTACTTAAGAGGGCGGTTCATTATGAATTTGTTAACGTTGGACTTGAATGCATTCAAGTTGTAGTCAGGTGGGAAGCAGGCAGACGGAACAGAGTTCCACAGGCGTGCAGTTCTAAGAAAGAAGCTTTTTTCATGGAATCCACGTTTTGATTTAGGCACAAATAAAGAGTGGGGGAAATTTTTCACAGTGGATTCAGCTAGACGGGTGTTTTTCGCGAAAGATTGGCGAGGGGGGACCAGAGATTGGAGTTCAGACTAGCACCTGCCATGGAAATAACGATAAAAAAAGGATAGGCTCGCAACGTCTCCTCTGTGGGATAGATATATATCAATATAATGTAACATCTCAATAAATGAGGAAAAACACAAGAAATAAATGAAAACATCTCGAACTCTAAAGTAAAAGAAAGAAAAATAAATGAAGACGTCTCATTATGGAAATATAGTGCATGTCTTCTTGTTCAACTACTTATTTTTTTCTTCTTTTCCTTAAACACTTAAACGATTTCGTTTGTTATGCGTTTTACTTTCGTGATAGAAGTTCATTTATTTATAGCATATCATTTAATAAGCGGGAGTAATCACAAAGATTGCGCAAATAAATAAAAACTTCCATGTGACTTTTATCAAATAGAATGTGTAACGATAAAATTGTCACCATTACAAAGACGATATGATTCTATTATTGTTTGATGAAAACTAATTTCCTATTTTTTTGTTGCAGACCATCTACTAGTTGGCCGTTTGTGTACAAACTCCAGGAGCGATAAAAGCCTTCTATCATGTCTGAAAGCGACACAATGTTTAACGAGCAAGATCGAAGATGCGCCGCAGCACAACTCATGCTCTCTACCGATCATAGTTATGACAATAAGACCATTGGCAGCACTCGCTAGATTTCCACAAACTACAGGGGCATGTCCATAGTGTTGAAAACAAAGTGTACCGCAATGATTATGGTCTTTTGTGTGATTCGAAGTAAGGGCCACATCATGCAACCACACATCTTCGAAATCGGCTTGAAAATCAGTAGCAAAGTGAATCTGAATGTACGGAAGAGTGTGGTGAGCAGGTGGCCGCTGGCAGACAGTGGGTGTGGCAGCAAGACTCGGCGCCGACCCACAAGTCCAAAGAAACCCAAGCTTGGCTTCAGAGTGAGTGCTACGACTGTCCACCCTTCTATTACCGACCCTCCCCCAGCCGCCTTCCTCGACCTGAAACTGCTGGACTACTTTGCTTGGTCTTACGTCATTATCCAACATGACCTCCAGAATTCCAAAGCAAGCATGATCTCCGCTATCCGCTAAGTATTTGCCGAGCTCCTTCTGAAAAAGGCTTGCTCCTCGTTCCGGACCAGTATTAAGGTGGTTATTGAAGGTAAAGGCGGCTACATTGAATAAGTGTCAGCTCTATTACATAATAACCTCACCTGAATTGAGTTTTTAAATAGAAGTTTTAAAGTAAAGCTGAGTTGTTTCATTTAGGGCGACAATCTTACTCTTCCAACGTACAATGCAATGTAGACTACAATGTATTGTTGACTAAGTCGTCACTGCGGGGGTGGCATGTGAAAATCTAATGCCCAGTTGACTCTTCTGTTACGATAGAACAGATACTACACACTTTAAAGAATGAGGTAATGCATTGGAGTGTGATATCATTCAACAAAAGGATATCACACACAACACATTTCCCAAGCTAGCATTTTGTTTTGTCATGATAGCATCATTCCGCTATTATCTACCAATTTTCTGGTGTTGGTGGTATATTATATTTTCTATTGTTATGACAATTCTTCCAAGTATGATTATTTTCATAGATGGATCTTCCAAGACATTAATTCCTTTTTCGTGGTGTAGTATCATATTTGTCGTGTGGTGACCAGACCATCTTTTCTTCAACTTATGAAGAAGAGACATATGCATCTGTGACGAAATGACCATGGATAAAATATTTTCGGATTTGTTATGTATTGGCATTAAATTAACAAGTATACGACAAAAATTTATGGCGATTCTAACAAGTTCTGAATGTAATGTTAACTAAATTTATGGCGATTCAAACACTTCTGAATGTAATGTTAACTATATGATATAATCTTGCAGGATGACCGTAGTTAAGTGACGTTGAGACTGGTCAATATTGAATTGCTTACTATTTCGAAAGAGCAAGTTCTGTATGTAAATAACAAATACACTTTAAAAAATAATTAATACATCAACCAGCATTTGTGCACTAGTGCGAAGGCGCAACGTGTTTTTTTATGTCACTTCTTTTTTACGAGAGTATAGCAGGGTAAAAAGAAATGCATTCTCATGACTGAATAAAAAAATCTCACAACAATAAATACCTGTGTTTTTTTTGTTTTTTTTTTAATTTAAGAAAAAATTAACATAAAATACAGACTTTTAAACATAAATTATAATTTTTTTATTTTTCGTAACAAAACAAAATTTTTTGAATTTTCAAATTTTTTGTTATTTATAAAGTTTTTACTTCATATTTATTGAATTTAAATAAAAAAAAATATATTTAACAGAAAATAGTATTTTCTGATGTGCATTTGTCTGCCCCTCCTATGCAAGCTTCAAATGTCCCAACTGAAAAGCAAAAACGTCGTTGCTAAGCCATAATACACAAATAAAGCATATAAATATGAAATACTGTTATGTGGTAAACAACATCACCACAAACGACATCATCTTATACCACCAATAAATAAAATAGAACCTATTATTTTAAGTTTACAACTTCAGCTGTGTAGTTTTATCTCATGTTTGTTGTAACTAGTTAAGCTAGTGTACTAAATTTCTGTATATAACATAACGAGTTATTTGAATGTATTAATTTAGAAAGAATCTTGACTTAGTAAAAAAAACAGCGAGAAAGCGACGGGAAGAGATAGTGTAAACGTCTTGTTAGTTAATGTACATTAGCTAATATCGTCGTATTAAAATATCATCATACAAGTATGCGCTTTAAAAGAAAGAATCTAAATGTTCACGCAGGCGCGTAACGACCGGGAACGAGCTCTTTTACATCGCTGTCCCAGCCGTACTTCCGGTTTCACTCTTATGCTGGCCGAATTAATTCATATACGATCCTGTTTAATGAACCAACTCTCGTGTGATGTATTCACATTATTAACAAACACACACGCACACACACACACACACACATATGTATATATATATATATATATATATATATATATATATATATAAACACATACATATATGTATATAAATTGTTGCCCAATCACTTCCTGGTGAAAAATTCTTGAAAGTAAATTATGCGTGAAATAGAGAATATGAATCGCACATATCCGTTCACATACGTGTGTGGAAATCAACCGAACGGCTTATATATGTTTGCATACATGCAAACACGTGCAGATATCAATATAGATCTGTGAGGTATACACACACACATGCACACACACAGACATATATAGATACAAACACCCACACTTATATATACAAGCCCACAAACATATATATATATATATATATATATATATATATATACATATATGTGTGTGCACACACACGTACACACACACACACACATATATATATATATATATATATATATATATATATATATACATTAATTGTAAAAGTCTTATCTTAATGGACGCATGTGTTTTCATAAGTATTACCATTACAAAACGAAACAGATTTCAGTTCACAACAGTGAATAGGAACAAATGAGATTTAAACTGAATTCCATCCTATGGCAGGAAAATCGCCCAACTTTAGATGTTTCGGCATTAAAATTTGTACTCCTGCTTCTTTAGTCATTTTAGTTATAAGAGAGAAAAAACATTACATTGAGCAAAGGTGTATCTTTTACGCAGGCTTGTTCATCTTGAAGTGGCGTTAAACTTATATTTTGGAAGTAGTCTTTATTCTGCGTTATATAAATGTAATTAGAAAAATCTACAACATCTATGCATGAATTTTCTCGAAACAAAATGCTGTAATAAAAAATATAATAGTAAAACATATCAAATTTACTGAGTTAAGTATTTGTGGTATTTTTCAATCCTCGTCCTGTATTCTATTCACATCTTGGTATTACAATTTCCTTTTTGTATCAGCTTTCACGTTTCACTATATAACATGTAGAATTCTGTGGAATAAACTTATTTCACTAAATAAACTTCCTCAACAAAATCGACGAAATTTCTTGGTTCAGATTTAATAAATGTTTGCGTCCTTGTTTCTACTTATTTGTGCACTTTTCTTTCCAGTATTCTATAAACTAATTTTCATTTTATAGTTATTACCTAATATATATATATATATATATATATATATATATATATATATATATATATATATACACGTTTTATATTTTATTACCGTATTTTTCTGTTAAGTTACATTTTTGTTTCGGCAACACGACCGTTTTTTTGGCTGTTATGTATCTTCCTCAGACTTTTACAGAAATGTTCGTTTATGGCGGAACAAAGGGTGAATGGTGTCAGGGGAGGGATGCGAGAGAAAAGCGAAAAAAGAGGAAGAGAACAAGAGGGAGAGGTGGGAGGGGGTGCTTGGTATGTCGGTAATGTTTTAGTTTTGGAGTTTAAGGATATTATGTGGTTGTGGGGGGTCTGGGAAGTTCATCTCTGGTTTGGCTGAGGGCATAGGGATACAAGGAGGGGGAGGGAGATATGTGGGGGTAGGGGGAGGGTTACTTTAAATTTCGAGTCCTTAGGTTAAGGTGGTTGGCGCCTAGTTGGTGAGATGATTCTTGATATATATATATATATATATATATATATATATATATATATATATATATATATATACTAGCAGTACCCGCTAACCGGAGTTGTTCGGTGGAAGTGTTTCCCCCCCCCCGTCAAAAAATTAAAGTAAGGTTCTTGGTGTTGTTGTTGCTGCGCAACCTCCATCTTTCTCATGTTACGAACGGCTTTCGGATAAGACACCCCAACTCCTCATGGTAACAACGACCATTGGAATGTCAAGAACGGGTGGAGAAAGGTGGTGTAGTAAGGATATTGAGCAACCCCCAGCCAGTGGCGCCGAATAAGATTTTAAAATTTGCTAAATCAGGGAAAAGACATCTCCAGATAATCGCTAAATTTTTAATTTTTGTCGGCTGAAATTTTCAAAAATTGCTAATACAAAATCAAAAAATCCCCCCCCAACCCACTATATTTTAAGGTCCTACCCTCCATAAAATTATATGAATATAGTATATTCCATATAAAAAACGTTCTGTGTTTTCTCACTATTTATTTCTGGAATTAATTTGAAGCGGTTAGCTCCCCAGAAGGCTTTCACATTTTATCTGATTTTTGGAGAGGGTATATTTTGTTTTACAAGAAATAAATCATATAATAAAACAGATTTGAGGTTTAAGTGAACAGCTACAGAATGAATTGGATTACATGCTACTAAAACCTGATAGTCAGAGCTAGTGAATTTCAAAAATGCCATCTGAACGATATGTAACCAAATTCTGGTTTAATCTTAAAAAAGTGCAACAGAAACGCATCGATTGCTTTAAACGTCTTTTGGACGATCTTGCCTTAACCGAACATCAGGTTTTGTGTTACATAAGATATTCAAAGAAGGGCAGAGTGTGTGTAGGATGATGAGTTGTGTGGAATGTTTAAAGATGTCAGAGTTGATTGGCCAAATAAAGAATTTCATGAATAATGATGGTCATGTATCTATAGATACAATAAGCACACAGTTTGTATGTCAGTATGGAAACTGGTAACACAATTATTCACGAGGAACTGAAGATGCGACAGATTTTCGCGAAGTTTTCCCCAACGGTGTTCAGAGAAGATCAGAGGGAAAGATGTTGCCATAACAGCATAGAGAGGGTCGTGCTAATCAATTCAGACTCCACAGTTCTTGATGCTCGCATGGCCAACGATGTAAGCTGCATTTACTGCCATGACTCAGAGAAAAAAAAGACAGAGTTTCCAGCGGAAACATGATGGTTCTCCCGGATATAAGAAGGTTAGACAGAGCAACCCAACCCAGAAATTTAAGATGATCCGATTTATTGACAGCAAGGGAATGACATTCATGCACTCAGGTTACAATGGACAGTCAACAAGGAATACTATGTTAAGTGCTTAAGAGAGTTCATGGAGAGATTCTCTTTAAAGAGGACAACACTCTTCAAATGTGATCAATGTCATTTCCACCAGGACAATGAACCAGTTCATAAATCTATTGTTATCACAGACTGTTTGACCAGGATTGCCATCAAGACAATTCCTCACACTCCCTTACTGTGATTGGAGGCTGTGGTTATGAGACAAATGAGGAGATAAATGAGGCTGTAACGCGTATCATTTACATGCTCACACAAGGGGACATCCATGGGGCCTTCCGAAATTGTTGGAAGAGTACAATATCTGTATTGCAGCCGGAAAAGATTACTTCGAAGGGGACTAAAATCTCATGTGTGTACTATCAATAAAATGGCCCATACGAAAAGTCTAGAAACTTATTGAAGTCACCTCGTATTATTACTGACTCTTTATTAATTTTGATTAATGAAACCTGTAGAAGTTATCGTTCTATCGATTTTATCTATAATATAAAAGCGAAAATGTGTGTTTTTGTTTGTACATTTTTGTGTATGTCTGGTAAAAGCTTTAGGAGGTGGGGTTCAGTGAGGTCACTTATTCTGACAACTTTTATATACTCTCTAGATTATAATAAGATTTACGAAACGCGCTCGCATGTATCTTTGATTTAGGCGACGTTTGATGCTATTTTCGCGATATTTCTTGGTCTACGCGTGTTTGTTTGGCTTCAGTATAAAAGCGAAACTGAATTCGTAGCAAACGCTTTTCCCTGGAAAAGCTATGAGGTTTGATCAATGCGGGGAAAACTCCTTATATCAGACAATTGCACTTCATTTGGACATTTCCCTTTAAATGTGGAGCTGGGAAACGCAGAATCTGGCTTGCAGCACGTATGGCGTGATGTTTGACCCCATTAACTTCACGCACCTGTCATTAAACTTTTTAATCGTTAAATTAAAACAGTTTTCACTTCCTCTCCCGTCGTGGCCGAGCGGGTAAGATGTCAGTTTTTCCTTTTATTTTCTGCCTTCGTGTCAAGGCCTCGGGTTCGAGCCAACCTTCCTAGCTTATTAAGTTCACGGGGGTTGAATTTCTCGTTTCGTAAGGCATGACTGGACAGAAATCATAAGTAATTCGCATTTTTATTTTTCGGTCGCCCATATTATGTTGTTTGCCTGACGGAAATGGTCGATTATTATGATGAAATCATAATGGTTGATTATTATGATGAAATTATAATGGTCGATCATTATGATGAAATTATAATGATCGATTATTATGATAAAATTATAATGGTCGATTATTATGATAAAATTTTAATGGTCGATTATTAGGATGACATTATAATAGTCGATCATTATGATTGGTAAAAGTATATTGTTATATAATATATATATTTTAAAGATGTGAAAAAGTATGTTTACTTTAAATATTTACATTAAATAGTTGTCAGGAATGTTAACTTGATGGTAATTTTACAGATAGAATTTAAGCTAACCATAATATAAGCAAATATACGTGACAAAATACCGAGCAAAGATCTTTAGGATACGTGTAGTGATGACCTTATAAAAATATAGATTTTGAGATGGAGATGAAGGAGAATCCTCTGCCTGTTCTACAAGACATCTTGCTGCTCAACTCACTACATAGTATTCGTGCAAATTAATGGACCCCTGGATGAAAGAGGTGCGTATCTGAACAGTTTTAACCTAATATTAACGGTATCCTGCAGTGTTCAGATACGTATTTGCCTTGTATTTTATTCAATAAGCCTGATGAGATGCCAACCTCGAAAATTCTTTAACAATATAAACTTTTACATTTTCTAGTTGTAGTCGAAACAATTGTAACATTCGAAAAAAAACAAATATGATGTAATCGTTTTCCTTGTTATTTTGGTTTTTGTAAAAATATATATGAATGCTCAATTACAGAAATGTTAATCATGTTGCCTGACATTTGAGTCAATTTACCTGGCAAAATTTGTATTGACATAAGTACATTGCCATAGGCTATTATATTTTAATATATTAAAACTTTGGAAAAATTGAAATATATATATATATACATATATGTATATATATATATATATATATATACATATATATGGGTGTGTGTGTATGTATATGCATATATGCATATGTATATGCATATATATACGTATACATATATGCATATATATGCATAGTATATATATATATATATATATATATATATTCATAGTATATATATCGGGTATATTTAGGCAGCATATTCTCATTGCAACAAGCGTTATTAAAAGCACGGTGCACTTCTTTTTCTGTATTCTCTTTTTTACTATCTTCAATCTGCAAATTATTATTATTTTTTTTTTTTCAAAAATATAATTAACGCTGATCAATTTACCTGTATAGAACACAATCTCTCGGAAATCCTTAATCCATTTGAACTCACACACAGAACATTTGTCCCTCAGTCCTCATTTTTTAAATGAGTGATTTTTCGGACAAAGGGAGTAGAAAAAGCTGTTTTCTAGGTTGGCAGTATTTTTGCGAAAAGTTGGCTGAGATGGCGGAAATTTTCTGTTTCTATGTCTATCCTTGTAGCCATGTCACTAGTAAGGGTGCTGGAGGTAAACGTTTTGTCTGGGCTGACGTTATCTGCCTGATAGTCAGGGACCCGAACCTTGGATTAACCACTAAGGAGGCTGTCCTATCAGCAGGTGCAAAGTACTGGGGCTGCTGTATTGCCATTTGGTGAATGGATTCTGGACCATGCAGTAGCTTCTGGTGGGGCCTCTCGATGCCATACTAGTGGGTAATTGTTACGGCTTTACCTTATCATTAGCTACAAATAAAAAAACAATTCTTCGTTTCTTTTTCTCTCTTAATTTCCCCTCTCTGTCCTGCTCTAAGTAAATCTGTCGACCTAGTCCACAAATTCCAAAATTTCATCATGACAAGTTTCAAGAAAAAATACACGATTAAACCCGGTTCTCCAACTTCCAACGTAGACCCCTACTACCATGTCTCCTTCTCCAACATCAGGGGTCTTCGTTCTAACCTTCCAGAGGTTGAAACCCAATTACAGGAGACTAAACCAGACCTTTTATTTTTAAGTGAAACTGGCATTGGACAGGCTATTTCCCTAGATGAGTTTGCAATTTCAGGATACTCTAACTTAACTTCTAAATCTGACCCCCAAGATCGCCATGGGCATGGAATATGTGCTTATATTAAAGATAGCTTTCCATGTGGGAGGGACATCTCCAGGGAAGATCCTAACTTACCCTATATGTGCTTCCGGGTTGCTTTAGCTCACACTACTGCATTTATATTTACTCTCTATCGCCCCCACAACAGCGGAGTTACTATCTTTCAAAGCATATCTGAGAAAATTGACCAATTCCTTTCTACTTATCCTTCAGCTAACATTCACGTATGTGGAGACTTCAATGTTCACAACGTCGAATGGTTGACCCACTCAAACAAGACCGATGATGAGGGGAGGTTCTTTCATGATTTCTCCATTGCCTATGACCTCACTCAGATTGTTCAGGAACCTACCCGTGTGCCCGATAATGACGGCCAGTATGCGAGCCTACTAGACCTTTTTCTCACAACTTGCCCTGAACTATGTTCAGTTTCTGTTCTGTCGCCTCTTGGATCTTCCGACCACTCTGTTGTATCAATTAAGATAAAAATGAAATGTAATAAGTCCCCAGACGTACCTCTTCATCGTACAGCATATCGATACACTAAGGCTGACTGGGATAGCTTCCGTACATTTATATCTGATCTACCTCTGCATTCCATGTTTAAAAAGGATGTGTCCTCTATAGTATTAGACCTAACTGAATGGTTAATTGTAGGTATTGACCATTTCATACCCTCTAAAAAGTTTCAGCAAAAACCTAACAGCCAGCCATGGTTCTCTCCAGAATGTGCTGCTGCCATTGCGCACAGAAATCACTTTTTCCACTGCTTCAAACGTAATAGATGTATGGAAACTAAAGCCGTTTTCAGGACTGCCAGCAACCATTGTAAGAAAGTAATAAGGAACGCAAGAGTGTTGTATGCTCAATCTGTTAAGTCCAAAGTAGCTGAGCAGCGGCTTGGTTCCCACCAGTTTTGGCAAATAGCAAACAGAATCCTGAACAGAAGCGTGTGCTCCATCCCAACTATTATCAATGGACCTGAGGTAATCTCGTCAGCATCAGACAAAGCCAAACTCTTTGTCAAGAACTTTGCAGCTAATTCTACCCTTTGCGACCAAGACCGCCAACCCCCAATATTTCCTCCTGTATCAGAAAACACGCTATGTGATATACGTATATCTGTACGTGATGTTGCGAAGCTAATCAAAAACCTTGATTCGAGTAAAGCAACTGGCCCTGATGGTATTCCAATTATAGTACTCAAAAAACTTCAACCTGAATTAGCGCCCATACTTACAAAACTGTTTAAACGTTGTCTTAAGGAGAATAGTTTCCCATCTCCCTGGAAAATCTCATCAGTATGCCCTGTATTTAAGAATTCAGGTGATCGCTCATCCCCCTCTCAGTACAGCCCGATAAGTTTCCTGTGCGTCATGAGTAAGTTGCTAGAATCTGTGTTAAATACAGAAGTAATCAAACATCTCAACAAAAATAACCTTCTTAGTGACACTCAATATGGTTTCCGTTCTGCTAGATCTACAGCAGATGTCCTTACAGTTATATCGCATAGGATTAGCAAATCTCTCGACGGTGGCAATCTTTCTAGGGCAATTGCTCTTGACATATCTAAAGCCTTTGATAGGGTATGGCATAAAGGTTTACTTCATAAGATCGCTAGCTATGGTATAGCTGGAAAAGTCTTCTCAATTATTAAATCATTTCTTTCTGATAGGTTCATAAGAGTAGTAGTTGAGGGGCAAAAATCAGAAGCTCACAGTATTAATGCCGGTGTCCCTCAGGGATCCATCCTGGGCCCAACTCTTTTCCTGATCT
Source organism: Euprymna scolopes (assembly GCF_053919585.1). NCBI lineage: Eukaryota > Metazoa > Mollusca > Cephalopoda > Sepiida > Sepiolidae > Euprymna > Euprymna scolopes. The sequence continues at coordinate 4,920,206 of NC_136489.1, forward strand.
ACATTAATGATCTTCCAAATCATATCCTTACATCATTTGTAGACATATATGCTGACGACACTACCATTTATGGTACCACATCTAAGACAGTAAACGACCAAGTTCTCTCCAATTCTCTCTCCTCTGATCTTGAGCACGTAGTACAATGGGGAAAGGAGTGGCTGGTTACTTTTAATGCATCTAAAACCAAGCTTCTCTCTTTACATCATCAACATTCTAATTCACATTTGTCATCAATTGAAATGAATGGCTCTCGTCTTCAGGAGGCCTCAAGTTTTGACAAGCTTCTGGGCTTGACCATTACTCCTGATCTTAAATGGAACACGTATATCAAATCTGTTGCCAAGGCCGCTGGAAAAATGGTGGGATCTTTCTATCGATCCAGTAGATATCTCACTGCTGATGCTATTCTCTACCTATATTAGAGCCAGGTACGTCCAAGGATGGAATACTGTTGCCACATCTGGGCAGGAGCTGCTAGAAAGGACTTGTCCTGCCTTGATAGAGTTCAAAATAGACTTCGTAGCCTCGTAGGAGATGTCCTTTTCTCCTCCTTGCAACCTCTATCTCACAGAAGAGATGTTGCGAGTTTGTCTCTGATGTATCGTTATTTTCATGGAAAGTGTTAAACTGAGCTTCAATCTATGGTCCCCCCTCGCCAAACTTTCACAAGAAACACTCGTCTAGCTGTAAACACTATCAATAATTTCCCCCACTCTTTATCTGTGCCTAAACCTAAACGTAGATTCCATGAACAAATCTTCTTTCTTAGAACTGCACGCCTGTGGAATTGTCTTCCGTTTTCCTGCTTTCCGGCTGACTACAATATGGTTGAGTTCAAGTCTAAAGTAATTAAGTTCTTGATGAGCCGTTGCATATAAGTTATTAAATTTACCAAATTTTCATTACTAATGATTACTATATTGACCAATTTCTACTGGACACTCTTTAACCCTTATCCTTGAGTGGCCTCTGGGCCTTGATAATGTGGTGATGCCTTTGTAAAAAAAAAAAAAAAAAAAAAAAACTTTACATAAGGAACGGATCGCCCTGTACAAAAGCAATATATTACCACTAAACAAACGTAAAGTTACATTAACCTTTCCAACTAAGAACTAACTGAGTATCAACACAATTTTCATTTATTTACAACCATCAAAATAAAAAGGCTGACATATAACTCGTATTGTTGTTAACTTAGAAAACCAACAGAAAAATAAATACATAGTCAGAAATTAAAGATTTTCTTAAGGCTGAGACAATGAAAAATAGATTCCAAAAATCGAAAACTATTTTAACCGATAACTTTAAAAATACTTCAATACATTTTAGACAATTCCGGAAAATTTAAAAAAGTTAAAAAATTCTCTGTTTATGATCTAAAAACCTTAGTAAATAAACTTATCACAGCGAATAATGCTGCAATAGACAACCTAACCACCTTAATCATTGGGGATTATAAACCAGGATAATTATATTGCAATATAAAAACACATATACTCAATTTCCCACTTTGTCCCCAAATCTCACAGGTGGCAACCTCTAATATATAACTTAACTAAAAAAAATCAATGAACTAATCACACCGTATTTACCTTGCCGTCACAGTTATGTTCGGTATGTTGATGATATATTATTTCTCGCTGATAGCATAAAAAATAGAAGATTTAAAAGATACATTTCAAAATAATTCCGTCCTTAAAATCACATACAAACTAAGTGCTGATAATAAAATCTCGTTTTAAGACCTTCCCATTGATTCTAGTAGCGATGAATTTATCAAAAATAATATATATGCCGCTCCCCATTTAAGGGGGTACAACATTGGTCAAAAGAAAAATTATTCCCAACTGGCATTTAGGTAAAAATGCAATTTCGTATGAATAATTGAATTCATTCAAAACGTATCGCTAACAAAAACAAATAAAAAACATCTACATAAAAACGCGATACATTTAGTAGTCAAGCGAGGCAGCCGCGTGGTAGAGGTTTTCTGCTTCTTATCATGGAGTCCCGATTTCGGGTCTCGCTAGATTCACTCACTCTGATTAGTCGTAGACGACGAAACACGTGTCAGTGGATAATTATATTATATATATATATATATATATATATATATATATATATATATATATATATATATATATATATATATATAGCATGTATATTATACAAACATTACTGGTTTCATATGTGCATACATGTTTCAATCTTTTGACAAGCTTCTGGGTTTTACCTTTACACCTGATCTGAAATGGAACACGTACATCAAGTCTGTTGCCCAGGTCGCTGACAGGATCCTTCTTCCGCTGGTAGGATCCTTCTACTGCTCCAGAAGATATCTCACTACTGATGCAATTCTCTATCCGTATAAAAGCCAAGTACGTCCAAGGTACTGCTGTCAAATCTGGACAGAAGCTTCTAAAAGCAACCTATCCTGCCTTGACAGAGTACAAAATAGACTTCGTGTCTTAGTGGGGGATGCCCTTTTCTGTTCCCTGCAATCTCTCTCCCACAGAAGAGACGTTGCGAGCCTGTCTTTGTCTTATCGTTATTTCCATGGCAAGTGCTCGTCCGAGCTACAATCTCTGGTCCCCCTCGCCAATCTTCCACGAAAAACACCCGTCTAACTCTAACCACTGACAGTAATGTTCCCCACTCCTAATCTGTGTCTAAGTCAAAACATAAAGTGCACGCCTTCCTTTTTCTTGTTTCCCACCTGACTAAAACTCGGAATGTCTTCAAGTCCAACATAAACAAATTCCTGATGAATCGCCCCCGAAAGTAAGCCACTTTATCAAATCTACAATACTAACGATACTACGATACTATCCCATTGATTACTGTACACGCAATAACGCTTATCCCTGAGTGACGTCCGGGCCTTCATAAGTGGTTACCTCCATGTAAAAAAAAAAAAAAAAAAAAATGGAATCTCCATTTAGGAATCCCATCAGACTGAAATGAATTGAGATTCCATCGAAACTCGCACGCACATAACCAATAATGCTTATATAATAAATATTCCATACACCTGCTCTGTCCCCTATTTATAACTCTTTAATAAACACGGGTTTCTGTTCTTCATGTGCTACATTTCAATTTCTTCTCTCTCATCTCTCAGTGAAATAGAAATCCTTTACGACTAAGACAATTTTTTCTCCACGTTAAAAAACGACCCTGATGTTTAAATCCGTCTCGTGGGGAGGCATTCTGAATAGGTACCATGTTTAATGTAACAAAGTTTTGATATTAAAAAAGTAACTGGAAAAAGTAACTATTTCTGATTTAATTACAAAATGCCCTAGAAATGTCACTTCTGATTAATTATAAAATACTCTGGAAAATGTCCGTTCTGATTATTTGTTTTGTTTACTTGCCTCACAACAAAGGCGGAATTGGACATGAGGTCGGTTAAAAATTTAGGGGGAAACCTGCTCCCCAAAATGGGCACTCTGGTCAATAACAAAAATAAAAATTGTATCAGTAATGAAGGATTTCTCCTCCATTAACCAAGAGCAAAAAAAGGGGGATTAAAGTCACTGGAATGCTGAAACTGATACAGAAATTCATGTTGAAGCAATGGTTGCCTTATCCCTAACCGTGTTAATCGTTTTATGTATTACTTTCGAAAAAGCTGCTGAAACAGTTTATGAATTAAACATTACTTTATTTCAAGTATATTTTAAGCAGTGGGTTATGGGATATGAAGTCAGTCCCGGAAATTACTCAAACCGTTTACGATTTAAACATTACTTTATTTCATGTATATTTTTAGCAGTGGGGTGGGGGATATTAAATCAGTTCCGAAAATGGGTGAAACCGTTTACGCATTACACATTACTTTATTTAATGTATATTTTTAACAGTAGGATTGGAGATAAGAAGTCGGTCCCGGAAAGGGCTGAAAAAGTTTACGATTTATACATTACTTTATTTCATGTATATTTTCAACAGTGGGGTGGAGATTATAAGTCAGTTCCAAAAATGGCTGAAACAGTTTACTATTTAGACATTATATCATTTCATGTATATTTTTAGCAGTGGGTTTGGGATATAAAGTCAGTCCCGGAAATGGCTGAAACAGTTTACAATTACAGCATTACTTTATTTAATGTATATTTTCAACAGTGGGGTTGCGGACATGAAGTCAGTCCCGGGAGTGAATGAGATGTACAAATATATACTATCAGAAAGCGTCGCCCAGTATTGAATGAGATAGGTGGAAAACATATAGTAGCAAAATGCTCAGCATCGCCCGGGACCGAATGAGATAGGTGAACGATATATATTAGCAGAATATGCGGCGTCATCCGGGATTGGATAAGAAAGGTGAAGCATATATACTATGAGAATACCCAGAATTGATTGATTTGTTTGTAATGAAATAATAAGGCCAGACCATATATCAAAGTTATTATTTAAGTAAGGGGGGGCGACAGTTATGTAAATTATTGCCGAAATTAGTAACATATCCAAGAATTATGAAAAATGATGAAATATGAGTTACTTGATTGGTGTGTTTGTAATGATATTATAAGCCATGAAAATATATCAAATATATTATATAAGTAGGAGGGAGAGGCATAATGTGGGGTTTTAATTATAAACGTTATTGTCGAAATTAGTAACATATCCAGGATTATGAACAAAGATTAAATGTGAGTTAATCGATTCTGTGTTTATAATACAATAACCAGCCCAGGAAATATATTAAAGTAATTATGTTAGTAAGAGAGGGCGATAAGGATGGTTTAAATTATGAAAAATAATTGTCGAAATTAGTAACATATCCAAGAATTATAGAAAAAAAATGATAATATGTTATTATTTTAGTAAGGGTGGAAGCTATAAAGTGTGTTTAACTTATGAAAAATGATTGTCGAGATTAACATATTCAAGAATTACGAAAAATAATGAAATGTTAATTTATTGGTGTGGTTGTAATGAAATAATCATCCCAGGCAATATATCAAAGTTATTATTTTAGTAAGGGGGTGTGATGGGGATGGTTTTAATTACAAAAAAATAATTGTCGAAATGAGTAACATATCCAAGAAAACTGATGAAAAGTGAGTTTATTGATTCGTGTGTTTATAATACTATAATCAGTCCAGGGTTATTATGTTAGTAAGAGAGGGCGATAAGGATGGTTTTAATTATGAAAAATGATTGTCGAAATTAGTAACATATCCAAGAATCATGAAAAATGATATGTGATTTAATGCAATAATGTGTTTGCAATGAAATAATCAGACCAGACAATATATAAAAGTTATTATTTTAGTAAGGGGAGGGGTGGTGGCGTAGGTTTATATGATAAAAATGAGTGTCGAAATAAGTAGCATATCCAAGAATTACGAAAAATGATGAAATGTGAGTTAATTTATTGGTGTGTTTGAATAAAATAATCAGCCTAGTTAATAAATCAAATTATTATTAAGTAAAGGGGGAGGTGCGAAAATATGGATTAAAATTATGAAAAATGATTTGCAAAATAAGTAACATATCCAAGAATTTAGAAAAATGATGAAGTGTGATTTCATGCATTAGTGTGTTTGTAATGAAATAATAAGCCCAGACAATATATCAAAGTTATTAAGGAGGGGGAGATAATGTGGGTACAAATTATGAAAAATGATTGTCGAAATTAGTAACATATCCAAGAATTATGAAAAATGATGAAATAGAGGTTAATTGATTGGTTTGCTTGAAATGAAATAAGCAGCCCAGCAAATATATCAAAGTTATTATTTTAGTAAGGTTGGGCGAAAATGTTGCTTGAAAATAAAAAAAATATATTGTCGAAATTATTAACATATCCAAGAATGAAGAATGATTAAATGTGAGTTAATTGATGTGTGTGTTTGTAATGAATAACCAGCCTATACAATATATCAAAGTTATTATTTTAGTAAGGTGTGCGAAATGATGAGTTACAAATGATGAAAAATTATTGACATAATTAGTGTCATATCCAAAATTTATTACATATGAAAAATGCCACAGTGGAATTTCCACATGTCCCTTTAGTATATTTTAACATGCGAAATAACAAATATTGTGCACACTTTCAATCAATAGAGAATTGGCTCTTTAATAATAAATACGAATTCTGCATGAAATATAATTCGTATCGTATTTTAGCGTATTTCACAACAGGAAAACCGCGGAAGACGTGTTAGTTATATGAATAAAACAATGTAATATATAGTTGAATAACTATCAAGTAAAAAACAATACTTAGAACCTATTCTTATTTAAATTGATTATTTAACGGTAACAGATCTCCATAAAACAAACAAACTTATAACCCAATGACATTTTTGACAATAACATATGAGCATCTCGATTAAAATAAATATTTCAAAAGTGTTTCGCCATAAAGTTTCGTAGGCAGCAACCTCTTTCGAACTTATGATATATCGACGACGACCGATCCTTTGGCCTAATGTGACTTAAGCATGGGTTGTCGTTAAAGGAAAACAGCGAATCGACCGCCACGTTTCCTGTACTGCTGGTCAAGGAGCCACCATCGAATCAAGTTCGTTGGCAATGTGTCACTGCCAAAAAACCGACGCTCTTTCCTTTGTCTCTGATAAAAGTTTAAGCTTGTTGTGCTCAGTCATGTTCTCTCCACTGCTTTCCTTTTTTTTTTGGTTTGTGTTTCGGATGACATACCCTCTGATCACTTGACCACACCAGCCAATCAATGTCATGTGTCAGTGCCATCTAACACATGACAAAAGTTAATCTCGTTTGGTTTGATATAACTCATTCTCAAACTTAATACAAAACTGAACTACGAAGTAGACGATATATGTATATATAAATGCACACAAAAATCAGGATACTATCAGTACCGTCGGTTTTAATATAAGAAAAAACATAACTAAAGTGAGAATCTTATGCTAAACGCTAACCAGCTTCTGTTTATATCTATCTATAATAAATAAATTAATAAAAATAAATAAATATTACGTTTTATTTTTTAATTTTCTAAAGAATTGGGCAATTTACTGGGGTAATGTCCCACTAGTTTTACAAACCCACATCGATATATACGTACACTTATATATATATATATATATATATATATATATATATATATATATATATAAATTACAATTAAATTTACCAAAATGATCCAAGAAGGTAAAATTAAAGTAAATTATAAATATTAAAAAATTAATATTTATAAAATTATCTCAGCCAGATGTAAAAGCTCGATAAAACCAAATAGGAAATAGATCTTATAATATGAGCAAACAGTTAATAAAATATGTTGAAAAACACTTTGAAATGAGTTAAAAACATATTTAATCTGCAAAGGAAAAACTAGATAAATGGATAGTCCTTAATCCGCGGAGTTTCGAAGAAATACTTTCCTTCTCATCAGAAGGTTGGAATTAGCAAAATGCGGGATCAGATTTTGCATGCAGAAGTATTTGATGAAACAACAAGTAAGTCAAAGATCTTACTTGTAAGCAAAAAAGTGAAGCAGGGGGAATATGGTAAAGAAAAAGGTGATTACACACGAATGGATAGTCTGGTGGAAGATAAAAAATCCAGTGACGGTAAAATCCAAATGTAAAACTTTAAGAAAGTTAAAAGAATTTCCATTTGTACAAGTACAATCCAAAGAAATCCCGTAATTGGAAGAAGATGGTTCATAATAATCCAAAGGCAGAACTCCATGGAATAAGTCACAAAAATGTGTACAAGGAAAAAAAGAAAAGCTTCCAATAATATTAATAAAAGAAAAATAAGATGTGCTTTTCACTCTACTTCCGAGACATAAATATAAATAAGAAATATATTTAAATTTATCATCATTTTTTTACTCTCTTTCTTCTTTCTCTTCCCAGATCTTTCTTATTTACATATATTATTATATATACATACCCTATATACATAAATAAATTTATACATACATATATATATATGTATATATATAAAAGATAGGGATGTCGATTAATTCCAGTGTGTCAACTTATTAACGAGGCTGAGAAAACACACACACACACACACACACATATATATATTTGTGTGTGTTTTTTTCTCAACCTCGTTAATAACATTTTGATGAAATAATATCCAACCATTAGATAAACTAGGAAAACTCCTTAGAACATAATAACCACATAGCAATTTCTACGTTGACATAATTAGTAGTGCATATACGATCCTTTTTTATGAATTACTTGTAAAAGACATTAGTCCACAGAATTAGTCAAATTTGTGATTTCGTCAACAGTTATTCCTCGCAATACTTCTTGGAGAACATCCCACAACTAATCTTTGCTCTTAATTTCACGTCCACTTGCATAGAGGCGTCGCTTCATGATACTCCAAAGATTCTCAATTGGGTTAAAATCTGGTGAATTTGGGGGCCACTCCATCTTCCGTCGCTCAGAGAACCCCAGTTGTTGCAAATACTCTTTGCGTTTGTCCGCTGCATGGGAGAGAGCATTATCATGTATAAAAATAATGGTTCTTCTGAAGGTAAACCATTGATTCTTCAGCTATGGTACAAAGTGCTCCCTCCGAAAAGCTATGTACGCATTTAACGTCATTTTTGGATCTTCTGGAACTCTTCATGAACAAACTAAAGTACCTACGATAATGCCAACCCAAATCATTATCCCACCACCACATTGTTGGCGCCTTAAACGCGGATGATGATGTGGTCCATCTGGTACTCATCCTTTGCTCCAGCCATCTGGGCCATCAAGAGTGAACAAAACTTTGGAAAAATTGATTTTTATGTTGTCCTTCGCCCATTTCTATCGGTTTTGTATGTGATGTTGTTTTAACATAGGCTTTTCACGGCTTAACAGACTGTACTTAACATAGTACTTTTTGAAACATTCTTTAATCCAGCTTGGTAAAAAACTTCTCGACTTGTCTGCTAAGTGTTCTTAACAATTTCACGTTTAATTTGGAGTAGAGAACGGCGTGAAACAACTCTAGATTTACCTTTATCAGCTCTCTTACTATATTTCTAGGGTCCTTGACAAAGTTCTTCACAGTTTAATGGTAACTTCCTATCATTTTCGATATTTCGATGGTAGTTTTACCTTTTGCTTGCTGTTCTGTAATAGGACCGCTTTTAGAACTACTCAATCCACCTTTACGACACATCATATTGACGAAACAAACTGCCTTGTTAATAATTTGACACACATTAAATACCGAGGATTCAGAAATTACGATGGCGCGAATGACTACGAAAGTTTTACAGTAGGCGCAGTTCAGTTTTGCCAACGTTTCCGAAGTTTTTGATGCGAAACTACCAGTAAGTTTCTGAAACTGTTAAAAAAATGTTATCTCTTTAATAATTTGACACGCAGTGCACACACACACACACACGCACACACACACACACACACACACACACACATATATATATATATATATATATATACCGATGTCAATTAAAAAGATGTGTTTTTATAATGGATCTCTTTTAACCTATTAATGTGAACGCTCTGGTATGTGATTTGCTAAGTGTATCTTCGTTTTTTAGTAAGTATGTTAATACGTATAAGTAGTTTATAGTTTACGGTTGGAAAAATGGCAAAATATAACTAAAACCGTTCTTTCATGCGTCCTGAAATTACAGGTGTTTCTCTCCAAAACAATCATTGCTAGGTTCTTTTTCAGACTTGGCACGCTTTGTATGAGATGATATTTTTTTAGGTAGTCTCCTCCTGACTTCCATGCGAATTCTTTCCAAAAAACAAACAAAAAAAAAAAAACATCCGACTGCTTACAGATTACGTATCGAACTACTCTACATCTCAAAATCTGTTTTCCATTGCGACATCACAGTATTAAATGGGTGATAATTTAGGAAGCCTAGGCGCTGTATGTTTCAAGGTTTCCAGCTATGTGAGGGCGCATAAATCCACTGAGAGAGGTGCACTACAGTCTTCGTTAAGACATAAGGGAAAGGTAACCCTGATATAAAAACCTGCAGTTTACTATATATATATATATATATATATATATATATATATATATATATATATATATATATATATATATCTTTATACCGATAGACACACACATACATACATACATACATACATACATACATATATATATATATATATATATATATATATATTTATATATATGCGTGTGTGTGTGTGCGTGTATTAATTTATTGGAAGAGAACTCCGGCGGAATGCTCAATTATTAAGATTAATTACATATAAGCGTAATATTAAATCCTATAGATATAGAAAATCAGAAGAAAAAAAAACATCAACCGACAATACAAAGGATTGGTAGTTTCTCACCCATAACTTCATTTATTACATGTCCCTTTTGGTGAATATTGAAGCTAGGGTACCGATGTTCTGATTTTTGTTAACACGCACACACATCGTTCCTTTTATTATAGAATCAACCAGACTCACTAAACAAGAATTTTTAGAAAATAAGTAACGAATATACCAGGTAAATTAAGTGCGACACAAATTTATTGTTGCATGAAGGGAACGGTTAGAATATTAAAAGATCTCTTGTTTGACGCGTTTAAATTATCTGGTGCAAAACTATAATGATAAGAAAATTGAAAATCACTTGAAAGAAATACTTTTCTAAATATTCACACATTCATCTATCGTTTTCACATGAATAAAAAACGTGGACAATAGTTGATGTGATTGTATCCGATGTCATAAAGTTGTAAAACTGAATAAAACGATGTCGAAAAGAATGTAAGATCAACAAAAAATTTCTTGTAGATCAACAATAATAATATAATCGACCTTCACATGTTTCTATGTGGTTAGTTACCTCCATACTTGTGAAACGGAATGTGCTTATTTCTCTCTCCATCTCTCTCTTTATCTCTCTCTCTATGTGTTTCTCTCTTTCTCTATCTATCTATCTATCTATCTATCTATATATATATATATATATATTAAGTAATGTGATTTATAATTTAAAAATTAAAAAAAAAATTTTTTAATTTAAAAATCAAATTTTAATTAAATTAAAAATCAGTTTCATAAGAAGGAACAACAATAAAGTCAATTATCTGTACGATCGTTTCGGAAATCCGTGCTTTTTATTTGTGGTATACATGAAGTCACGTAGAACAATTATACATAGTTTTTTTGGTAAGCACGGTCTCCTCATCAGCAAATTTAGGAAGATTTCTATTGAATTGAAAAGACACCAAAAATAAACCTAGCATTAAAAGTAAGGCATATGAATCTGAAAAATTGAAATAAAATGGTTTGGATTTAAAATTTATAAGAAAATTAGTATAGGTTAGAGATAGAAATGAATAGAAAAAAAAAATATATTTTTTTTAATTTACATAATAAATTTGATTTAAAAATATATAGAGATAGTTACCTTTTAGTTTTTCTTTTTTTGAAATCAGGAACTGTGTTTAAAGTAGTCATTTAGATGTTTGCTATAGCTTTTTATTTTATTGAATGATGAATTTTAAAAGGGCGACGCTCGTGCAGTAAATTGTTTCCATTAGCGTATTTTGATTTAAAGACGCTACAGTTAATATATATAGAGAGAATATTTATTTTGCAAGTTTTTAAGGGGAGATAGTTGTCATGTGTTATTGGCTTTATTTATTATTTGATTTACGAGTCTAAGGGCGGTAATTGGTCTAAGTTAATTTATTAAAAAAAAATAATAAAAAAAAAATTGTAATCTATTTTTACTAATGAGTAATTTTTAATGATTTAAGGTGGTTTATATTTATTAAATTTAAACCAACGTTTATGATTACATGATAGAAGCTCGTGTCTTGAATTTACTAGTTTGGTTGTGCTTTTTATATCTTCATATTTTAAAATTTTTAGGGTTTCTTTTGTACATAGTGTACAAAATTTATCTCCTGGTTTATATGATTTGCAAGTCTCAATTATTTGCCATTTTAAGTTGAAAGAAATATTGCTATTTTTTAGTTGCCAAATATAGTTGGATAAAGTAGTTTGGTTTGATAGAGAGTTATTTTTAAAAGAATGTTTGTGCGTTGAAATTCTATGTTTTATTGGGCCAGATGTGGAACCAATATATATTACCTCTTGATTATTATGATTATTTTCCGTTAGGTCTATTGTTGGATTATAATGTGGTGGGTTGATTAGTAATTGATCGGTAGATTGATTTAAGTTGGTGTTATTATTTAATCTGGTAGTTGAGTTATGGCTGTTGATAGGTTCTTGTATATTTGGAGTTTCTGATACTGTGCAGCTATAGATAACATTTTTAATTTTACATGAGCCTTGTAGGGGACATTTATTTTTTCTTCTACAGTTACAGTCCGATGTATTTTGTATAGTTGTATTTTGTAGTTTATTAATTTTCTTATTATTAGAGCTAATTATTTTCTGATGAAGGTTAGGCATAGTAGAGTAAGAGACTTTAATTGTGTTCTTATTGAAAATCTTATTATATCTATGGGGGGCTTTAAAGTTCTTATCTAATATTTTAAAAAAATTCTCTAGCTATGTTTGTTTCTAGGTTTTTGGAATACGGGGGGTTGAACCATAGGATCTCCTTGTGTCTATTCTTACGTTTGCGGGTTTTAGTTTGTTGTTTATTTGTATTATTATCTAATATTTGTAGTTTGGTTTTATCTTTTTTTGTCTCTTGGTTATTTTTCTTAACTCGTATACGGGAAGACATTGCCATATTATATGTTATTACGCTCTTAATAGGTTTATTTTTAATGCAGTTTATGTTTCTATCATTTTCATTTATGAATTTAATTTGTGAATTATATCCAGAGTTTTTAAGGGCTTCGTTATAGTATTTTTCATTTTTGGTAAATATTGATTTAGTAGAAGACAGTCTAGAAATTCTTAGAGCGATGTTGGGAACTATTGATTTTAATATTGATTTAGGGTGGTTTGATTGATTGTGGACATATAGAAGTGATTGGTTAGGTTTATGGTATGGTCCAAAGGTAGAATTTTCAAGATTTAAGGTTATGTCTAAGAAATTAACAATTTTTTTATTATGGTCGATTTTTATACTAAGTCCATAATTTTTAAATAATTTATGTAGAGCTTTAATTGCTTTTTCATAATTTTTATTAGTAGAATTCGTTATGAAAAGTGCATCATCTCTATATAGCCCTCCTTCAAGTTTGAATTGTTTATGGAGTATACAATGTATTTCATTTAAAAGGAAAAGGCCAACTAGATCAGTGACCTGAGTCGAGTCCGTCGATCCCATTAAAATGTTGAAGTGGTTAGGGGTATTTTTCCTGGTCCAATATTTATTATCAAATGTTATTAAAGACTGTCTAGCTATAAGTATTAGTTTAGTTTCGTCTTGAGTTATATTAGTTAATTTTCGTGCCATTAATAGAGATTTATTAAGTAGGATAGGTGATATAGATTGGTAATATGATTCAATGTCAAAAGAACTTCATGTATACCACAAATAAAAAGCACGGATTTCCGAAATGATCGTACAGATAATTGACTTTGTTGTTGTTCCTTCCTATGAAACTGATTTTTAATTTAATTAAAATTTGATTTTTGAATTTTAAATTTTTTTTTAAATTTTTAAATTATAAATCACATTACTTAATATTGAATTAGCTCTAGGACATTTAACTATCGAGCTTATTATATATCTAAATTACAACGAGCATTTCCTGTATTTTAATTAAACTAGTAATTTCACTATTACATTAAAATACACTTAGCTCTTTAGACTATTATTCTAATCTCCTTTATATATATATATATATATATATATATATATATATATATATATATATATATATATATATATATATATATATACAGTGGCACGCAAATGTATTTGGCCCAGTCAGTCTTCATACACCAACCCAATTGAAAATTTTTGAAAAATATTGAGGATCAATGTTAACAAAGGAATCCACAAAATATTCAACAACAATTCCGCAAAATACCTGAAAATCTTTGCACAAAAGATGTGTGCAACTATAGAAAGAGATTGGAAGCTGTTGAACGCAATAAAGGCTATGCAACCAAATATTAAACCAATATATCCAATACTTTTGCGTTTGTTAATTATTATTTTTCCTTTAATACAAACTTTCTAAATTTTAATATAATTTAAATTAGTAATAAGAATATACTGACCTCATTGTACGTAAAATTTTGAACCCTAATTAAAGTTATGAAGAAAAATGTAATGTATCCAATACTGTGTCAATCACTTTATTGCAGATGAGTAAAATATCAATATTTCCCTAAATATACGCCACAAAAAAATGAAAATTGTGCCATCAAAGGATGGCTTTTTGTTTAGTTATTTCCCAAAACTTTATTCAGATTCATGCTATGTTCACGAAGTTTATGTCATTTTATTTTTTATCAAAGACATTCTGCTGTCCATCGCTTTATTGCATATCTCTTACAATGCCAAAAAATCAGGCGAACAAATTATTTTATTGGTGAAGAGTTTGTTCTTTTTATGTTTCGAAGTTTCCAAAGAAAAAGTCGATGTCGGAAATGATTCCAAATAAATTGAATTAAATATATTTTCAATTAAATTGTTATTTAAAATTTATTAAATACCCAGTTTTAATATATCACTTAAAGCAATTCTCTCGCTAGAAACATTAATTAACATACCGCTATTTAATAAAATTGATTTTCCTTAATGTAATATGAAAATCGTACTATAAATAATCATACTATGTCTAGAAATAAATGAAAGAGAATCATACTATATAAAAAATGAACAGGTAATCTAACGTACCTTTTGTATATATTAATAAAATTGTGAACAAACAAACTGATAGGCAGGAATACGAATATATATATATATATATATATATATATATATAATAAATGACAAAAGGTTATCTTAAGAAATTCATGATGTTGACCATCTTATAATTTATTACTTTAATTCGGTTGACTTATACAATTCTTGATAATATCTGTTTCGTAGTGCAAAATCAACCACTTAATTATCCTATCAATCAGTGAATCTATTATGTCCTTAACTCATCAGAATAAATAGTAACAATCAATCCGTCAAAAGGAATTGAAATGTGATTTGGTAAAAATCCGAAAATTGGAAGAGAAGCTGTAGTTACCTTTATGTTTTTCCATTACGCCATATTGAATTTTTATCAAACAAAGTCATTAAACATACTATTCGTACTAACATATTTAATTAATTTATGAATCTTCTACCAAAATAGTCTATTTAAGAATGAGTAAATTTATTAATTCTAAGCCTTGTATACATGCTTTTTGTCATTTATTCTCTATATTGCTCTGTAATTACATTGAGCTTTTTATATAAGGATTAGTATATAATAAGAAAATATATTTCTACAGAAATAAATATATATTAATATATATAAATATATATGCATATATATATATATATATTAATTTATAAAATATATATGGCGATTAAGCTATACTGAATATTCCGCGTTTCATCCAGTCTAGGACTCTTCAGGCTTATGCGCTAGAGTCCTAGAGTGGATGAAATGCGGAATATTCAGGGTAGCTTAATCGCCATATATATTTTATAAATTACTAACTAGCTCTACCTACGTGTTGAGCACTTTTGAATTAAATACTTAAAGTTTACGCAGAAATCTATACTTTCGTATATTAATTTTATGTGAGTAAATTAAGTAAGTCTTGGAAGTTTTTAACCTTTAAAACTATACAAAAAATATTTTTTATCATTCGTAAGAAAACCATCTAGTCAGTAAGTCATTTAATCACCTGTAATCACTGCATCAACTTGCTCTCGAATTTACTATAATAATATATATACACAATATATATATATATATATATATATATATATATATATATATATATACACGGGATGATAACGTTGATACACCAGTTCTCGTCAGATCACCGAAGTAAAGCAACGTTGTGCCGGGCTAGTACCAGATGGGTGACTATTTGGGAATTCTAGGCGCTGTATATGCTTTCCGATTATCTCTGGATTGTTTTCAAGTCGTCTTGAACTTGCTAATTATTTAATAACGTCTAGATATAAAAGTAGGAAAACCACCTCTAGACCTTTCGACCAAAACATCAAGGAACGGGGGTGGGTGGCTATCCTTTTCAACCTCCATAGTGAAAGACAAGGCGGCATGTAAGGATTTATGATGATCAAAAAATTCCAAGGCAAAGTCCCGAGAAGGGAAAGCTGCAAATATATCATCAACGGAAGTACTAATCATATGATTTGAAAAGTTTTACTCAATAAAATTTAACAAAAATGTCGGAGAGGATAAGGCCCAAGGGAGTTGCCATGGAAACCGCATCAATTTGTTTGTACATCACGTTGTCGAAACTGAACTCAACAGACTTTGTACAGAGAGAAAGGTGTTCAGTGAAATATTTTTCTGGTAATGATGGAGGAGTAAGTTCACTACGATAATGTGCGTTGCAGCAGAAAAAATGGTCTCATTATATATAAACTGGACATATCAAACAAGCAAAAGAAAGAATTATATTGGTTAGGGGTAGTGTCTTTAATAATTTAGGAAAAAGTAAAGGAATCTGACATATATATACACACAGTTACATAGGCACACATATATATATATATATATATATATAATTTACTGCACAGGCTTATAGTTTCTCTGGAAAAAAAGACTTTATGCCGGAGAAACAATGTGGATTCCGTTTGCCGTCAGAAAGAAATGTGCTAAGAACAAAATGTCGCCCTATACTCGGCCCACGTTGATTTGACCAAAGCCTTTGACAACATAAGCAGAAAAGGCCTCTCGAGATTAATGGCAAAGTATGTGTCCTAGAAAATTCATTTCAATCATGCATCAGTTTTATGATAGAATAAGGGCCAGAGTGCAAGATCGTGGGGAGACCTCTGCCCTTTGTATGTCACATATTGAATGATGTAGGGGCGTGTTTGTTTTCCCACCATGTACAATCTCATGTTCTCTAGTATGCTGACAGATGCCTTCGTGGACGCTGATATGGGTGGAATCAGGTACAGATTTGGCGGATGAGTTTTCAACCTCACGAGGCTACAAACAAAATTCAGGGTTGAAACACACATAATGTAAATGACTTTGTTTGCTAATGATCCTTTCCTTAACGCTACCTCTTAGGCAGGCATGCAGCACAATGCTAACATATTCTCGGAGCTTGTAAAAATTTTAGGCTAACAAACAATTCCAAGAAGACCGTGAGTCATTAGCCTGCCGCGGGAAAAACATAAGTAGAAATCACCATTTAAATCAGGGGACATGTGTCTTGGCACTCGGCTCCCCGAATGTAGTCATTGACGATGAGGTGAACACCAGGCACGCTAAATCAAGCGGTGCTTTTCCTAGCCTCCACAAGAATGTAGGGGGCAGAAGAGGCATCACCTCCATGACACAAATAAAAGTCTATACAGCTTTCATACCCAACACCTTACTCTATGGATGGGAGTCATGGACTGTCTACCAACAGCACGCTAGAAAATAAAATCACTTCCACACCACAAGACTGAACAAACTGCTTGACATAAGCTGGCAGGAAAGGACTCCAGACCCAGAACCCTAACCCTAACCCTAATAACCCTAACCTACTATCCTGATGAAAGTATATCTTTGCTCGTCATGTAGTCTGCACGCCGGACTAGAGACTGCTCAAGAAGCTTCTGTTAATTAAGCTCCAATATGCCGAATGCCCCCATGGCGGCCAGAGAAACCGATTGAAAGACACTCTGACGCCATCACTGAAGGCCTTCAATGTTGATCCGTCATCATGGGAGCATACAACTTTCGATATAGCCACGTGGCGGGTCGGTGTTCATGCCGGTGGCCTCAAATATGAAAGTAACCGAAAGGTTGCTACAAAGAAGCACAGAAAAGACAGGAAAGACACTTTTTTGAAGCCCACAACATCTGCTACCATTCCCTGTACTCATTGAAGTAGAACTTTTTTAATCAAAAATTGGTCTTATCAGCCATCTTCGCAGCTCACCCTACAGATAATCGTCGTTCGAACAGACGAACAACATAATTTACTGTATGATTTTTGTTTTATATGTATATTTGTATTATAGCTATGTGCATAGGTATATATATATATACATACATACACGCACACACACAACATATATATATATATATATATATATGAACCTTATACGGCAGCGTATTATTGGCTATACTTTCTCCTCCAACTACCTACACATGCTGAAAGTAGGTGGACTTGTCAACCACATCGAGTTTTTCCACGCCCACCCCTTTTATAACACAACTGAAGACGGAAGAAAATGTTGTGTAGCTTAATTGCCATATATATTTTTAATACTTATTAATTAGTTCTACTTACGTATTGAGAATAGTCTAAGGATATACTGAAAATATGTACATATAATTTTATGGAGATAGTTAAAATAATAATAATTCTGATTTCGCTGATGAATGTCTCTCTGGAAAGGGATGGGATTCAATTCCAGAGGATTACCTTTAATCCCGGCTTCAAACCAGGAGCTTCAAAAATCAAGGGTTTTCCTAAGGACGTTGGTGGTACCTATAATTGCAGAGGTTTGAGGGCCGTCTTAAACATCGGGGATTTGTAGTTTTTTCAATTGTCCTGAAAGACGACATGATACTACTCCTAGTGTGCCAACTACGACCGGGATTATTTGCGTTTTAACCCTGTGTATACGTGTTATCTCCAAAGCTAATGGAGCATAATTGCTCCACTTCTCATTCTCTTTCTCTCTCACATTTCTGCCTCAGGGTACTGAGAAGTCTACAGTCTTCCAGTTTTTGAGACGTTGTCAATGACGACCAAACCCGGACGATTATGTTCCAATTTCTTCGTCGTTATGACACTTTTGTCTCACCATACCTCTACCTTGCTATCCTCACTTGTTCTCACTTCATCAGGCACCTCCTCAAACCATTTTCCAGCACACTTCACCCCAGCCCTCTTACACACCTCTCAATATATCCGGAGTCCCGTGGGATCGTGTCTGTTGCGGTAGTCTCTCTGGGCCAGTCCACTACACCCTACTGCAAGGTGCGCAATTGTTTCTGAGGTCTTACCACAAATCCGGCATTCTGCAGCAATTTCCTTTTCGAGAACAACTTTTTTGAACAATCGTGTTCCTAATGCCTACTCTTGTGCTGCACAAACAAAAGTTTCAGTACTCTTAGCCAGATACACAGCTCTAAGCAATGATCTTTCATCAGTCACTTCTGCTATCTGGAAGAACCTTCTATGCATTTTCTTCCTATCCAGTTCCTCTGCCCTTTCTCTGTCCATACGTTTCACATAATCAGTCTTGGTCTCACATACCTCCGCTTCATTGGCCACAACCTAAAGCATCCACTCCCCACTTCTAACCACATGCTCCTTCAACGACATCTCCTCGGTTCTAACACAATCTTTTACAATCCTATCCCACCATCTTTTGATACAGTCTTGTTACGCTACTTCGAATGTGAAATATACCAAACATTGCTAAAACTTTTCTTGTTTTGATATCCATGGCATGCAAACCCTTGTCCGACTATTCAAAAATTTCAGCACTGTATCTCAAAACACTGACTCCCCATGCATTTCATTAGATTTCCTCCATACAGTTTCGAGTTTGTAATTAGTTTCACTCTTCTAGGATACTCCTTCCTGACTTTTTCTTTCATTTCTCTGTTCATGATGCCTACACCCTCCGGTACTCCTAAATACTTATATCCTGTATCTTCTATTTCTTTTATGATTTCTCCATTTGGCAGCACTATTCCATTCGAATGAAACTTTACTCCTCTTTTCATCACCACCAGCGCACATTTACTAATCCCAAACTCCATCCCAATGTCTTCTGAGTATGTCCCCACAAGTTCTACCAGTCTCTCCATTTCCTTTTCATTTCTACCGAATATTTTCAAATCATCCATAAACAGTAGATGGTTCAGGCGTCTGTTACCAGATCCAAAGTTATACCCCAGTTTTTTCTCTTCAAGAGGATGCTCAGTGGCATCATTATCATTACATAAAGAAGTGCCGATAACGAATCTCCTTGAAATATTCCACGTTTAATGCCAACCTGCCCCTATCTCCTCTCTGTTTGCTGTCAGCACCGTTTTCCATTGAGCCATACTTGTCTCCTAAAGCCCTACCACATTCTCAGCAACCTTCATCATCAACAGTATTACACGTATCCATGAATGAGGAACCATGTCATAAGCCTTTCTGTAATCAATCCATGCTACGCTCAGATTTCTCTTCTTCTTCTTCTTCTTCTTCTTCTTCTTCTTCTTCTTCTTCGCATCCTGCATTATTGCTTTATCAATTAGTAGTTGCTATTTAGTAACTCTCGAGCCTTTCCGGCACCCCTTTTGTTCGTCAGGAAAAACACCATTACACTCTAGATGTTTAGAAATTTTCTCCGCAAATATTCCAGTCAACAGTTTCCACATCAATGTTCTTCCCTTCACAAGCCAATCAGGGACATCTCCCGACTCTTAAACCCTTTGCAGAGCAGCAGCCATAGGTTGATAAAGGCATGGGAACTGTTTAAACCAGAATCCCATCACTCCATCTGGACCAGGTGCCTTCCAGTTTGTCATCCTTCGTATGCCAGCTTTAACGACATCGATGATTATCTCAACGTTCTTCATCTGCTGCATTTCTGATAGCCTTTCTCTGACCTCTCCCAACCAGCTAGCCTTCTCATTATATCGCCCTTCGACGGACCAAATCTCACTCCAGAACTTCCTTGCATCTTTTGCATTTGGAGTGTTGTTATTTCCCGCCTGTTTACTACCATTTAATTCTTTATACAGCTGAGACTGATTGTTACGGAAAACGTTTTTCTGCCGAAATGCAACACTTTTTCCAACAAAGTTCCTAATTTTTATACCACCAGTGTGGACCTTCTCTTTCAACATTGTTAGAACGTTCATCGTTCCCTTTTCCAGCAATCTATACCTCGTTTCAAGCTTGCCCTTAGCTTTCTGGCCACGTTTAACTCCTGTTCTTATTTCTTCGGTTCTACTAATGTCTTTCCGCCACCGTTTAATACTTTCTTCGAGCCGCCTCTGCTAGTGTGACCTTCTATCCTTCATTTTTCTTCTGTAATAAGCCAAGACGATTCGTAATAACGTATGACGCTGCATATAGAAGCCTGTTAAGTTCCGTAATCGATATGTTCTTTCTCATGATGTTGTGAATTACTCCTTGAATTATTTTTACCTCGTTTTTCACCTTCCGCCCATCACTACTCTTCATACTTGGAATCTCTATGATTTCGTCTCTAAGAGGAACCTCTCTTAACTTCTGAAGTACTTCTTTTTCTACAGAAGTCAAAGTTCGGACTTTATCACCACTTCTCCATACATCTGCTCCTTTCACTGGCTCCATTGTCTCAGACTCAATGATCTCATCTGCCTTAGATCCTTCAAACTCTTTCTCATTACTTTCCCTAACCATAGGATTCCATTCCTCCGCAGTTGTCCGCCTCCCATCATCGTTTACATTTCCCTTCTGCACTTCCACTCTCTCAGTTCTTTCATCAGAGCTAGTTTCATCAATTTTACTTTCGTTATTCATTTCATTCCTAACAGTCCATTCAATCTCTTCTCTTGCAATCACTGGAAGTAGGTTGTTATTTTTGATTTGTTTTAACTGGGATACCAAACTCGGGACACTTCTAGATCCCCCTACTTTCGATTCTCATTCTTCCTTCATTTTCCGGATATATCCACCAGATTTGGTACTTCCATTTCATGTTCATTTGGAAGTACCAAATAATAATAATAATAATAATAATAATAATAATAATAATAATAATAATAATAATAAAAAGAAGAAGAAGGAACGTTTTTTCACTGATTTCAGTAGCATTATATGTCATCTCCCTCTAATGTAATATGTTATATGATCATCTGTTGAATAAAACTTTCCTTAAACAATAAATAATATAAATTTCAAAGTAACTTTTTCATTTTCAAACTAATAATATTTGAATATTTTAATTTCATTCATCTTTGCAAAACTAAGGCTTTCGTTTTTAGTTGCATGCCAAGCATAATTCCTTTAGATATAAATAATAATTGCGATTTTATTAAACGAATTTCAATATAATAATAATAATTATTACTAATTTTACATTTTATAGTAGTTTATAATCGTCAGATTATCGTAAAAATTGTTACAGTAATATAACTTTACATGATGCTGCTACCGAAAAACAGTAATTTCGCTTTTTATTTAAGCAGTATTTGTATTTTAAATTTATTGGGAATAATGCAGTATTATTAAACAAATTATATGGATAAAAAGAACAAAATTAATCTTTTCTCGCATTTAATAACAAAATTATAATAATGGAAGATATTATTATTTGAAATTCTGTATCTATATCTTCAAGAATTCTTGATAAAAAATATTTTTAAAAGAAATAACATAATTTTTAATTAAAAATATCAAAAAACGTTTTTCACTAAAGATTAATAAAAAAGCGCACGAATTCCTAGAGAAAATAGCTATAGAACTAATTTACCATTTCACTGGTTCCAGTAGAAGCCATGCAAAAGATTAGAAAAGACGTTAGCTGACTATAACTGTAAAAACTCATGTAACGTGTATTTATTTTCATAAAATAAGGGTTGTTGCCTGATGAGGTCTCTAGTTAGTAAATACTAGTTGACCGAAACATGCTCATGACTGTGTAGCAATAAACTACTGCTTATGTAAAGACAAATGTAACTTGCTCTACTTCTGTATAAAGCACTCTTGTATGAACCTCATTATATTACACTGTTTTTTTTGTTTTTTTTTACAAAGGCATCACCACATTATCAAGGCCCAGAGGCCACTCAAGGATAAGGGTTAAAGAGTGTACAGTAGATATTGGTCAATATAGTAATCATTAGTAATGAAAATTTGGTAAATTTAATAACTTATATGGAACGGCTCATCAAGAACTTATTTACTTTAGACTTGAACACAACCATATTGTAGTCAGCCGGAAAGCAGGAAAACGGAAGACAATTCCACAGGCGTGCAGTTCTAAGAAAGAAACTTTGTTCATGGAATCTACGTTTAGGTTTAGGCACAGATAAAGAGTGGGGGAAATTATTGATAGTGTTTACAGCTAGACGAGTGTTTCTTGTGAAAGTTTGGCGAGGGGGGACCATAGATTGAAGCTCAGTTTAACACTTTCCATGAAAATAACGATACATCAGAGACAAACTCGCAACATCTCTTCTGTGAGATAGAGGTTGCAAGGAGGAGAAAAGGACATCTCCTACGAGGCTACGAAGTCTATTTTGAACTCTATCAAGGCAGGACAAGTCCTTTCTAGCAGCTCCTGCCCAGATGTGGCAACAGTATTCCATCCTTGGACGTACCTGGCTCTTATATAGGTAGAGAATAGCATCAGCAGTGAGATATCTACTGGATCGATAGAAAGATCCCACCATTTTTCCAGCGGCCTTGGCAACAGATTTGATAGACGTGTTCCATTTAAGATCAGGAGTAATGGTCAAGCCCAGAAGCTTGTCAAAACTTGAGGCCTCCTGAAGACGAGAGCCATTCATTTCAATTGATGACAAATGTGAATTAGAATGTTGATGATGTAAAGAGAGAAGCTTGGTTTTAGATGCATTAAAAGTAACCAGCCACTCCTTTCCCCATTGTACTACGTGCTCAAGATCAGAGGAGAGAGAATTGGAGAGAACTTGGTCGTTTACTGTCTTAGATGTGGTACCATAAATGGTAGTGTCGTCAGCATAAATGTCTACAAATGATGTAAGGATATGATTTGGAAGATCATTAATGTAGACCAGGAAAAGAGTTGGGCCCAGGATGGATCCCTGAGGGACACCGGCATTAATACTGTGAGCTTCTGATTTTTGCCCCTCAACTACTACTCTTATGAACCTATCAGAAAGAAATGATTTGATTACCCTACCTTTGGAAAATAGCAACCTCAAATTTATATATATATATATATATATATATATATATATATATATATATATAAATTTATATATATATATATATATATATATATATATATATATATTTATTTTTTTTTTAGTGGGGAAAAAAAACTGGACGGATATCTCCTCCTCTGCAGAGGATATATTCCTAGCGGAAACCATATGTAAATTCATTCTGGACTCACAGCAATAAATTTCATATATATATATATATATATATATATATATATATATATATATATATATATATATATACAGGGTGTCCGTAAAGTTACTATACAGTCTTACAAGTTACTATACAGACACCCTACAGCTACACAAAAATAAATATTAACTATTAATACAAATATAATACAATAAAACAATAAGACTGTTTAGTAACTTTACGGACACCCTGTATATTCAAGCAAATATTATTACATACGACGGGGACATTTTGTTTATATTTCTTTTTTTATATAATTCATCGATTCTCCGTATTTTTTATATTAAAATCTAAAATATGAATAAAATTTCAATAGTTGTTGTGACGAGCGCTTTCGATTCGTCCAATATCTATCTTCATGTGTTGAAGTGAAAGTGCGAAGGAGCGAATATTAGAATCAATGTGAGAACTGAAATATACAATAAACGGCGTTAGGTGATGATGCGTTTACACATATAAAAACATAAAAGTTTAAATATAAAAAATATACAGTGTTAGGTGATGATAAGTTTACACATACCAAAACATAAAAGTTTAAATATAAAAAATATACAGTGTTAGGTAATGATAAGTTTACACATATAAAAACATAAAGGTTTAAATATAAAAAATATATAGTGTTAGGTAATGATAAGTTTACACATACAAAAACATAAAAGTTTAAATATAAAAAATATACAGTGTTAGGTGATGATAAGTTTACACATATAAAAACATAACAGTTTAAATATAAAAAATATACAGCGTTAGGTGATGATAAGTTTACACATATAAAAACATAAAAGTTTAAATATAAAAAATATACAGCGTTAGGTGATGATAAGTTTACACATATAAAAACATAAAAGTTTAAATATAAAAAATATACAGTGTTAGGTGATGATAAGTTTACACATATAAAAACATAAAAGTTTAAATATAAAAAATATATTGTGTTAGGTGATGATAAGTTTACACATATAAAAACATAAAAGTTTAAACATAAAAAATATATAGTGTTAGGTGATGATAAGTTTACACATATAAAAACATAAAAGTTTAAATATAAAAAATATACAGTGTTAGGTGATGATACGTTTACACATATAAAAACATAAAAGTTTAAATATAAAAATATACAGCGTTAGGTGATGATAAGTTTACACATATAAAAACATAAAAGTTTAAATATAAAAAATATACAGTGTTAGGTGATGATAAGTTTACACATATAAAAACATAAAAGTTTAAATATAAAAAATATATAGAGTTTTAGGTGATGATAAGTTTACACATATAAAAACATAAAAGTTTAAATATAAAAAATATACAGTGTCAGGTGATGATAAGTTTACACATATAAAAACATAAAAGTTTAAATATAAAAAAATATACAGTGTTAGGTGATGATAAGTTTACACATATAATAACATAAAAGTTTAAATATAAAAAAATATGCAGTGTTAGGTGATGATAAGTTTACACATATAAAAACATAAAAGTTTAAATATAAAAAATATGCAGCGTTAGGTGATGATAAGTTTACACATATAAAAACATAAAAGTTTAAATATAAAAAATATACAGTGTTAGGTGATGATAAGTTTACACATATAAAAACATAAAAGTTTAAATATAAAAAATATACAGTGTTAGGTGATGATAAGTTTACACATATAAAAACATAAAAGTTTAAATATAAAAAATATACAGTGTTAGGTGATGATAAGTTTACACATATAAAAACATAAAAGTTTAAATATAAAAAATATACAGTGTTAGGTGATGATAAGTTTACACATATAAAAACATAAAAGTTTAAATATAAAAAATAAACAGTGTTAGGTGATGATAAGTTTACACATATAAAAACATAAAAGTTTAAATATAAAAAATAAACAGTGTTAGGTGATGATAAGTTTACACATATAAAAACATAAAAGTTTAAATAAAAAAAATATGCAGTGTTAGGTGATGATAAGTTTACACATATAAAAACATAAAAGTTTAAATAAAAAAATATGCAGTGTTAGGTGATGATAAGTTTACACATATAAAAACATAAAAGTTTAAATATAAAAAATATACAGTGTTAGGTGATGATAAGTTTACACATATAAAAACATAAAAGTTTAAATATAAAAAATATATAGTGTTAGGTGATGATAAGTTTACACATATAAAAACATAAAAGTTTAAATATAAAAAATATACAGTGTTAGGTGATGATAAGTTTACACATATAAAAACATAAAAGTTTAAATATAAAAAATATACAGTGTAAGGTGATGATAAGTTTACACATATAAAAACATAAAAGTTTAAATATAAAAAAAATATACAGTGTTAGGTGATGATAAGTTTACACATATAAAAACATAAAAGTTTAAATATAAAAATATATAGTGTTAGGTGATAATAAGTTTACACATATAAAAACATAAAAGTTTAAATATAAAAAATATATAGTGTTAGGTGATGATAAGTTTACACATATAATAACATAAAAGTTTAAATATAAAAAATATACAGTGTTGGGTGATGATACGTTTACACATATAAAAACATAAAAGTTTAAATATAAAAAATATATAGTGTTAGGTGATGATAAGTTTACACATATAAAAACATAAAAGTTTAAATATAAAAAATATATAGTGTTAGGTGATGATAAGTTTACACATATAAAAACATAAAAGTTTAAATATAAAAAATATACAGTGTTAGGTGATGATAAGTTTACACATATAAAAACATAAAAGTTTAAATATAAAAATATACAGCGTTAGGTGATGATAAGTTTACACATATAAAAACATAAAAGTTTAAATATAAAAAATATGCAGTGTTAGGTGATGATAAGTTTACACATATAAACACATAAAAGTTTAAATATAAAAAATATATAGTGTTAGGTGATGATAAGTTTACACATATAAAAACATAAAAGTTTAAATATAAAAAATATACAGTGTCAGGTGATGATAAGTTTACACATATAAAAACATAAAAGTTTAAATATAAAAAAATATACAGCGTTAGGTGATGATAAGTTTACACATATAAAAACATAAAAGTTTAAATATAAAATATATAAAATGCGATTAAAAACATAGATCGATTAAAAATTCGAGTATTAAAATCAGCAAGTACTTGAACACTGTTAACAAAGTCCGTCCACTACGAACTACGCAAGGCATTTTAGAACGTTACTGCTTTTCTTGAATGCGATATCGTTTATAGTGGGTTAAAGGGTTCTAATAAATAATGCTTCAAGAATTTTTTATTTTTTAATATTATTTTCATATTGTATAATTTTCATGTTGTCAAGGAGGACCTTTCTACGAACAGTTATGTTCATTTATCAAATATATATATATATATATACGGAAATTCGAAAAATTAAAAAAAAGAATAATAAAACAAATTTCTCGGTTGCATTTAACAATATTTGCGTGAGTGAAAAAAAAAACGCTGCTTAAATATACCAATATATATATATATATATATATATATATATATAGTAATTTATAAAATATATATGGTTATTAAGCTACACTGAATATTCCGCGTTTCATCCATTCTAGGTCACTTCAGGCTTATGCGCGAATTTTGTGGTTGTCTGTCGTTTTTATATGCTCCTCCTGTTCCTTTGTGTGTGCTCTATTTAGTTTCAGATAACGAGAGGCCAAATAGGCCTTTGTCCGATAAATGCTTGCTCACTGGCTGATAGGAAGGGCGCGGTGGATACTAGAAAGCTGATTGGCTAACTAAAATCTCAATAGAAGAGGAGCATATAAAAACGATAAACAACCACAGAATTCGCGCAGAAGCCTGAAGAGTCCTAGAGTGGATGAAACGCGGAATATTCAGTGTAGCTTAATCGCTATATATATTTTATAAATTACTAACTAGCTCTACCTACGTATTGACCACTTTTGAAGTAAATACTATAAGTTTACGCATAAATCTATACTTTCGTATAATTTTTTTATGTGAGTAAATTAAGTAGTTATATATATGTATATATATATATATATATATATAGTGAAACACATCATGAAATTATGAAAGAAATAACGTTATAACGTTATGTGTCGATAGATAGATAAGAAGCATAAATACGATTTTGACGTGGGAAATTCCTGTCTTTACAAGGAAAATCGCAATGTGATTTCTTGGACTCATGAATTCGCGGTAGTAATAGGAAGAGGTTTAACAACAATTATCGACGTAAAATCTCAAAGACTGTCGATAGGTTGAACACGATTTTTATGCATGCACAAAATATGCAGCTACTTTAGATGCTATGAATTTCTTATTGTGTCCTAGTGAAACCTTTCGTCCTTCCCTGCCCCGTTTTATTGCAGTTGAATTGTACGCTGTGTATTGCCGTAGCTTTTTAATGCGCCATCTCTTCAAGTGACCATCGCCAAATGTTGAGTGAACAGCACAGCCATTAACATGAGTAATTGGTCGGTTTTATATCGAAATAGAAGAATACTTGATCGGGAGAGTATCATCAATTGATGAGCCAGTCAGACTAGCAATCTTGGGAAACTGTCCGCAATGCTAAAAGGTTAAAAGCATTGAATGAAGACGGAAACGAGTCAAAAGACGATCGGTTGGGTTTTGTAGGATGTGTGGAGGGGTTCGGGTTAGTAAATCGAGGTCGTCCGCCCGGGCGGGATAAAGAGTCAAGATTCGTTGTCTCAGTAAATTACCGGCTGGCGTGCCGTTAATAGCTGCGATAAATGGTCGAGTCCACTAGGAAACAGAGCATAAGCCGCGAAAACCCTGTTATCAAGACGGATTTAACTTCGACGGTAAATTACCAGTTTGGGAGACTGGGAAATCGACTGTTTGGTAAAATAGGAGACAGAGAGCGAGATGAGGAGATGGAGTGAAAGGGGGAATGAACACGAAACGGAGGGAGAGATATGAGAGTAAAAAATGATCGAGAAACGTGAGAGAAATCACATTAAATGTATGTTTTAAAAGCAATTGAAAACAACTTCTGCATTTTCAGCTCATTGTTGTAGTGGGGTTTTTATGGATAACAAGCGGAAAAAATCGAAACGGTAATCTATTATATTTAGGTGTGTGTGTTTGCGTGTTTGTATGTCCAGCTGTAAAAAATATATAACAAATGGTATTTTTCCTATCAGAGTAGAAGTAACGATTCATTCTTCCATGATTAATTTAATTATGCATTGAATATTATCAAAAGTTAAACTCAATCGTTTATACTATCTGAGTATATTTTCAATTGAAAAATGCTAAACCCGGATTCATGAAATCGTTACTTGGATATTTTCACGAACTGCTGTCCAGGGTTTCTTTGCCTCTGATGAGAACGACGCTTTAAAAAAAGGAAAAAGGAAACATGTCAGAAAGATGATTTACCAAAGAAGAAATGTAACATGTTAGAACCTCATGAAAACTTTTTTTATGAGTCGAAAACTTGTTGATTCGTTCACATAAATGTAACGTTTTTTTTTTTTTATATTACATTTTCACCCCAAACAAGGCACATTGCCACTTTGGTGTAGGGGGCTACTATCAAAGGCAACAACTACTGAGGTACTATGTTGGGATTTGGGCAGCAAGATGTCGGTTCACGTTGCACTTGAACTTATGCATGTCAGTACAGTTGGGGAAGCAGTGACCTGGAATGGAATTCCAAAGTCTAGCAGTTCTGGGGAAGAAACTACTGGAGTAGAAAGATCTTTTACATCTAGGGATCTCTACAGTGTTGGGGTGGGATTTTGCAGCTTGTCGGGTCTGTCGAGGGTGTTCACGTCGTGGGGGCTCAAGTGCTTGCAGTTCTTCAGAGCATTCACCATTATAATACTTGTAGAACAGGCAGAGGGATGCAACGTTTCGACGATGGGACAGAGGCTGAAGTTTAGATGCCAGTTTAGGGCCTATCAGATTTGCGACTCTCTTTTGAACCTTGTCAAGGAGCGAGAGACTAGTAGCCGATGCACCGGCCCAAATATGACAGCAATACTCCATACATGGGCGAATAGTGGCCTTATAGAGGTACAGGATACTTTCGGGTGTTAGAAGTTTTCTAGCACGGTAGAGAGAGCCCACCTTCCTTGCAGCGGCCCTGGCAATGCCCTCGATGTAATTGTTCCAACTCATGTTTCCTGTGAACGTTGGGCCAAGGAGCTTGAGAGACGTACTCTCAGATAAAGAGTCGTTGGCCATTGCTATAGGTGGTAGAGAAGGTTTCTTGTAATTATTGAATGAAACCAGTTTTGTCTTGGTGGCATTGAACGTGACCATCCATTTTTGTCCCCATTCCACTACTGATTGGAGGTCATCCTCTAGTGTTTCTGCCATTACTTTAGATATATGTTCATTTGTTTTCCTGTCGTGCCTGCTATAAAGTGTGGTGTCATCAGCATATAAACCCATCTCAGAGGCAATTTTGTCGGGGAGGTCATTTATGAATATCAGGAACAGCAGAGGTCCAAGGATAGATCCCTGGGGCACTCCCGCATTTATATCATATTGTTTAGATGTACGACCGTCGAGGACAACCTGGATTTTTCTCTTATCTAAGAAGAATTTTATTATGTTAAGTATTCTATAAGTGATGCCGTAAGATCTAATCTTCCTGAGATAACGTGCGGGAAAACACACACACACATCGTTATTTGGTTATAATATAACAAATAAATATTATTTTTTCACTCTTCAAATTAGAAAACCAAATTTCTTTTCTAGAGGAATGAGTGAGAAACGTAACACTATTTACCATCCTGCGCGGCCTAATTTGACTCTTCCTCTTGACAGGTCTCTATCTTTCATGGCCTTAAGAAAATCTTCAAGTTTAAGTCAATGTATTCTGTCAATATTTTTGTGTGCGTATTGACATACTTTCCTACTCAAGCGGATCCGTGTTTAGGATCCTATAGTACCATATCACTGACGACCTCATCTTTTACTCAGTAACAATGTCCGGCATATCGCGTTACCGACGACACAGACGGCTAATGGTTGTATGTATTTTCGGGTTTAAGTTTTAACAGTGCCCGGACTATTCTAGTGTAAGTTTCATATAACTTACTTTCAAGTTTTTACTGAGTTCATGCTGGCGAGCCATAAAGCACATAAAAATGTTTTTTTTTTTTTTATCTGTTCCGATAGGCCATATTTTGCAGCCGATTAACTGCACTCAAGCCTTGGTTATTCTGATGTTAACGTATTGCTCGGTGGATAGATATAGACGTCATATAGACATGAAAAAATGTACAAAAACATATACTTGCAAGTGAAATATAAGCTTCGGCCAAACGTACATGCGTAAAATAAAATCCCAACCTTAAAAAAAAACGTTATGCATAGGATGTGTTCGCCCAATATGTACGTATATCGATAAATATCGGGATGCTAGATAGAACCCTATTCACGGAGATAATATAAATCGTACTATCCAAAATAACCGTATAGAAATCTGAAGTTCTTTTTAATTGCGTTATTATTATCTCTTACACTGAGGATTGAACTTTCGAACTCCATAATTACAAATTAATTAAAACTTCAATCCGATCATGGTTGATGAAGTGAAAACAAGCTTTCTGCACAGATTAAATAAAGAAATTTGACGGGAAGATGATCGAATTGATATTTACTTCTGTCCCACAAGAGAAAGATGTGACACAAAGTTAGTAAAATGAGGAAAACAAAGCTAGTGTCCCTAAATCAGGAGCCTTCTTACCTAACAAAATTTTGCCTGGACAATCTCGTCGCT
Organism: Euprymna scolopes; assembly: GCF_053919585.1. Lineage (NCBI taxonomy): Eukaryota > Metazoa > Mollusca > Cephalopoda > Sepiida > Sepiolidae > Euprymna > Euprymna scolopes. Next base: position 4,952,105 of record NC_136489.1, read on the forward strand.
ATTCTCCGTTGGAGGTGCCTCAGAGAGTAAGCAATAGGAACAAGAACATGCTTCACCCATGGGTTAAATAAAGACGTTCCGTTTGAAATTCTGTGCAGATCCCTGAGATTGATGGAAAGATTGTCAAGTTCATCAAAATACATCTAAACAAGGTTGGAGATCACATCAGCTGAAACTTCATGAAGATTACGCTCAGAATGAGAACAGTAGTCCGCATAATCAAAACAAATATACGAACAAAAGTTTCATACCTAAGCGTGACAGATCAATGAAAATTATATTTCAAACTTTACCGGGACATACCGATTGGCGTAATAGTTAAAGGTGAGTTGTCGCATTAAATAATGTGAGGAGTCAATTCAATACGCGCGCTTTATTTCCCAAGCAACTGAGAACGGCCATCGAGATAAGTTGACAGGTATATACGAATTGAATGGCGTATGTAAAAAATGGATTTTCTCCTAACGAAATAATTATCTTAGGAAGTTTCAGAACTCCCCTCTTTCCTATGTAAACAAACTTCCTAATCAAGTTAACCCTATTCGTTTTGATTACAGACAATTCAGAATCTTCCGACAATTTGTTTCTAAGTGTTTTCCGTGGTAGAGAAATTCAACCAAAATTCACGTTTTTTTTACATAGAGGACACCACTTATCAAGACCCGGAAGCCAATCGGGGATAAGGGTTATTGCGTGTACAGTAGAGTACGTTTTACTTTAAATTAACTCATAATCGTCTTGCCAGACATATACAGTTTTTCTCCTTCTTCTATATTTCAAATAACGCGAATCTAAGAAAAGATTTACTAAACTTATAAAAATGTCTAAACGAATACCTGTCTCACGTCGAGAAAACTAAGTTCCCGAAAGGAGTTTTTCACCAAAATTTTAATTGTTTCTTTGTTTAATTTGTTTAATTATTTTTCTATCCTGTCTTTTTCCAAATATTAATTTAATGTGAAACGCAGGATTGGTGGAAAGAAATTTAGAGCAACGTAATCTAGATATGTTAGAATTCCTCTAGCCAGCCCTATAGATATGTTGGATCTAAAAAAAGCTACTAATTTTTTAGATGGTATGAATTGGTCTATGCCTAGAGGAGAATGAACTAAATATGATGTTATCAAATTATGTAAAAATGAAAAAAGAATTGATGTCGCTTTTTATCACGTACATTATCTCATAATAATATAACATCTTATATCTAAGACGCTAATATCTTATGACATAGCATAATTCAAGTTAATTTCAATTTTCCACTACTGAAATCTTATACTTACTCTAACCTTACGGTGAAAACAATTTTTTAATTCAATTTTTACCCCAAACAAGGCACAGTACGACATTGAAGTAGGAGGCTACTATCGCAGACATAAGTTGTAGTGACATTATGAAGGAAGATGAGTGGCAAGGTGTCTGTTTATATTACACTTGAACAGTTGGGCATGCAGAATCCCGGAAGGGAATTGCAACGTCTAGTAGTTCTAAAGAAGAAACTATTGGAGTAGAAGGCTTTCTTACATCTAGGGATCTCCACAGAGAAGGGGTGGGACTTAGTTGCTTGTCGGGTTTGTCGAGTGTGTTTATGTCGAGAGGGTACAAGTGATTCTAGTTCGTCAGAGAATTCACCATTAAAGTACGTGAAGAACAGGCAAAGGGATGCAACATTGTTCAATGGGACAGAGGATAAAGCCTAGGTAAGAGTTCAGGACCTATCAGGTTGGCAACTCTCTTTTGAAACTTGTTCAGGAGCGAGAGACAAGCAGCAGATGCACCAGCCCAAATGTGACAACAGTACTCAATACAAGGGCGAATGGTGGCCTTATAAAGGTACAGGATACTTTAAGGCGTAAGAAGTTTTCTAGCACGGTAGAGCGAGCCCACCTTCTTCGCAGCAGCCTTGGCAAAGCTCTCAATGTATCTATTCCAGTTCATGTTCCCTGTAAACCTCAGGCCGAGGAGTTTAAGGGAATATTCCACGCTTGTCTATAATCGTGTGACAGTTGGAGTACATTTCATGTCTTGGTGCGTGTCTTTATATGAAACATACGTTCTAATTTTTTTCACACCAACATTTTATTTTCGATTTATACGTCCTTGGTTATCTGCTTGGGTTTTACACTCAAAGATTTTTCTTAATATGTCAACTGTTTTCATTATTCTTATGACCTTTTATGGTGTCAATCTTTCCTTTGACTCCGATTCATTTCATTTTGTTTTCCAGTTTTATAGGAAACCATTATTATCATTATTGTATACCTTCTAATAAATTTCACACGACAATTACTAATGATCATTCGCTCACAACTACTCATGCGTTCACTTAGGATGTGGTTTACATTTTTTATTACGTATAATTTTTTTTCTGTTTTCCTTACTTTGTTCATCTTTGATTGAGGTGTTATGTAAAAAAGGAGAGATCCCAGTAATTAAATATATATTTAAAAAAAATGATATTTGGAAAAGGATATAATCGAGTGTATATTGCTGTTGACAGATGACGGTGATACATTTATAACTAGTTATATTCTGGGATGACATTTGCATTCTGGGAGAGTCATTTCTATAACAATTGTAAACGAATTTGCGTCATTGCAGCAGCCGTTACCAGTGATTTCTCGGTGGAAACAGTCATTGGCATTTCTCGTGAATTGGGTGCCGAAAAGTCTCCTCGTGGTCCCAGTTTTCTCTGCATTCTTCCAATGGTTAGTGCTTTTACCCTCGGTCTTCCACTCCTCCAAGATACACACGAGTATTTAGTGTGGCCCTCGTCAAGAAAGAGGATGACACAATTTTCTTAGGTGTGTGTGAGGGGGGGCAGTTAACTTAAAACTTTTTCTGTTTCAGTTCTTTTGATTTCATGTTGTCCTGGCTTTTTTTTTACATAGCCGGCACCACTTATCAAGGCAAAAATGCCACTCAAGGATAAGGGTTAAAGAGTGTAGGACAATATAGTAATCGATAGTAATGGAAGTTCGGTAAATTTGTTAACTTAAGTGGAACGGCTCATCAGAAACTTGTTCACGTTGGACTTGAAGACAACAATATTATAGACAGCTGGAAAGCAGGAAAATTTCTATGGCAATTAATATTTAGCTGATTAGGATTAGGGTTCGTTTTTTTTTCATCGAATAGTTTACATATTAGAGTATTTACTAAACATTTCTGTTATATTCATTAACGCAAGACATTGTATTTTCTTTGCCGTCGTCCTGCTTCCAAGTTCGCATAGTGTTTTTTCGATGTGTTACGGGGTTGTTTCTCGTGTTCTTGTGACTAAATTTATATTCTTTTCAGTTCTTTGACAAATAAAGTATACTTGCTTTTCGTTCTTTTTGACCTTCACACGGTCTCCTGTCTATAGAATCTATATGTAATACTATCGTAGATTTTGCCTGATTTTTACTATCGTAGTTTTTTCCTGTTCTAGCTTTGATATTAAATCGTAGTATTCCCTGCAGCTGTCAGATGCAAATATAATAATAATAATAATAATAATAATAATAATAATAACAATGATAACAATAATAATATAAAAACTAAGAAGAAGAAAAAGAAGAATAAACCAATAACTATCATTATTATTATGATTATTGTTGTTGTTATTATTATAATTTATAACCACGGCTAGATATGATATAGGAAGACAAACAAGGCGTTTCGTCTGCAAATTTATATCTCATAACAAAAGATATTTTGAATTATGACTTAGTATCAAGTTATACAATTAAATTCTATTCAATGGGCAAATGATACAGCTATATAAAAGAAAAATCTAAAATTATTAAATGTAGATTACTTCAAATGACGTAACTTAACCGCCGGAACAATAAAAAAAAAACGCCAGAATTTTATTTATTAACAGATATTGTTTAGATAAAGAAGTGAATGAAGGGGGAAGAAAGATTGAAATAATAAGTGATATTTTAATTACAGAAACTAACATACAAATCTATTGTATATACATATATATATATATGTGTGTGTATATATATATGTATATATATATATATATATATATTGATAGACAGAAAGATAGATAGATAGATATTCGAAACAAGACCGGCCCGTGAACCATACATTCATTGTATTGCAGAAGTATTTGATTCAAGATTTATATCAATGGGCAGATATGGACGCATTACAAATTTTATCCGTCAAATTACAAAGCAAGCCCGTGATATAAATATTAAAACCAATAATATTTCAGATCCGATGAACTGATCAGGTGATATAACTGGCAAAATTATCTGTCACATAACAAATAATACCTTTGATATATTAAAGCCAATAATATTTAAAATACGATTATTTGATCTAAATGTTTTACGATGTAAATGCAATTGAAAACTCAAGCGTCACAGAAAACAGCAATGTCTTTACCGTTGACAAAATAAATATGTCGCGGGGATGAAGTGTTGACCATATTCTGCACTACTTCTATGATTTCGTCTAGATTTTAGCAATTATTTCAATTTTTGTCACAACCAAGGATTCTTTTCGAAGTGATGGAAGTTCTCAACATTAAAAGCGACATTACATCTTATTCTGCTTTTGTAAAGAAGGAAGTTGTAATTTGGGAAAAGGATGAACATTTCCAACTAAACTCTAAACGAAACTGAGACACAATATGGTTTCCGCTCTGCAAGATCTACCGCAGATATGCTGACAGTTATATCCCACAGGATTAGTGAATCTCTTGACAAAGGCTTCCTTTCTAGGGCAATTGCTCTTGACATATCAAAGGCCTTCGACAAGGTATGACATAAGGGTCTACTTCACAAGATTTCCAGCTACGGTATAACTGGAAATGTTTTCTCAATCATTAAATCATTTCTCTCCGAAAGACCCATGAGAGTAGTGGTAGATGGACAAAAATCGGAGGCCTGCAATATAAAAGGGGTCAATCCTGGGTCCAACTCTCTTCCTGATCTACATCAATGACCTCCCTAAACACATACTTAAATCATTCGTTGACATCTATGCTGATGACACGACCATCTACGGCAATACATCAAAGGCTGTAAATGACAAAGTTCTTTCTGATACTCTCTCCTCTGATCTCGAGCGCGTAGTTCAGTGGGGGAAGATGTGGCTGGTTACCTTTAATTCATCCAAAACCAAACTCCTATCCTTACATCATCAACGCTCTGATCCCCATCTGGCATCAATTGTGATGGATGGCTCTCGTCTTGGTGAGACCCCGTGTTTTGACAAGCTTCTGGGATTGACCTTTACTCCTGATCTGAAGTGGAACACGTACATCAAGTCTGTTGCCAAGGTCGCTGGAGATATGGTGGGATCCTTCTACCGCTCCAGAAGATATCTCACTACTGATGCAATTCTCTATCTATATGAAAGCCAAGTACGTCCAAGGATCAAGTACTGCTGCCAGATCTGGGCATGAGCTGCTAAAAACAGCCTATCCTGCCTTGACAGAGTACAAAATAGACTTCGTGGCTTAGTGGGGGATGCCCTTTTCTCTACCCTGCAACCTTTCTCCCACTGAAGAGACGTTGCGAGCCTATCCTTGTTTTATCGTTATTTCCATGGCAGGTGCTCGTCTGAACTCCAATCTCTGGTCCCCCATCGCCAATCTTTCACGAAAAACACCCGTCTAGCTGACTCCACTGTGAAAAATTTCCCCCACTCTATATCTGTGCCGAAATCAAAAGACGGATTCCATGAACAAAGCTTCTTTCTTAGAACTGCACGCCTGTGGAACTCTGTTCCGTCTGTCTGCTTCCCACCGGACTACAACTTGGATGTCTTCAAGTCCAATGTTTACAAATTCCTAATGAACCGCCCTCTTAAATAAACACTTCCTCAAATCTCCACACTAATGTAATGTACTTGCAATAACCCTTATCCCTGAGTGGCTTCCGGGCCTGTATAAGTGATGATCACTGTGTAAAAAAATTATATTGGCACCAGACTTATAACAGATATTGTATACTTATGTTTGCAACTGACTTATAACACATATTGCATACTTATGTATGCACAAGACATAACACATATTGCATACTTATGCTTGCAATAGACTAATAACCGATATTGTGTGCTTATGTTTGCAACAGGCTTATGACAGGTATCCCATACTTATGTTTGCGACAGATTTATCACAGATCTTGTATATTATTCTTGCAACAGACTTATAAGAAATATTGCACGCTTATGTTGTCAAGAAACTTGTAACAGATATTGCATACTTATGTTTGCAACAGATTGTTAACAACTATGGCATACTTATGCTGGCAATAGACTTATAACAGATATTGCATACTTATGCTGGCAATAGACATAACAGATATTGCGTACTATTGCATACATATGTTTGCAACAGAATTATTACAGATATTGCATATTTATGCCTGCAAGAGTTTTTTTAACAGATATTGCATACTTATGCTTGCAACAGACTTATAACACATATTGTATACTCCTTTCCTTCCCTATTTGCATAGTTATGTAAGCACCAGATTTATAACATATATTACATACCTATGTTAGCACCAGACTGATGACACATATTTCATACTTTTATTTGCAACAGATTTATAAGAGATATTCCATACTTATGTTTGCAACAGACTTATAACACATATTGCACTATTATGTTTGCAAAAGATTTATAAAAGATATTGCATATTTACATTTGTATAACATATATATATATATATTATAAGAGATATCATATAACATATATATATATATATATATTATAAGAGATATTTTATAACATATATATATATATATATATTATAAGAGATATTGTATAACATATATATATATATATATTATAAGAGATATTGTATAACATATATATATATATATATATATTATAAGAGATATTGTATAACATATATATATATATATATTATAAGAGATATTGTATAACATATATATATATATATATATTATAAGAGATATTGTATAACATATATATATATATATTATAAGAGATATTGTATAACATATATATATATATATATATATTATAAGAGATATTGTATAACATATATATATATATATTATAAGAGATATTGTATAACATATATATATATATATATATATATATATTATAAGAGATATTGTATAACATATATATATATATATATATATATTATAAGAGATATTGTATAACATATATATATATATATATATATATATATTATAAGAGATATTGTATAACATATATATATATATATATATATATATATTATAAGAGATATCGTATAATCTGCAACAGACTTATAACACATATTGCATACTTCTTTCCTTCCCTATTTTATTTAAGTGGCGAAGGATTGTTGAGTGGTCGACCTTAAATTCCACAGTAACTTCTCGTGTAGTTTTGTCGATGATCGGATTCAATGTTCGTTATCAACCGAAGTCGACCGGCTTCGACTGTCTGCATCATAACCATTGCAAAATTGCTTGTATACCATTGTGCCACACGTCCTTAGTGGTTCCTTGGTCAAACGCATCATTTATATCACGAACTGTCCCGGCAGCTTTTTGGCTTAATTCGAACGGGAACATAAAAATCGTGCGGATCTGAATTTCTTTCACGCTGAAGAAAAGCCTGCAAGAAAATAAACGAATAGATTGAGAACACTAACGAATAACACGATTCGATATATCGAAAAACGCCCTTCAAAATGATATATAACATGGCTATATATATATATATATATATATATATATATATATATACAGATAAATTGATTCAGAAATCGTATATAAAACGAACATATGTGAGAAAACGATGTTTTTGCACCAACCTAACCTATCATCGATTTGACTCTAGGCCTTGATATGCCGTGACTATCTCGTAAACAAAACCCAAGAAAAATATAAACCTAACCTAACTTTCAAACATGACCTCGTACAAACTGAGGAAAATGCTATTTCAAAATAATCCTGTCACAAAGAGATGAAAATTATATTTCAAACATATGCTTTACGCAGACTAACGAAATAGCTATTAATAACATGAGATTCTTACAGATAAACGAAAATAACATTTAAATTAAAGCCTCGCACAGACTAGCAAACATATCATTTCAAATTTAAGCTGCCCGACAAAGTATTTTAACATGATTCCTCAATTTAATCTGAGAATTTACCTGCAGACACTTTATCTCGAAATGGCGCGTGACCAACCGACGGACAATGCATCTCGTACATATACATGGATTTATTTCAAAGAAAAAAATGTCTTCTTTTGAAAAGGGATCGATGTTTCCTACAACCGGCTGTGAACATTGAATTACTCGACTGATATTATGATAACAAATATTGATACTCTTTAATAATAAACATGGATCCTGAATTTGAAGAAGATAAGCATTTGATAAGAGAACCTGGAACTGAATGACTTAAACAAAATGAACTTTACACTTTTTTACCTGGCGAATAGATAAAAGGAAATTTAATAATAATAATAATAATAATAATAATAATAATAATAATAATAATAATAATAATAATAATAATAATAATAATAAAGCAAAACTTTTGGAGACGAATGCGGGGTGATATATATTAAAAGAGTTATGAAAGCC
>NC_136489.1:4963174-5000674 GCF_053919585.1 Euprymna scolopes
TACGAAATGCCTTCAATAAGGTTCCAGACATTTGTACAGAAAAATTCAGTAGGTTATTGCTATGCATCTTATGAGTTGACTGACAAACATTTATGATTTCAGGTTCAAATGAACAGCTACAGCAGTAATCAGAATACACCATACTAAACATAGATTATCACAGCTGATGTATTTCAATAATGCAATCTCGACAGGACAACATTTCAGAAGGAAGATATGCGATAAAAATTATGGTTTAAACTTTGAAAAAAAAACAAAAAACGCTACAGCAACGTATGAAGCTCTTCAAACTGCTTTTGGACCGTAGTGCATGAATCGAGACATGATAGATTCAATGCCGGTAGGAGTCTGTGAGTGATGATGAGAGGTGTGGGAGGAGTAAAAATGTAAGAACACCAGACATGATTGGCCAAATAAAAAATTTCATTGATAAGAATTGTCGTATGTCTCTGGAGACGATAAGTGCACCGTTTGACGTCAGTTGTAGAAATGTACACACAATTATTGGCGTGGAACTGAAATTGGCGAAGATTTGCGCGAATACACCATTCCACTACCAAATCTTAGAGACATTATTTGATAGTTCCTCACCCTCTCTATACTCTATATTTTGCTCCCTGTAACTTCTGGTTATTTTCTAGGGTCAGGCAAAAATTCAGAAACTGTTGTTATGAGACAACTACGGAGATGAAAGGGCTATTACCAGGGTTATTGACACGGTAACACAAGAAGATTTTCATGGAGCCTTCCAGAAATTGTTAGAACGGTACAGCAAATGCATTACAGCTGGAGGAGATTCATTCAAAAGGGACTAGAGTTTCATGTGTGTACTGTCAATAAAAGTGGCCATGCGAAAATATCTGGGAATTTATTGAAGTAAGCTATATATATATATATATATATATATATATATATATATATATATATATATATATATATATGTGTGTGTGTGTGTGTGTGTACATGTATATATATATAAATATAGGTCTAGTTAATTCTATGATAATATTTTGACCCCCGATTATGTAGAAATACTAATAATCAGATATTTTAATTAATGTTTAAATATATATATATATATATTTATATATATATATATATATATCTGCGTGTGTGTGTGTGTGTGTGTGTGTGTGTGTGTGTAAATATTCGTGCATATGGTTACGCGGAGTAATACTACACCTTTAAAGAAGATTATTTTTATATTCACAATAATTATACGTGAAGCAACAACTTAACATGCTGCGTTACACTAATAGAGTGTGCCTATGCGTATGTGTGTGTCTATGCGTATGTGTTCGTGTGTTTCTATGGTATGTGAGTTCGTTTTCGCTGGACTCGAAAACCATCTGTCTGAAACTTCACATAAATGTACCTTACGTTTCTGTGAATATTATTAGATTTTTTTTTTCATCGAAATGCCTTAAATAAGTATCTATAATCGAAAAATATAATATAATAGTATTACAAGTGTATTTTAGAAGTTTTTCAAGGAGCATACAAAATGGCCTGACGTAGAACATTTTCGAAATGAATATAACTGTTTATTAGAACAAATGTACAACGGTATATTACTTTTGCGGTTAAACTTTGATTCCGGCCATTATATAAAATATAATTTTGTATCTCTACAGTGCAATGTAGACTACAATGCATTGTGAAATATGTCGCTGTGAAAAAAATGTGATACTTCCTACGGCGTAGGTCTCCGAGTAAAGCAGGAAATAAATCGATTTGATTGAAAAATGAGAAAATTGCATCGATTTCGATGACTATAAAGCATTGGAGGCGTGGACCATTCATTGAAACTTACTAGTGTATCTATGTATAAATTCGTATTCCTGTCTGTTAGTTTGTTTGTTCACAATTAGATTTGTATATATAAAACGTGTCTTGCTTTAATCTTTCATTTATTTCTATATATAGTATGATACTTGGAAAAATATACAATTAAGAGATCACCTTATTTGCATATGACATTAAGAAAAATTGATTTTACTAAATAACGTTTTTAGTGAGAGGATTAAGTATTCTATTTAAAATTGTTACCTAATAAATTTTTAACGAACATTTATTGATAATATATTTAATTCAATACATTTTGGAATATTTCGAACAGCGACCTTTTTTATATAGGTATTTGCAACTAGGTGTGATCCATAAAAAAAGAAACGTTTACCAAATATCATTTCGTAATTTCATTAAGTTTTTAGCTGGAAAAATAATTCCGTGTAGATTGAAAAGTGTTTGGCTTTTATTGTTTTTTTTATAAATATTAAAAAACACTTACGAAAAAAACTGAAAAGATTTCATTTGTTTGTTTTATTTTATTCCTTACAGTAATACAGAAAACGGTCAATTTTTACCACGTAATTCTGCGTCGTTTAATGCCTAAAAAAATGAAGATCTACTGTCCCCCTCTAAATTCTACAATTTACACTTTTTCGCGTTAATTTCATCGATTACAAACTGAATTTTTCCATTAAAAAGATAACTTTATACGACGTGACTAAGCGGCGTTTAACCCCTAAAAATAGATATCTACATTTTTTAAGCCTAATACATTTAAACAGTCTTTATAAATATTATGAGAAAATAAATTTTGAAAAAAAAATAAGATGTTAGGGTGGGGGATTACTTTTCTATATAAATTTAACCTATAATGAACACCCACTTTTTGGCCACCAAGCGTTCAACGAGACATGTCACCTCTAGCATTTTTTACAGCATGGCGATTGAGGGGGAGGGAAAACTGGGGGATAATATTGGAAACATAAAAGAAATGATAAATTTAATTATTTTATGAGACTATTCTCTACTTTCACCTAACAATTTAATAAACAAAACAAAGCCCAAAATATGACAAATTCAGTTATGGGAGGTACATTAGAAACAAAAAAAGACAAATAAAAAGCAAATCGAAAGCCTCTCCCCCTAAAAAAGCAAATCAAAAATTTCCTTTTACTTAAAAAAAGGCAGTAAATTATTTGACACACAAAAAAATTATAAAAACTATTCATTTTTATATGAAATATTATTAGACTAAAATAAAACAAAAAAATAATTTTATGTTTCCTTATCAGTTTTTATTAAACGCTTAAAATTTGGCTTTTTTTAGATTTGCTGTTTTTAGATTGGCTGTTTTTAAGGCTAAATTTGGCCTTTTTACGCTCTTTCAATACAAAAAATATTGCGGCTAAAATCATAGTTCATGAAAGAGCTTAAAAATACCTGCCAAACCTTAGAAAGGCCAATTTTTAAAAGTAATATAGCGGCCTCGAATAAATAAATGATAAAAAATGATAAAAATGAATTGTTTTCTAGTTTTATTTCAACCTTTGGCTCTAAATATGTGTTTTATATCAAAATAAATAGATTTTATATTTTTTGGCTGGCAAATAATTTACTAATTTACGCCGCTGAACTGCACATTTATCAAAATAAAAAATAAATGAACTCTTTACTGCTTATAAACGTTAATCATGCTTATAAACGTTTATAATGCTTATGAACGTTATTTTTTTACTTAAAAAATTTGAGTTTTCTTAGGACAGTAGTCCCTTATCTGCTGGTGGAGAAGATATTCATTATATTCATTTAATATTTACATGTTTATATCTGTTTTTTTTTAAATTGTTGTATGGGTATCCACGTTACCCATTAAGAAAATGATAAGTATAGCAGGCGTGTTTCAAACGGAACTTCATGTCAACCCAGGCAACGCCAGGTACCCATGCTAGTATGTATATATGTATATATATATATGCACTAGTAAGTGTCAATGAATTCATATATACATTTATATAATTTTGCGTATTTATATGTGTGTACTTATATATATATATATATATATATATATATATATATATATATATATATATATATACTAGCTTTTCAGACCGGCGGTCCCCGAGTGTTTGGAGGTGTATGTCGAGCAAAAAAAAAAAAAAGCGGTCAATTTTTTTTCAATTCGACCCCTATTTTGACCACTTAACATTTATTGTTTTGGGCTCAAATGAAATTATTAAGTTAGATCTATGTCCAATAAACCTACATCTAAAATTTCAAGTGTTTAGTTCAAAAATTGGCGGAGGAGTTTGGTAGAGTTCTCAAAGGTCAAATCGTTGGCCTTCGACCCCTTAATTTCTGGACAAATTTCTGGCCGATTACAAAGATTTTTCGAAATCTCACGATATGCAAGGAATCCTGCAAACAGGTTGCTAAAGACATGTACAGAAAGTAGATGTAATATGGTCTGATGAATGAAGATTTATTTTTTGGTTCCGATTACTTGAAGTGTGTTTGTGTGGCTGCGACCAAATGAGAAGTACAAAGATAAGTGTGCCATGCCTACAATCAAGCATTATGGTTAGAATGTCATGGTCTGGGATTGCATGAGTGCTGAAGGGTGATAGAGAGTTACATTTCATTGAGTGAAACATGTATTGTGAAATATTGAAGCAGAGCATGGTCGCATCCTTCCAGAACTGAGTCGTAATGCAAGGTTCCAGCATGCCAATGACCTCAAACCCATCTCCAAGACGAGAACCGCTTTACTGAAGAGAGTGGTAATTGACTGGCCAAGTATGTCTCTCTACTAAAACCCAATAAACCATCTTTGGTAGATTTTCAAGCGGAAGGTGGGGGAAGGTGGGGGTGGACAAGTCTTTTAATTATCTGCCACCTCTTTTACATCGTCATGGAGACATGGAAGAGCATTCCAGTGGTTACCTGTAAAGCTCTGGTAAACATCGTGGCCACTAGGGTAAAGGCAGTTATGGATAATGATGTTGGCCAGACAAAATATTAACAAGTGTCATAGTGCATGTTAATATTGACAACTTGGGCGTAGAAGTGTACTCACGTTGAATTGTAGAAATGTTGTTTTTAATGGTTATATTTTTAGTTATTCTAAGGGGAAAATGAATAAACTCTGTCATAAAAGCCGCATACAGACTATTGTTTATTGTGTAAACGTTTCAGTTTATCAGTTTGTCTTATGATATATATATATATATATATATATATATATATATACTTATGATATATATATATATATATACATGGTAGTCAGCACTTATCAAGGTTCGGAAGCCACTCGGGGTTAAGGGCTATTGCGTATACAGTAGTCAATGAAATAATACTGTAATAATCATTAGTAATAGAGATTTGATAATGTGTCTTACTTCAGGGCACAGTAAATCAGGAATTTGTTTATATTGGACTTAAAGACATCCACGTTGTAGTCAAGCGGGAAACAGGCCAACGGAAGAGAACCCCACAGTCGTGCACTTCTAATAAATAAGCTTTGTTTATAGAATCTACGTTTTGATTTAGGCGCATATAAGGAGCGGGATAAATTATTGACCGTGGTTTCAGCTAGACGGGTGTTTTTCGTGAGAGATTTGCAGGGGGAACCTGAAATTGGAGCTCAGACGATCACTTGCCATAGAAATAACGATGAAGTAAAGATCGTCTCGCAACGCCCCTCCTTGGGAGAGAGGTTGCGGGGAAGAGAAAAGGGCATCTCCAACTAATCTAATTTTGTACTCGGTCAAGACAGGATAGGCTGTTTTAGCTGTTTTTAGCAGAACCTTTGGTTGTTTTTGCTTATATAAAATTAAAGTAAGTAGAAAGAAGTCGCCTAATACCAGCCAGCCACTAACACTTCACATTTTGTGATTCAATCTAAAATATCAAACCATCAAAAAAATCTCGGAAAAAGAAACACTGATCTTAACTATTAACAAACACAGGTTATTGATTAATACATTTGTAGTACTGCACAATAGGCAATTTATTCTTACACCATATTTATATATATATATATATATATATATATATATATATATATATATATATATGATTAGTTTTTTTTGGAAAAAAATTAAATTACTCCACTAAAAATATAACGAGATTTGAACGTGGATTCGCAAGGTATATATACTTCACACTTCCGGTTATAAGATAGACGAATATTGGCTGAAGAGAGCTTGATAAGGATACCTTAAACGGGCCTTATTATCGGGCTTGAAACCGACGGTACCAATGACCTGTCTCAACTAACAACTTTCTGTACACAATATATATATATATATATATATATATATATATATATATATATATATATATACTTAATTTACTCACATAAAATTAATATACGAAAGTATAGATTTATGCATAAACTTTAAGTATTTATTTCTAAAGTGCTCAATACGTAGGTAGAGCTCGTTAGTAATTTATAAAATATATATGGCGATTAAGCTCCACTGAATATTCCGCGTTTCATCCACTCTAGGACACTTCAGGCGTAAGCGCATAACCCTGAAGAGTCCTAGAGTGGATGAAACGCGGAATATTCAGTGTAGCTTAATCGCCATATATATTTTATAAATTACTATATATGTATATATATATATATATATATATATATATATGTGTGTGTGTGTGTGTGTATATATGTATATATATTAAGAGAGAGAGAGAGAGAGAGAGAGAGAAGGGGGAGATATACCTAGAAGAGCTTTTTGTGTGAAAAAAATGAAGTAGACAAACTATACTATCAGAAACAAATCAAAGAATTGAAAGGTAAAAATAAAAGAATATTAATAAAAAGAACGAGGGGAAAGGTACGAAGAGGAAGAGAAGAAAAGTAACAAACATAAAATCTGAAAAAGCTCGGAGTCAAACGTACTTTTATTTAACAAATTTACAGATTTAATCTCTTGCTGAAAAGACAGATGGCTGGAATTATTTATAATCCTCAGGTGGTCAGATATGACATAAGGGACGGAAAATAGGATTGAAGTGTAAGCGCTTTAGAGAAAGGGTACTCTGACCTAAAAAAAAAGGGCCGGGGAATCTCTGTCGATATGCCGTTTCGGGGGATATATAACAGACTAATAAAAAAAACAAGGCATAACTTGAACGGGTGGAACTCCTAGAAGTCGACTAATCACTAGCAAACCCACACAACAGAGGAAAAATTTTACGTTTCTGATTTTTTAGTGGTGGAATGGTTTTCGTATTATTAGGATTCTTTCGACTAATTTTATCAGCTTGTGTGTTATTAATCACCAATCCAATCAGTCATACATTCCCATAAAGGTATGATTTTATTACACGGTACATTGCAGAGTTCATTTGGCTGAGATTGGGGGACGCCAACCGATACTGCCTTACTGTGGACATTTATATGACACTTCAGGTCTCCACTCTATTTGCAGACCATACTCACCTTTCTAAACTACGCAAAGCCTTAGTGGCACGCTGTATCCTACAGTTCACTTCACCATATATATATATATATATATATATATATATATATATATATATACATACATATATATATATATATATATATATATATATATATATATATATATTACAGGGACTTTTTAGATGGGACAAGTCATTGCTACCTTCGGTTTCAAACCCGATAATTAGGACCGTGTCAGATATCCATATCAAGCTCTCTTCGGCTAATATATATATATATATATATATATATATATATATATATATATATGCATACATGCGCCAATTAATCTTCATGAGCTTCATCAGCCACTTTGTCGATTACTCGGTTATCGATAATTTGTCGATTAATCGGCTAATTAATTACTTTTATCTTTCTTATTAAATTACAACTGCTTCATCAATACTGATGACATGATAACTTTGATGAATTAACCAACTGCTAATTTTACTTGATAACTTAAGAGTCGTGCTGCTATGACGAATTTTTTTATTAAATGAAGTTATAAAATGCAAAGTACAATTTCTAATTTTAACATTCATATAATTAAATACTTAGATAAGAAAAACAAAAAAAAATACAAACACAGTACAAAAGTAAATATTCCAATTCCTAAATGGATGAACGTATTTGAAATTCATCTACTTTGCTTACTGCAGATTCAGTCTGTTTTCTTTCCTCTTCTTGCTGTCTTTGCTCTCATAACCTCATCATTATGTAAAGCTGAACAATCTTAAGTTGTAATATGGAACTCATTCCTCGTAGCTTCATACATATTAGCAAACATACTTTCACTTTCCACAAATGAAAGTAGTGACCTTTAATATTTTAGAGACAGCTTATTCAGCAGTGATAAGTTATATGGTGTCGTTTTCAAACATCACATCTTGTAAGTAGCTAATTAATTATACAATTATGAATAGATGATGCAGCACTGTTAAGTTCAGATTATGCGTCTTGTACGTCTATTGTACCTGCAGTTGCAACCCTCTACCTGCTTTAATTATGTGTTGTTACTTTATGTTTAGTTTAAGCTATTTTACCAAACAGGCTTTAAAGATATACACTTTCACTTTCTAACTTTGCTTCATTATTATCAGTAGTAAGTGTAGAATCCAATTCTAATTGATATTTTCCATGTCATTTCTTCTTTAAATTTTGAACTTTAATCTTGGATCATAGGGAAGAAGAAAGGCGCATTGTTTTATCATTTAGATAGGATAAAATCTGAACTGTTCAACAGTAGTAAGAAGAATTTTATTTTAGTCCAAAAATCAGAATTAAAAAGGTTTCGACAGAAATAGCCTAAGAGTTATAATTGTAGGTATTATCATTGATATCGTTGATTTTCTGTTATTCGGTTTTAGTAATTTCTTCAAGTTGACTCAGTAACTGGACAATTATTTGAACAAGATAGGAATCTTATCAACAGCATACATTGCAACAGTTTTTCTTATTTGAAATGTTTTTTTTTCTAGCATATATGTTAAATTCTACTATATGGTGACATAGTGAATAGGTTTATGTTTCCAAATTAAACTGATCTTGTATTTCTCTTTTAATTGGTAATTTTTGATCGACATCGATTTAAGCGAGAGAGATTATTTTTCTATTATTTTTATCGTTGTTTTTATAAAGCGTGGAGAAAATAATGAGTCATTTGTTGAAAGTTTCCATATATGTGTGAATCATGCTATAAACTATGAAAACCATTCCTTAGAAGGATACAAATTTAAATTTAAAGCCAGTTGAATATAATTAGTCTAGTTATTTTCGCTTTTCGGATTACCTTGAAAGAATCTTTATGCAAGCTGCAATATCATGCGCGATTTTTTTTTGTTTTTTTTTACATTTCTTACATATTCTCATTCGTTGTTTTTAAAAGAACATTTATGCAATTTATGACTATAATAAATTATGGTTTCATTTTATATCATAACCAGCAAATTCTAGAATTGCCAAAAATAATATTTTCAGATTTATTTCTGACGGTTAGAAGAGCAAGAAAGCATTCTTTAAAACTCATCGGAATAAGGACTTTGTAATCTGTTTTTTTTTTGGGGGGGGAGTAACTAGTCGCACAATAAATGTGATTGTAAATTTCAACTTACAGTTTTAATTTTTTTCTATATATATATATACTTGTGTTTTTTTACAAGGAGGTCACCACTTATCAAGACGCGGAAGCAACTCAGGGATAAGGGTTATTTCATGTAGAGTACGTTGTACATTAGTGTTGAAATTTCATAAAGCGTCTACTTAAGGGGGCGCCCCATCAGGAACTTGTTTACGTTGGACTTGAAGACATCCAAGTTGTAGTCAGGTGGGAAACAGGCAGACGGAACAGAGTTCCACTGGCATGCTGTTCTAAGAAGGAAGCTTTGTTCATGGAATCTACGTTTTGATTTAGGCACAGATAATATTTGATAGTGGCTTCAGCTAGACGGGTGTTTTTCGTAAAAGATTGGCGAGGGGGACCAGAGATTGGAGTTCAGAGGAGCACTTGCTATGGTAATAATAGTAAAACAAAGACAGGTTCGCAACGTCACTTTTGTGGGAGAGAGGTTGCAGGGAAGAGAAAAGGGAATCCCCCACTAAACAACGAAGTCTATTTTGTACTCTGTCAAAGGAGGATAGGCTATTTTTAGCAGCTCCTTCCCAGATATGGCAGCAGTACTCAATCCTTGGACCTACTTGGCTTTTATATAGATGGATAATTGCATCAGTAGTGAGATATCTTCTGGAGCGGTAGAAGGATCCCACCATCTTTCCAGCGACCCTGGCAACAGACTTGATGTACATGTTCCATTTCATATCAGGAGTAAAGGTCAAGCCCAGAAGCTTGTCAAAATATTGAGCTTCACCTAGGTGAGAGCCATCCATTACAATTGAGGCTAGATGGGGATCAGAGCGTTGATAGTGTAAAACTAGGAGTTTGGTTTTAGATGCATTAAAGGTAACCAGCCACGTCTTCCCCCACTGTTTTTAGTTTTAAAATTATTTTGTATCGCTATCCTAGAGTAAATTTTATTCTGTGAACACAATTGTTCGCTATTTTTCTTCTACAGTTTAATAGATGTTGGGGTTCTTTAAAGTATAGGATAGGAAATTTTTTTCTGAAGGCATATTCTACATCGTCTTGGTCCCTACATGTGGTAGCTTGTCTTATTATTTCGATTCGACTACCAGCGAATGTCCGCTTTCCTTGAGTTCCCAATATTTATTTGCTAGCGTTGTTTTCATGCGGTGCTTTTTATTGTTGAATGTACATTTGTGATCATAATATCGAGTTGTGAAATCTAAGGAAATCATACCTACAAAATATTTCTTGTTATTCGGGTTTTCTTTCGCAAATATTGGTTAGACATTTCTTTTGAAGTGGGCAAAGTGTGTGGTGTCTACAGTTGCATTTATCTTGTTCGTTATTCGTATTTTTATTTTTATTTCTAGTATGGTTGCTGTTGTCCGCGGTTGGTTTATTATTATTATTATTATTATTATTATTATTATTATTATTATTATTATTATTATTATTATTATTATTATTTCTGCTAGTTTTATTTTTGTCATGGTGTCTACTCTTTTATTATTTCTTTTGTTGAATTTTACATTGTTTTTTTAATATTTTGTTATTATGTGATTTAATTATCATCTCTAAATTTTCGCAACAGCTGTAGGAACACTTTAAGGTATTTTTATTGAAAATTTTGTGCAAGGGGTTGGTTGCGGGAAAGTGTTTTTCAATAAGATCTAGAAATTTCTTGCCAAGTTTTGTTTTTAACATTTGATTGTATGGGGCCGTATACCAAGTTATAGTTCTTTTTCTTCTATTTTTAATTTTATTATAGTTATTGGTGTTTTGTTGCGTATATTTGATATGGATATTTTTGTATCCACTATTTCTTAGGGCTGTTTCATAGATATTGGTTTACCTGTTAAATGAGTTTTCATCGCTTAAGTTATTGCTGAGTCTACTTACGATCGAGTTAGGAATCTGTTTTATAATTGATGGTGGGTGGTTGGACTTAGGGTTTACGTAAATTGTAGTAGCGTTATCTTTTAAATAGGGTTTATATTTGTTTTTATCTAAATTTAACGTGACGTCCAGGAAGTTTGTTATTTTTATGATAGCAGATACGTCTGCTTTTAGGCCTAATTTTTTCATTTCCTTTTGTATGATTTTCTTAAAGTTATCTCCCTTGACTTTGTTGGAGTCTTTTTTATAGCTAATCCATCATCTCTATATAGACCGATATCCGTAGTATAAAATATGCTCGTGAGGGTATATAGAATGAATGATCCCACAAGATCTGATGCCTCTGCTGAATCCCTGGCACCCATCGCCAAATCAAACAAATTTGTCATTTTAGTTTTTATCCATTGGTTATTGTTATTTATTAGAACTGATTTTCATTTGTTCAGGAGATGATAAACACTGCCGATTTGCGCGACTCGAACACAGTTAACACACTTAACCTTGGCTATAGGGTTTAGTACTTCCACTCGGCCATCTATAAATATAAAAGCAAACATTTTCCAAAACGTAAACTCCTATCCTTACATCATAAACGCTCTGATCCCCATCTGGCATCAATTGTGATGGATGGCTCTTGTCTGGTTGAGGCCCCGTGTTTTGACAAGCTTCTGGTTTTGACCTTTACTCCTGATCTGAAATGGAACACTACATCAAATCTGTTGCCAAGGTCGCTGGAAAGATGGTGGTATCCTTCTACCGCTCCAGAAGATATCTCACTACTGATGCAATTATCTATATATATAAAAGCCAAGTACGTCCAAGGATGGAATACTGTTGCCATATCTGGGCAGAAGTTGCTAAAAAAGCATATCCTGCCTTGACAGAGTACAAAATAGACTTCGTGACTTGGTGGGGGATGCCCTTTTCTCTACCCTGCAATCTCTCTCCCACAGAAGAGACGTTGCGAGCCTATCCTTGTTTTATCGTTATTTCCATGGCAGGTGTTCGTCTGAACTCCAATCTCTGGTCCCCCCTCGCCAATCTTTCACGAAAAACCCCAGTCTAGCTGACTCCACTGTGAAAAATTCCCCCCACTCTATATCTGTGCCTAGATCAAAACGCGGATTCCATGAACAGAGATTCTTTCTTTGAACTGCACGCCTGTGGAACTCTGTTCCGTCTGTCTGCTTCCCACCGGACTACAACTTGGATGTCTTCAAGTCCAATGTTAACAAATTCCTAATGAACCGCCCTCTTAAGTAAACCTTGCCTCAAATCTCCACACTAATGTAATGTACTTGCAATAACCCTTATCCCTGAGTGGCTTCCGGGCCTTGATAAGTGGTGATCACTGTGTAAAAAAATGTGTGTGTATGTATGTATGTATGTATGTATATTCGCTTTTTGTGTATGTCTATAAAAGGCTTCACATATAAATCACAATATCTACGGTTAACAACAGAGTTCGCATGTCTATTTAATTTGCTCGACTTCGGAAAGATATTCGGAAACAATATTTTTCGCTCGTCGCATGTGGATTAGGCTTTTTCGTATAATAAAAGCGGCACATATTCTGGCGGTGTTTTTCCGGTCGCGATCGCCGGAAATGTCCGAAAGCAATCAGATTTGATCAATGCGGAAATATTTCCCTTATATCAGAGAATTGCTATTCAATCCATATTACCGTTTTTATCTGTTTAGTTACACATGTTTCGGTTGCCGGATCGTGTTAGCGATCCAGTAACCTCGTCATACCTTACAGAAATGGTTATTATAAAGGAATAATATTAGGAGAGGTACGAAAAAAGCGAAAAATGGAAATATGGGGAAAGAAAGAAAAGCAGGGGAGGGGGTTGTAGATCAACAGTATTTAAGTTTTGGTTTAAAAACATACGATGGTTGTGCGTGTTAGGGGAGTCTCGGAAGTTCATATATGGTGTGGGTAGAAATATCTTCTCTACAATAGTATTGAGCACTTTCTTCAGGTTTATATTAATTACCATTTTTGCTATATAGAAATATATATACATATATATATATATTTATATATATGCTCTCAAAATTATATAAGTCAATTGAATTAAAGGAATAAATTATAAGATGGTCAACATCATGACTTTTGGAATATAAATTTTTGTCATTTATTCTCGATGTTGCTCTGTAATTACATTGAACTTTTTAACTAAGGATTCATCTATATATATATATATATATATATATATATATATTTATTACATTTTCACCCCAAACAAGGCAAATTGCCACTTTGGTGTAGGGAGCTACTATCAGGGGCAACAACTACTGGGGTACTATGTAGGGATTTGGGCAGCAAGATGTCGGTTCACGTTACACTTGAACTTCTGCACGTCAGTACTGTTGAGAAGCAGGGACCTGGAATGGAATTCCAGAGTCTAGCGGTTCTGGGGAGTAAAAAGATCTTTTACATCTAGGGATCTCTACAGTGTGGGGGTTGGATTTAGCAGCCTGTCGGGTTTGTCGAGGGTGCTCACGTCGTGGGGGCACAAGTGATTGCAGTTCGTCAGAGCATTAACCACAAAAATACTTGTAGAAAAGGCAGAGGGATGCAACATTTCGTCGATTGGACAGAGGCTGAAGCTTAGATGCCAGTTCAGGGCCTATCAGGTTTGCGACTCTCTTTTGAACCTTGTATAGGAGCGAGAGACTAGTAGCAGATGCACCAGCCCAGACGTGGCAGCAATACTCCATACATGGGCGAATGGTGGCCTTATAGAGGTACAGGATACTTTCGGGTGTTAGTAGTTTTCTAGCACGGTACAGAGAGCCCACATTTCTTGCAGCGGCCCTGGCAATGCCTTCAATGTAATTGTTCCAACTCATGTTTCCTGTGAACGTTAGGCCAAAGAGTTTGAAAGATGGACTCTCAGATAAAGAGTCGTTGGCCATTGCTATGGGTGGTAGAGAGGGTTTCTTGTAATCATTGAATGAAACTAGTTTAGTCTTGGCGGCATTGAACGCGACCAACCACTTTTGTCCCCATTCCACTACATATTGGAGGTCTTCCTCTAGTGTTTCTGCCATTTATTTAGAAATGTGTTCCTTCGTCTTCCTGTCGTGCCTGCCATAGAGTGTAGTGTCATCAGCATATATACCCATCTCAGAGGCAATTTTGTCGGGGAGGTCATTTATGAATATCAGGAACAATAGAGGTCCAAGGATAGAACCCTGGGGCACCCCCGCATTTATATCATATTGTTTAGATGTACGACCGTCGAGGACAACCTGGATTTTTCTCTTATCTAAGAAGGATTTAATTATGTTAAGTATTCTGCCAGTGATACCGTATGATCTGATTTTCCTGAGGAGACCCTTATGCCATACCCTGTCAAAAGCCTTTTCTACAGAAATATATATATATAAATATATATATATATATGTGTGTTTGTGTGTGTGTGTGTGTGTGTGGTTGTGTGTGTGTGTGTGTGCGTACGTGCGCGCGCGGGCGCATGTATGCTTATATTTTGTCAACAAATAATCTGCTGCCATAAAATATAACATTTAATCAGATATTCATTCAGGAGGTGAAGTGCTTCAGTTACAGAATATATATTTTGATCTGTATTTTATTCATTTCTGGTCTTTGTGGCGTCTATTGTATCCGCTTGACGCCTTGTCGAACATCCAGACTTGAAACCGAGATTATGTAACATATGGTTTTTGCGGACGAATGTCAACAGCATGCAAGCACAGCGCATTTAGCACCCACTTTTTAAGTAATAATAATGATTATAATAGAGAGACACACACACAATATATATATATATATATATATATATATATATATAAGTTTGTGTGTATCCATGTGTGTATATGTGAGTATGTATGTGTTTTGTACATGTGATATATGTTTGTGTAAGTGCACATTGTAAGTGTAGGAATTGAAAACGACACGAGACGACAGCTAACTGATACGTGTCAAAAGGCGCACATTATAATTTATGGCGCATATTAAGACTAACATTATATATTTCCATGTATTTTCGCTAAATATAAAATAGATGCGATTAAACAAATAACTGCATGGAAATGCACGGACACCTTTCACACACGTACACCTATGAACAGATGTAAACACAAGCATTTATATTAATCGATATATATATATATATATATATATATATATATATATATATATATATATATATGTATATATATAGATATATACCGGCACTTGTTTTAATGTCTTTATCAAAACAAATGCACGCATGTGCGTATATATATATATATATATATATATATATATATATATATATATATATATATATATATATATAGAGAGAGAGAGAGAGAGAGAGGGAGGGGAGAGACAATAGTTGGAAATGAATACTCAGAACTAGATATTGGTGGATATAGATTGATTGATATATTCATAAGAGAATACAATCGATTAGTTGGGAGATAGAAGGGGCTCTTTATGTCATGGTATTTCGAAGCTTAATGCTTCTCATCAGAAGAGTAGAGAAGATGGTAGGTAACATAGTGGGGATGCGTTGGATTCATTGGGAACAAATAGATCAAAACAAATAAAAATTATAGATGATGTTGTGGGGTCGAATTCTACATAAAGGAGGATCGTATTATATATAGTGTAGCGCAGAAAGGTGTATAGAATCTTTATCATAGTCTTAAGTGTATTTAGTATATGTTTTAGGGTCAAATTTGGGACTAAACTGGATGTGTGGTGGTTCTAATTTAACGGCGTGTAAGGTGTATCTTATCTATGGAGGCGCATTTTTAAACATATGCAAGCGAGATGACCTCACTATGAATTAGTGTATACTTTTTGGAGGGATACTATCGTTGTAATTTAAGGCTAACGGTGTGGGTCTGGGTGGGTAGTTATAAGGCTATAATACTGGATTTTTAAAGTATACTATATGCTAGGTAATATGTGTCAATATTTCTATGTTTTCTTTTTTATAAGGAAATGGCAAAGAGATAGGGTGGCAAATTCTTTGGGTGTGTGTAACAGGACTAAAATAGAATTAAATCACCACAATATTATCCCTCCGAAAAGTATGCACTAATTAGTAGTGCTGTTGTCATCTCGCTTGCATCTGCAAAAAATATTCGCCTCCATAAATAATAGACACCTTACACGCCGTTAAAATAGAACTATCACGCATCAAGTTAAGCCATAACTTTAACCCTAAAATATACACTACATACACTTAAGACTATGATAAAGACTCTATACACCTTTCTGCATTACACTAGAGATAATACGCTCCTCCTTTATTTAGAATTCGAACCCCCAACATCATTTAAAATTTTAATTTGTTTTGATCTATTTCGTTCCTAATGAATACAAGGCTAGACGCCGCATCCCCACTATGCTACCTAGCATCTTCTTTACTCTTCTGATGAGAAGCATTCGGCTTCGAAATGCCTTGGCATAAAGAGTCCATTCTATCCCCCAACTAATCGATTTTATTCCCTTATTGAATAAATGAACCAATCTATATCCACCAATATATAGTTCTGTGTATTCATTTCCAACTCCTATTGTCTTCATATATAAGCTCTATCGTTACTTGCTGAGCTTTATAATGTCCAGATAAGTCTCCGCTTGCTCTTTTCTTCTAATGCTCTAAGCTATATATATATATATATATATATATATATATATATATATATATATATATATAGCTTCCCTTTGTTTTGTCAGACTATAGATGTCCACCGCAAGGGTTCTTGCTCGTGAAATTGTTGTGGCAAGAGTTGCACCATCTCCAACCGCACCTCACCTGAGTCGGTGTTGTTAGTTACCATTTGTAAATGGAGGGTATGGATGACTGGAAAAATGCCAAGCTAAGCGGGTATCACATACAGCGCTTAGAATTCTTAAAAGGGTCAGACCATCTGGTCTTAGCCAGTCTCAACATTGTTTAATTTCGGTAATCTGACGAAAACCGGAGTGTCAACGTGATATTGCCTTATATATATATATATATATATATATATATATATATATATATATATATATATATATATATATATATATATATATGATACAGATTTCAAATCAGGTGAAATATTCTGATATATATTACTTGAGGTAAAACTTTCAGGGTGATCCTAGCCAAAAAGGAGAAGCTCAATATTTAAGAATAGAGCAGTATATAAGTTTAGTGGTTAAAGTTAAATTCTGAAAATAAAAATATAGACACATATATTCGAGTTAAGAATTTATTGTTTGAAAAAAGGAATATATAGAAGGGCGTTATATTAATTTCCTTAATCCATGGATTTTCAATAATGGCTCATACTATCAGAGGAAATGAAATGCGGTTATCAAAATGTTCAGCTGTGAATAGAAATGTATTTTACTTTTCAGCACAAATATAGAAAATGTTTTTGAGTGGTGAATAATAATAATAATAATAATAATAATAATAATAATAATAATATATATATATATACATATTTGATATATATATATTATATATATATATACATATATATATATATATATATATATATATATATATATAGTTTAGCAACACACACTATACATTCGAGTAAAAACTTCCAATTTGACGATACTTTAAATCCAAACAGATAGAATATTAATGGAAAATATGCTAACAATTTGCTTTATTTCGCGAAATGGAAAAAAACGGATGTGAAAACTTAATCAATCGCTATATGAAACATTTACTAAATATATAGAAAACTGCGTTTGTATGAATGCATATTTTTATTACAATCATGCCATGATATTTATTATCAAGAACAATTATATAGTTACAGAAAATATGCAAATCACATACATACGCACACAAAAACCCATACACACGCTCACAAACACACTCATATATATATATATATATATATATATATATATATATATATATATATATATATATATATATATATATAAATGTAATTCTTGGTTTGTTATAAGCGAATAAAACCATATGTCTACGTTACCAATTTAATTGAAATTTTCAGAAATTCCATTTTTAAAGTCAAGGAATATTTGCATGTTATTAAAATAATTTAACATTGCAAATTATAAAAATATTAAATAAAATAAAAAATATTATTCGTAACTGCGAGATTATCGCCATTTTATTTCCGGTAGAAATTACCCTTTCACTTATTGAGATAAGTATTATTTGTATTAATTTTTATGATACTAAGGCAGAGAGTGATCCGTGCTGAAATAATGTTATTATTTAAAAAGTCATTCTTAACATAGGGAGGGGAGGATGTTTTGTACCTATTCTGTACTTTAACCTTACAATTGAATAAAAAAACATATCGTAAAACTTTAATTAAACATGAAAATATGATTTAAAAACAGCGCGGATCGCTTTCTCATTAGCACCATTTTTATTTATTGCGGACTATTATTCTCATCTTTATTAGTTGTTGTTTCACGACTTTTCGGCCAACTATTCCTCTGGCCTTCATGAAAAGAAGTAAGTACGTGAGAAATTATTTTTTCCTTTTATAAATGTTCAGTAACTTTATCATTTTATTATTCTTAAAGAGTAAAACTTTTCTTATTCATGAAAAGAGTTAAGCTTACGTAAATAAATAAATGTTTGTACACGTGACAAATTATCAATAAATGGTTTAGTTACTTTTTTAAAATTATTTATGAAAAGAGTTAACATGCTTAATTTCTATACTTATAGGTTTTTTGGAATTTTTTTCACTGGATTATTATTGATTGGACACTAATTAAACAGATTATTAAAAAAAATTTAAAAAGAAATCATTATTTCGACATTTGAAAGTGGTGTTCACTTTTTAGTTACAACGTTCTGATAAATCAGTCACTCATTTTGTAAGCATTAAAACGCGGTATATCAAAACCATAGAAAGTAAAATAATATGAGCCTCTACCGCATTTGGAAGTCAGAAATATATTTGTTTCTCAAAGAAAAAAATAGATTGCACATGACTTTTTTTATTGTTTTTATGAAAATAAAGTTTCGTGTTTAATTTTTTTTTGTACTTATTTAATTAAAAGTCAGTGAGTGGGTGTTTTTTTTAATTGTTTTCATGAAAGGTGAGTTTTTTTTTTTTTTCAAAACTTTTTTTTTTAATTTTTTTAAAAGTACTATAAATTTCATTAACATGCTGGAGAAATGTTTAATAATTTGGTATTTTTAGATTAGGTCCACCTCCACAATTTTCCTTTCAATGACGACATTTATAGGTTTCCGAGTGTGCTGAACACGCAAATCGCATTGAAATTTTGCGGAAATAAATAGTTGTATTATGCATTGTATTCTTCGGCGGACATCTTTTTACGTGCACACGCGCCATAAACAAATACACGCACGTCAAAAAGATGGCCGCCAAAGATTACAATGCATAATACAACTTTTTATATCTTGATAACTACTTATTTCTGCAAAATTTCAATGCGATTTTCGTATTCAGCATAGTCGAAAACCATTTCAAGTCGTCATTTAAAAGAAAATTGAGGAGGTGGACCTAATATAAAAATGTACCAATAATTTTTCATCCCGTACGCCTCCCGATACATTGCTTCGTCAACATGCGACCATTTTATATCTCCCGAAGACACTTCCGTATATAGAAAAAAAAATGAGTGACCGATTTATTACAACGTGGTAACTAAAAAGTGAGTACCCCTTTCAAATGTTGAAATGATTTTTTTTTTCAATTTTTTTTCATAATATGGTTAGTGTTCAATCAATAATAATCCAGTGAAAAAATTTCAAAAAACCTATCCGTATAGAAACTCCACCACGTAAGTAAATAAATAGAAAATGTTACGTGCGCATGCGTTAGCCTTGACTAAGTGGGACTAAGGGAACGACCATTAAATAATTCTGCGGGTCGCCATGGAACTCAACGCCCAAGGAGTACAAAAATAGTTTCCATGATCTGAAGAAATTTTTTTCGAAAAGTGGGTAATCACTTTTCCATCTAAACGTAACTTAAAATGAGCTCCCAGTTTCTGGCCACCTGAGGAAGGGGAATTGATTTTCGTGTTTATTGGCTTAAAGGTTTTTAGACAAGGCAGATGGTACGCGAATGCATATTTAACAGTTTTCGATTATGCTCACGCATAGCATAAACAAAGGCTACGTCTGTGAAATGGAAAATAGTCCCAGAGTTCAGGGGTTAATACCATGCAAAAGAAATCAAACAAAAAACTTTTTAGCCAATAAACACACAGAAAAAAGAAAAAAAAATAGCATCCATTTTTTTTCTATCGAATTCATTTGCTGTTTTTATTGAAAACTATTTTCCCCCGGATTTTTTATATAATTTTCCATTAAGGGTTGTGCGTCTCACGTTCGTAAATAACAACTTTTTTTTTTATTTTGGTGTGCTAAAAACGAATCTGCAAACTGTTTCCGTCGCAAAAAAATAGTTTCATGATATTAAGAAATTACTTTTTCGAAAAAGTGGTTATCACTTTTCCATGTAAATGTAACTTAAAATGAGCCCCACTTTTTAGCCACCTGAGAGAGGAGGGATTTTTTCCCATGTTTATTAGCTAAACAGTTTTCGTTTATGCTACGCATAGCGTAAACGAAGGCTACGGCTGTGAAATGGAAAATAGTCCCAGAGTTCAGGGGTTATTAGCATGCAAAAGAAATCAAACAAAAAACTTTTTAGCCAAGAAACAGAAAAATGCCCCTTTCTCAGGTGGGCATAAAGTGGGTGCGCATTCTAAGTTAAATTTACATTGAAAAGTGATCACCCACTTTTTTTTACATAGGCATCACCACATTATTAAGGCCAAGAGCCCACTCAAGGATAAGGGTTAAAGAGTGTACAGTAGAAATTGGATATTATAGTAATCATTAGTAATGAAAATTTGGTAAAGTTGATAACTTATAATGAACGGCTCATCAAGAACTTATTTAGACTTGAAGACAACCATATTGTAGTCAGCCGGAAAGCAAGAAAACGGAAGACAATTCCACAGGCGTGCAGTTCTAAGAAAGAAGCTTTGTTCATGGAATCTACGTTTAGGTTTAGGCACAGATAAAGAGTGGGGGAATTATTGATAGTGTTTACAGCTAAACGAGTGTTTCTTGTGAAAGTTTGGCGAGGGGGGACCATAGATTGAAGCTCAGTTGAACACTTTCCATGAAAATAACGATACATCAGATACAAACTCGCAACATCTCTTCTGTGAGATAAAGGTTGCAAGGAAGAGAAAAGGACATCTCCTACGAGGCTACGAAGTCTATTTTGAACTCTATCAAGGCAAGACAAGTCCTTTCTAGCAGCTCCTGCCCAGATATGGCAACAGTATTCCATCCTTGGACGTACCTGGCTCTTATATAGATAGAGAATAGCATCAGCAGTGAGATATCTACCGGATCGATAGAAAGATCCCACCATTTTTCCAGCGACCTTGGCAACAGATTTGATGTACGTTTTCCATTTAAGATCAGGAGTAATGGTCAAGCCAAGAAGTTTGTCAAAACTTGAGGCCTCCTGAAGACGAGAGCCATTTATTTCAATTGATGCCAGATGTGGATCAGAATATTGATGATGTAAAGAGAGAAGCTTGGTTTTAGATGCATTAAAAGTAACCAGCCACTCCTTACCCCATTGTACTACGTGCTCAAGATCAGAGGAGAGAGAATTGGAGAGAACTTGGTCGTTTACTGTCTTAGATGTGCTACCATAAATGGTAGTGTCGTCAGCATAGATGTCTACAAATGATGTAAGGATGTGATTTGGAAGATCATTAATGTAAATCAGGAAAAGAGTTGGGCCCAGGATGGACCCCTGAGGGACACCGGCGTTAATACTGTGAGCTTCTGATTTTTGCCCCTCAACTACTACTCTTATGAACCTATCAGAAAGAAATGATTTAATAATTGAGAAGAAATTTCCAGCAATACCATATCTAGAGATCTTATGAAGTAAACCTTTATGCCATACCCTATCAAAGGCCTTATATATGTCAAGAGCAATTGCCCTAGAAAGGTTGCCTCCGTCGAGAGATTTGCTAATCCTATGAGATATAACTGTAAGCACATCTGCTGTAGATCTAGCAGAACAGAAACTATATTGAGTGTCACTAAGAAGGTTATTTTTGTTGAGATGGTTGATTACTTCTGTATTTAACGCAGATTCCAGCAACTTATTCATGACGGACAGGAGACTTATTGGCCTGTACTGAGAGGGGGATGAGCGATCACTTGAATTCTTAAATACAGGGCATACTGATGAAATTTTCCAGGGAGATGGGAAACTATTCTCCTTAAGACAACGTTTAAACAGTTTTGTAAGTATGGGCGCTAGTTCAGGTTGAAGTTTTTTGAGTACTATAATTGGAATACCGTCAGGGCCAGTTGCTTTACTGGAATCAAGGTTTTTGATTTGCTTGGCAACATCACGTAAAGATATACGTATATCACATAGCGTGTTTTCTGATACAGGAGGAAATATTGGGGGTCGGCAGCCTTGATCGCAAAGGGTAGAATTAGCTGCAAAGTTCTTGACAAAGAGTTTGGCTTTGTCTGATGCTGACGAGATTACCTCAGGTCCATTGATAATAGTTGGGATGGAGCACACGCTTCTGTTCAGGATTCTGTTTGCTATTTGCCAAAACTGGTGGGAACCAAGCCGCTGCTCAGCTACTTTGGACTTAACAGATTGAGCATACAACTCTCTTGCATTCTTTATTACTTTCTTTAAATGGTTGCTGACAGTCCTGAAAGCGGCTTTAGTTTTCATACATCTATTACGTTGGAAACAGTGGAAAAAGTGATTTCTGTGCGCAATGGCAGCAGCACATTCTGGAGAGAACCATGGCTGGCTGTTAGGTTTTTGCTGAAACGTTTTCGAGGGTATGAAACGGTCAATACCTACGATTAACCATTCCGTCAGGTCTAATACTATAGAGGACACATCCTTTTTAAACATGGAATGCAGAGGTAGATCAGATATAAATGTACGGAAGCTATCCCAGTCAGCCTTAGCGTATCGATATACTGTACGATAGAGAGGTACGTCTGGGGACTTATTACATTTCATTTTTATCTTAATTGATACAACAGAGTGGTCGGAAGAGCCAACAGGCGACAGAACAGAAACTGAACATAGTTCAGGGCAAGTTGTGAGAAAAAGGTCTAGTAGGCTCGCATACTGGCCATCATTGTCGGGCACACGGGTGGGTTCCTGAACAATCTGAGTGAGGTCGCAGGCAATGGAGAAATCATGACAGAACCTTCCCTCATCATCGGTCTTGTTAGAATGGGTCAACCATTCGACGCTGTGAACATTGAAGTCACCACATACGTGAATGTTAGCTGAAGGATAAGCAGATAAGACTTGTTCAATTTTCTTAGATATGCTTTGAAAGATAGTAACTCCGCTGTTATGGGGGCGATAGAGAGTAAATATAAATGCCGTAGTGTGAGCTAAAGCAACCCGGAAGCACATATAGGGTAAGTTAGGATCTTCCCTGGAGATGTCCCTACCACATGGAATGCTATCCCTAATATAGGCACATGTTCCATGCCCATGGCGATCTTGGGGGTCAGATTTAGAAGTTGAGTTAGAGTACCCTTTAATTGCGAACTCTTCTAGGGAAATAGCCTGTCCAATGCCAGTTTCACTTAAAAATAAAAGGTCTGGTTTAGTCTCCTGTAATTGGGTTTCAACCTCTGGAAGGTTAGAACGTAGACCCCTGATGTTGGAGAAGGAGACATGGTAGTAGGGTCTACGTTGGAAGTTGAAGAACCGGGTTTAATCGTTTATTTTTTCTTGAAACTTGTCATGATGAATTTTTGGAATTTGTGGACTAGGTCGTCAGATTTACTTAGAGCAGGACAGAGAGGGGAAACTAAGAGAGAAAAAGAACTGACTTAGGACGGAAAAGGTCAGGCGTAGTATAAAAACAGATACCAAATTTCGTTCCTTGCTAAAACAAACACATCGCATGTTTTTTTTTCAAAATGTATTTTGTTTATCCATTTCTTTTGTCCTGAAATCTTTAGTGAAAAGCATAACTATCCGAACAGCATTTTACTCATCTAGTTAACATTCCTGAAACTATATAATGAAAATATTTATATTCTCATAAAACATAACTGTACGCATCAATAACATTTTTCTATTAAACAACAGTAGTTATCATTTTCAACTATCAGCAAGACTAACCGATATTTTCCGGTAAGGTAATAACCCCTCCTAACTCAATAACACCCACCGATGACTATTACTTGATCTGTCGACACTTTTTAATGAACTTCGAATCAATTTTGTTTCTTCTTTTGACTGCTTTTTAGTTGAAGTTTGAACACAATGTTTCCCGAATAAAATATTAATTTATATCTGAGAATACCTTTTTTATCCTTCCAAATATTGCAGCGCTGGTTAAATGCTGATGAGATCTTATTTTCCTGTAACTTATACACTACACTGCCTTCTTTGTTTATGAGCCTTCTTTAGTAATTGTTATGGGGTTAAATGGTCATAAGAACGAAGAAACACCGGACTTTTAGGTACGAACATGTATTTACATATATTACAGGCAAAAATTTGTTGAGCAATACCATTCCTCAACGGTAAGGAATTTGCACACGACCTCCTTGGCCGCGTGCCTAACGCCAAGACCAGTACTCGATACTGGAAGTGACGTCACCTGAGGAAGTGACGTCATGAGATAGTCCATTAATCCCATGGAGGGACGTCTCCAACACCCCCTCTCAAGCTTTCTGTTCGTAAAATCTGTAAGTACCTCTTCCTTTTAGGGAATTCCATCAATGGCTCGCTAACCTTTCTCTTACGGAATGACCGCCGTAGTTCAGGTGTTGGTTGCGGAGGTTCAAGCTCAAAAGTTTTGAAGACAGTGTCTATCCACTCATCTTCTAATCGTGAACTGTCGCTGATTTCAATTGATCGACATCTTCTTAGTTGGTTCTGGTGACGTTTGTTGGTATATGTTGGTCCTTGGATGATATATACTATGTCACCGACTCTCTTAGTAATTGTACCCACCTCTCAGAATGATGTGTTGTTTTTATAACTTAAAAAAAACCCTGTTTTACCTGATATGAAACGTTCACTGGGTACATAAGTGGTCACCAGTGGCCTTGACTGTTTGGGAAAGAGCTTGTCAAAAACGGATCTCACATTCCGCACAAACATCGTTTCTGACGGTGAGACTGCTGTCGGTGTGTTCGGGTTGGGTGAAATCCTATACACGTGTAGAAATTGTTGAAGTGCTTCATCTGTTGGGGTCCCTTGAACTTTCTTAGGTTGCTTTGGCTTGGGGAATTCTTTTGTCGCGGGTTTTTAAGCTCTCGGCTTTGCAGTTTCAGTTTTTTTACCTCCTTTGGCAGATTCCGTTGAAACTTCGATTTCTCTGTTGCTGCAAATGGGAGGTTTCGTTCCTCCTTGCAAACAGGCCGAGTGTTTTCTTTTAGTTCGAATCTTGTTATAGTCTTTGTACATCTCCATAGTCCTGGTGAGAATACTTCTGGAAATTCCTCTTTATCTCGTCCGTCAGTTGTTGCGCTTCCATAGACGAGTCTTCTACCCTATGACATAATTTATTCATAGGTTGGTCTCCCAATTATAATCGCACCATCCAGTCAGTACCGAAGAGGTGTTCGGTTGCCCTATGTACATGCACTTTTACTTTTTTAGTAACACCATTTTAGGTCACCGGGAGTGTTAGCTCTCCCTCAAAGTCACCTTTATTGGCTGTTACAGCTCGAGCTGATTTGTTCGTCTTCCGCATCGTTGTTTTCCTTAGCCTTTTCTACGTCTTAAGGTTAATGATGGACAGGTCGGATCCGGAATCCAATTGTAGATGCACAGTTTTATTTGCGATGTTTTATGTGACATATTTGTGCCGGTTCTTGTCTGAATCCAAGTTGAATCTAGTCTGTCGGACGCTGTTCTTGACCTTGTTCTTCCTGCACTGAATCGCTTTGTGGCCCTTCCTGCAACATTCGTTGCAGTACTTATCTTTGTAAAAACATTGACTCGACCAATGTTTCTCACAGCAGCCATAGCATGGATTTAAGGGGATCCGGGTGTTGTGACTGGGTGGTACTCATTAGGTGTAAACTGAGTTTTCTTACTTCCAGCTTTGCTTTTTCGGGGTGAGTATTTTTTCGGTCTGAAGGTCACCCTTCTAATGACTGTTGCGCCTGACTCCTCGACGTGTCTCGAGTTGTTCCTTACGCAGACTACCCGTTGCCAATCCTCGGCCAACTTCTGGAGGGTGAGGCCCTATCTCCTCTCAAGTCTAGAGAGAATAGCGTTTTTGGATGAGACTAGACCCTGCGCAAAAATTAAACACTTAAATCATTTGCTGATGTATCAGATAGACATAAATCATCGCAGTGTTTATTTACTACGTACACGACGGTTAGGTAATCGTCGTCGTCGCTTTTTTGAAGATTAAAGTACTTACATATATGCAAGAGCGTAGAATTCGGGTAGAACAGTTCGGATAAATATTTGACCGCTTCAGAAAATTTCAATTCATTCATCTTCCTAAGAAGAATATGATCCAAAAACTCACTATGTTCAATGGTCCCTAATTTCCTCAAAAGTGTCCGAAATTTCTTAGCGTTGGTCCACTCTTGACAATTCACGGTGAATAGGTTTCATATCTCCGATAAAAAACGTCAAATGTCCAATCCAACTACGGTTGGAGGTTGAACGTTTCTATAGCGTTCCATATTGTACTTTGGGGAAAAAGAAAACTGTCGTTCTAGTGTTCCGTTCTATCGAATATTTTTTAACAATAGCTCTTCTTGTCTCTGTTGTTGAAGTAGCATTCTCTCCTCCAACGCTTGTTGCCTCTCTTGAAATTATAACTGCTGGAGCTGTTTATCACGTTAATTAATATTTTCCCCGGCCTTCTGCTCTTGGTCCATCTGGGCAATGATTAGCTCTATTAATACTGTTTTAACCTCCTCCATCTTGTAATGTCTTTTCCAAACGCACGAAAGAAATTATTTTCGTGTTTGACTGGAGAAGAGAGATAAAATAATAATAAAAATAAAATGCCCCTTCGTTGAGTGTGTGTGTATGAGATGGGAGCAATGCATCTCTTAGTACTTGGTAAAATCTTAGAGATAACCCAATATGAGGGTGGACAAAAAAAACGTTTACTTCCGAAACAAAAACAATATATATATATATATATATATATATATATATATATATATATATATATATATATATATATATTGTTATTTTCTTTCTATTCAGAAAATGCTACATTGGCAAAAAGTCTGAAGAAATGCTGGTTTTTGAACATTTTCCAAACATATAATGCTTGAAATTGTCGAACTGGACATTGAAACAATTGTAACGTAAAATGAAATACATTTTTTGTTGCCATGAACACCTTGTCTTGAAGTCTTGATTTTGCACACACAGTATATTAATGCTCAATTATGAAATATGATAATTTTGTAGCTTAATCCTTAAGTCAACCATTTTTTGTCTTAAAACCTATTGGTATATGAAAATTTACTGAATTACGCGAACTCAGTATATTACATATAACTCTCTCTCTCTCTCTTTATATATATATATATGTATATATATATATATATATATATATATATATATATATATATATAAACTGTGATACCATACACTTGCAATAAAAAGGAATGTGGAATTGTCTGGAAGATAACCAAAATGGCTGTTTTTATGTGTGTGGGGGGTAGTTGTCCCCACGCGGCAGAAAAAAAATTCGCTTAAAAACCGACAGTTAAGAATTTCTCTCAATGAAAAAAGTATATCTTTTGGTCCAAGTAAAACGAAAGGCGAAAACACATTTCTCTCCCGTTAAAATATTGCATACGTTAGCAGCATAAAACAAAGGCAAAAACAAGTTTTTACTTCATTTGCAAAATGTTAAAATTTTCATACTAATAAACAGTCCACAATTTACAAGAGAATTGTTCTTGCAGTGAAATTGGGTTAACATTTTTCTCCCTTTTTTGTGTCTTCTTTCAATAAACAACCAAATTAATTTTTAAGCATTAACAAAAATGCGTTCAGTACAGTTCTTTTAAATTTAAATATAGAGACAAAAAGATTAACTTGCAATTTAGTCGAGTGCTTTTCCATGTGTTCGTTTTCATTTTTATGTTTTTAGAAGACAATTGTCATCCGAATTCTTAGCTTGTATATCCGAAGTTCTTTTGAAGTCAAATTCATTTCATTCTTTTTCCTTTTTTTGTGAAGTTAACCGGTGTGAAAGTAGAATCCGACGTCGTCAGATGTTATGGCATTACATGGTAATAAAAACGAATGAACACGGGACTTTTAGGTACGGACATGTATTCACATATATTAAAGGCAAAATTCGGTTGAGCAATACCATTCTTCAACGGTTGGGCTTTTGCACACGACCTCCTTGGTCGCATGCCAATCTCTGACTCCGGGCACGGTACTCGATACCAGAAGTTACGTCACCAAAGAAAGTGACTTCATGAGATAGTCCATTAATCCGATTGAAGGGCGTCTCCAACAGTAAGTGAACTTTTCCCGCTTTCCAGCTGAGTACAATATGGTTGTCTTCAAGTCTAACGTATACAAGTTTTTGATGAGCCGTTTCATATATGTTAACAAATTTACCGAATTCCCATTAGTGACGATTACTTTAATGTTCAATTGTCCACTGTACACCCTTTAACCCTTATTTTCGAGTAGCTTCTTGTCCTTGATCAGTGGTGATACTTTGTAAAAAATAAAATAAACTTGCATGTTCTCATATAGCAGGCCTCCACATTGGCCGGTTATAAAATTTATATAAATATGACATCTTAATCCATTCAAATTTCTTTTTTATTAATAGCCTGTATGCCCGGCGTTGCCCGGGTGTTTTAGTTGAGTGTTGAGTACAAAAACGTGGCAGCCGGCAGGACCGAACCTGTACCGCGAATGACGTAAAAAACGTTAAAAAGTAACGTCTTTGCTATTGCGCCCATCGCCCAACTAGAACTGACGTATGTTTAAATTAGGGCTGGACAATCGAAGAGAGGGGATGACTTTCGAAAATATCGGTAAAAAAAACGACCCCTTCCTGTAGAAAAAATGCCCACTTGAGGGTAAAGGAAATAATGTTTGTAGCCAATTTCCATATTTTACGTCCGAATGTCATACTTTAAAACGATACCGACATCGTGAAAATCCGTCTACTCTATCGAAAATTGTAGGCAGACATGCATACATACATACATACATACATACATTTAAACAGACAGGTGAGATTTATATTATGTTAGGATGTTTGGAGGTGTGTGTTGAGCAAAAAAAAAAAATAGTGGTAGTAAGCGGGCTCGAACCCGTGAGTCGAAGGCGGAAAAGAAAACATGACGTCTTAGCTGATGTTTCCATGACGCGACCGAAAGTCAAATACGTTGAAATAAACCGAACTCAATTCAACGGTGAGGATGACTTGCTAAAATTCGGAGAGAAAAATCCACTTCTTGTACAAAATGGCCGACTTATCGGTGAAAGAATTATTGTTTAAGGTCACCTTTTCGATATTTTTCATCCGAGACGCCGAGTTTACAAAATGCTACTGATCTTGTCAGAATCTCTCGCATATATCGAAAGTTTTGCGAGACATACATACATACATTCATACATTTAAACAGACAAGTGAAATTTATATTATCAGAGAGATAATCATCTAGGAAATATGGCACCCTCTGCTAGAATCGAAACCAGAATGATTAGCGCAAAAGCTTTAACCGTTTTTGTATCTCACCACCGTCGTTATCGTCTGATCTACAGGTAGATACTCATGCAAGTTTTGCATTAAACGACTTTGACTTATTCAGTCTTAATTTTGTGCATGTGTTGAAATTCGATTTACACTGCCAAGCTTTAAATTTAACTGTTTTCAATTTTTGCTGACCTAAATCGAACATCAAATCGAAAGTGCGCTACAGGTTCGAATACCCTATATATCAACTATCCACTCTGTAGACACAATATTCAGAGAGAAGTTTGGTAAAAACTTTGCGCACACACACCGGCAAAACCACGTACACATACACACTCACACAAACACACACACACATATATATTTCCGTTTCCTAGAATGCTTTCATCTTAAATGCTACACAACTATGCAGTATATAAAGAATAATAGAATTAATAAAGGAATAAAGGAATAAAGGAATAAAGGAATGAAACCAATCATCAAATAAGCTACTATAAAAATGTATCAGTAATTATCAAGGCCCGGAAGCCACTTGGGGATGAGATTATTGTGTGTACAGTAATTAATTGATGATCGTTTTTCCAAGGATTAATAATTTCTTTTTTACAAAAGAGTCACCACTTATCAAGGCCCGGAAGCCACTTGGGGATGAGATTATTGTGTGTACAGTAATTAATTGATGATCGT
Source organism: Euprymna scolopes (assembly GCF_053919585.1). NCBI lineage: Eukaryota > Metazoa > Mollusca > Cephalopoda > Sepiida > Sepiolidae > Euprymna > Euprymna scolopes. The sequence continues at coordinate 4,993,808 of NC_136489.1, forward strand.
TTTTCCAAGGATTAATAATTTCTTTTTTACAAAAGAGTCACCACTTATCAAGGCCCGGAAGCCACTTGGGGATGAGATTATTGTGTGTACAGTAATTAATTGATGATCGTTTTTCCAAGGATTAATAATTTCTTTTTTACAAAAGAGTCACCACTTATCAAGGCCCGGAAGCCACTTGGGGATGAGATTATTGTGTGTACAGTAATTAATTGATGATCGTTTTTCCAAGGATTAATAATTTCTTTTTTACAAAAGAGTCACCACTTATCAAGGCCCGGAAGCCACTTGGGGATGAGATTATTGTGTGTACAGTAATTAATTGATGACCGTTTTTCCAAGGATTAATAATTTCTTTTTTACAAAAGAGTCACCACTTATCAAGGCCCGGAAGCCACTTGGGGATGAGATTATTGTGTGTACAGTAATTAATTGATGATCGTTTTTCCAAGGATTAATAATTTCTTTTTTACAAAAGAGTCACCACTTATCAAGGCCCGGAAGCCACTTGGGGATGAGATTATTGTGTGTACAGTAATTAATTGATGATCGTTTTTCCAAGGATTAATGATTTCTTTTTTACAAAAGAGTCACCACTTTTCAAGGCCCGGAAGCCACTTGGGGATGAGATTATTGTGTGTACAGTAATTAATTGATGATCGTTTTTCCAAGGATTAATGATTTCTTTTTTACAAAAGAGTCACCACTTATCAAGGCCCGGAAGCCACTTGGGGATGAGATTATTGTGTGTACAGTAATTAATTGATGATCGTTTTTCCAAGGATTAATAATTTCTTTTTTACAAAAGAGTCACCACTTATCAAGGCCCGGAAGCCACTTGGGGATGAGATTATTGTGTGTACAGTAATTAATTGATGATCGTTTTTCCAAGGATTACTGATTTCTTTTTTACCAAAGGGTCACCACTTATCAAGGCCCGGAAGCCACTTGGGGATGAGATTATTGTGTGTACAGTAATTAATTGATGATCGTTTTTCCAAGGATTAATGATTTCTTTTTTACAAAAGAGTCACCACTTATCAAGGCCCGGAAGCCACTTGGGGATGAGATTATTGTGTGTACAGTAATTAATGGGATAATATCATAGTAAAAGTTATTAATGGAGATATGTTAAAATGTCTTACTTAAGGTAGCTGTTTATTAGGAATTCGTTTATGTTGGACTTGAAGACATCCAAGTCGTAGTAAGATGGGAAAAAGGCAAACGGAAGAGAGTTCCACAGGCGTGAACTTCTAAGAAACAAACTTTGTTCATGGAATCTACGTTTTGATTTAGGCGCAGATAAAGAATGGGGAACATTATTGACAGTGGTTTCAGCTAGACTGTTGTTTTTTGTTAAAGATTGGTGTGGGGGAGATTGGGGCTCAGACGAGCACTTGCCATGGAAATAAGGATAAAAAAAGGACAGGCTCGACACGTCTCTTCATTGGGAGAAAGGTTGCAGGGAAGAGAAAAGGTCATCACCCACTAAGCTACCAAGTGTATTTTGTACTTTGTCAAGGCAGGATAGTCTGTTTTTAGCAGCTCATGCCCAGATAGTGGCAGCAGTACTCCATGCAAATTAATTCATATATTTGTAGTCGCGCACATATCCAGGATTGAGTATTTTAAAAAGTTTGTTTTAATATTTATAAAACAAAAAGAATGTTTTTAATATGAATGGCAAAGCGAGAAAAAATCGATTTTAAAACTGTAATGATGCTTATATTACAAAGGAAAACGAAATTAAAAAATCTACAAATCACATTGTTAGCATCATGTCTCGGAATTTCTCATCTTTGCCCGCTGTACTTTAAAAATATCATAATCCTCAACGGAACATATATACATTGTTCGGGTACCTCTACAGAGTAAATTTTCCACGCTAATAGATATTACTTGATTGAGTTCGCTAGGTGTAGTCAGTTGGAAGAAATAAAAGTACTGAATCACCAGACAATATTGACAAATTTTCGTGGGTTAAAAAAGGCGAATTCATCTGTTTCGCACCAGTGTTGCTTTAACAATGACTGACATTTTACGCTACAATTCACTTAGCGAACTTAAGGCTTTGTAGTATTTCTTTCTTTATTCTGAGTCTCTCTATTTCTCTCTTTGTGTACCGTCCTCCTCTGTCGGTCTCTCTCTCTCTCTCTCTCTCTCCCTCTCTCTTGCCCTCGCTGTACATATATATATATATATATATATATATATATATATATATATATATTTCTATCTCTCTGCATCTTCACCACTTTTTATATTCATTATCGATTACACACACATGTATATATATATATATATATATATATATATATGGGTGTGTGTGTATATGTGTGTGTATATGTGTGTGTCTGTGTTTTTGTGTGTGTGCGTCTGATTATGTGTGTGGATTATAAATCATTAATTTTTATACCTACAGACACAAATAATTTAGTATTTCAAGCTTTCGCAATCATCGGTGAAGGGACTGACTATATTCGCAGCTCGAGAGATTCAGACCCCGCCGTGAAGTCACGCTTGACTCAATTTCAAAAGGAACGATATCCGCTCAGAGAATTTGGAAAAATTTAACGTTTTTATAATGCAACACGTTATTAAACCAATCGGCAGCAATGGAAGACGCGATCTCAAGTAAGGCCAAGACGACCGACATTTTTATTTCCAGGGCAGTGCTCAACTTGTAAAATATTAATTCTAAAAGAGACCGAACGATTACAAATAATAAATAATAATTGTTTATTCCTACAGGCACTAGTGTTCGAAGCTAAAATCAGTGAATGAAATCACGATTTTCACTAGATCCAAACCTCGAGACGAAGTCATCCTTAAGCCTGATTTATGTATCTTAGATGACCTTTGCCTTTATATATATATATATATATATATATATATATATATATATATATATATATATATATATATATATATATATATAAAGTTATAAAATATATATGGCCAATAAACTACACTGAATATTCCGCATTTGCCCCATTCTAGGACTCTTCAGGCTTATGCCTGCCAAGGCAGGATAAGCTGTTTTTAGCAGCTCCCGTCCAGATAGTGGCAGCAGTACTCCATCCAAATTAAGTCATATATATGTAGTCGCGCACATATCCAGGATTGAGTATTTTAAAAAGTTTGTTTTAGTATTTAAAAAAGAAAAATTATGTTTTTAATATGAATGGCAAAGCGAGAAAAAATGGATTTTAAAACTGTAATTATGCTTATATTACAAAGGAAAACAAAATTAAAAATTCTACAAATCGCATTGTTAGCATCATATCTCGGGATTTCTCATCTTTGCCTGCTGTACTTTAAAAATATCATAATCCTCAACGGAACATATATACATTGTTCGGGTACCTCTACAGAGTAAATTTTCCACGCTAATAGATATTACTTGATTGAGTTCGCTAGGTGTAGTCAGTTGGAAGAAATAAGAGACCTGGAGTGGATGAAACGCCGAATATTCAGTGCAGCTTAATCGCCATATATATTTTACAAATTACTAACAAGCTCTTCCTACGTATTGAGCACTTTTGAAGTAAATACTTAAAGTTTACGCATAAATTTATACTTTCGGATATTAATTTTAATTGAGCAAATGAAGTAGTCATATATATTTATTTCAATCCTGGCTTCAGGTAGTTACCTGTCTAGCCGCACGGTAAAACAGCGAACCAGTACTGTATGAGGATGGCTATATATATATATATATATATATATATATATATATATATATATATATATATATATATATATATATATATATAGCTTTAAGTAAACGAGAAAAGAGAAAGATCAATTCCACAAAAGGAGACTTATCCGGATAATGCCAAGCTCAACAATAATTATTGGACCTTCATTTCATTCTCCTGTTGTCCTATTATATATATATATATATATATATATATATATATATATATATATATATATATATATATATATATATATAGATCATGTCATATGCTACTGGTTCCATGTAACCCAGTACTACCTGCCTCTCATGGTCGGGTCACCGGCGACTAAACTGGTTCCCCCACCAGACTTGTTTGGTGAGGAGGGTGGTTAGTCTCCCTGAAGGAATAAAAACAAGACCTTCCAAAGGGCGAATGAACTCTTTTTCTGGGTCAACGGCTAACTAGCACCGTGTATATTTGTGTGTGCGTATATGTGTGTTGGGGTGGAGAGGTCTCCCGTAAGCCGTGGTGAAGGCAACCTTTCTAGGAGAAGCAACTCTCTGATTTTAAAAAACCATAAAGCGGAAGACCATTACCCGCATTAAGCTGGTCTGCAGTTTAATTTGTTGCTGGCTATCTTGCTCTTGCTTGTTGCTGGATCTCAACATTTTGAACCGAGAGAGAGACTTAGCTTTCGCACAAAGCTAAGACTCTGTAACATCATATTTGTATAGATACTCCCTCAGGCATTTGGGCTCATGGATTTTAAATTTCTGAGGGAGTGGCACTCGTCTGACAAGACGTTGCAATCATATATATATATATATATATATATATATATATATATATATATATATATATATAGCTTTAAGTAAACGAAAAAAGATAAAGATCAATTCCACAAAAGGAGACTTATCCGGATAATGCCAAGCTCAACAATAATTATTGGACTTTCATTTCATTCTTTTGTTGTCCGATTATATATATATATATGTATATATATATATATATATATATATATATATATATAGTGAGATAGATAGTTAGGTACAGAGAGAAGGTGTGAGAGAGAGTATATATATGGAAGAAAAAATCACCATTAATATTCAATCGCGATAAATTTTGTCAAACAACAAAAAGAAACAATTAAAACACAAAAATGTGCAGCGCCAAATGTAAAACAGTATAATTTATAAATTATTTTTAAAATTCATTATCTGTTTTATGCCCTGCTGAAACACACACACACACACATACACACACACCCACACACACATATATATATATATATATATACATATGTATATATATATGATATCAATGAACGAAAAAACGACAATATAAATATATATTCTAATGTATATAGATTTATTTCCTTATTCAAAAATAATTGATGCTTTGAATTACTATATATTTTTTCTACTAATTTCTACAATTTATCATCGTGTTTCCACTTTGTATTTAGTACTTGGGACATAAAATGTAGTGCAACATTTGTGTAATGATACAGCTAATTAAGTAGATTATTTTATGTATGTTTTTAGCTTACAATATTAATTTATGATCAATTCTTTTCATACTTTCATTAGATGTAATCTATTTCCTTCTATAGCTAATATAAGCATTTATTTAAGTAGATTATTTTAACACATTTATTACTTAAAACAGTTATTTTCTGTAACATGTTGGTGACAATCATATACACGGTTTTTAGTTTTCTCTTATTTTTATGTAACTAAATTTAATTTGATAAAAGATTATCGTCTCAGAAAGGCTTGTACAATGTACAATACTCGCTTTAATGTCATCTCAATGTTTATTCATTTCGTGTGAATCAGCTGATTTTATAGTTGCCATTGTTTCCCCAGAAATTTTTGTTTCTTAGAATCCTTTTTAAAAAGACATCAGGTATGAACATAATGAATAACGTGAAGGTTTCAAACCCCATGAGTCGAAGTATTTCTGTGGGGGAAAAATACTTTTTAGCTAACTACACTCAGGTCGCCAGTTTGTCTTATTAACCCGTTAGCCACTGTCACTTCTGATTAATTGATTTATGTTTACGAGAACTGTGATGGAGAGGCGGTATACGCAATACAACGTTAAAACAACTCATCATCATCATCATCATCATCATTATCATCATCATCTTGCTTAATTTAATATTGGAAAGACATGTAAACACGCTAATTTCCCGTTGCTTTCCCTCTTTATTAGGAAGTGCATCTTCCCCAGTGACTTAAACGCGCCCCCAAATACCAACCTGGAAATTTCTACGACGCAGCGCGATGCATACAGCGCCTAGACTTTCCAACTGGTAAGCCGTTTGGTAATGGTTAGGCTCATCGTCAGGCGAAAAAATAAAACTAGAACTTCGGCTTTTCGAAACATTTCACTAATGTGTTTACAGAAATTGGGTTATTCTATCCCGCTGATCAAGAAACTTAAACTATGACAACCGCCTTGGAATCCTATTGATATACATAATATCAAGTAAAAATAAAAGCAAAGGAATACACACATACTTTGAAGGATATAAAGAACGTGTTGCAAGAACTTTAAATAATTTATTGTTGGGGATTTGTAGGCCAGTAAAAAACAAAACAAAAAAAAGTGGTATAATTAAAAAAAAATTGCTATTTTTTTTTTGTCGATTTTCGTTCATGTAGCACGCTAGTTGTTAATACTCTCAGCCTCTCTATATCTATCCCTATTAAATAATGTCACGATGGACATTTAATATGTCAGATGCACCGAGACGGTTTACTTGTCGCCTCTATTAAAGGGCGACGCCTTGTTCTATTCAAATTTTAACTTGAACTGAATTGAGTAGAACAAGTTCAAATCGTGACTATAAAATGACACAACTGAATCATGTGCCAATTTATTTGTAGTCAGGTACGACATTTTTTTACTAAAAACGAAAGGAAAGGTAATAGGGAAAATGGAAGGCCATGATTAGGACATATATATATATATATATATATATATATATATATGCCCACCTATGAAATGATACTAAAAATAAACGTGAAATTGTTAAAAAAAATTTGAAAACGCACGCATACATACATACATACATACATACATACATACATATATATATATATATATACACACATATATATATATTCCTGATATAAACACCGTAAAGATTATTAATATTTATTTTTATATAAAGCTGCAG
>NC_136489.1:5003174-5103174 GCF_053919585.1 Euprymna scolopes
ATATATATATATTTATGTCTCGGAAGTAGAGTGAAAAGCATACTTTATTTTTCTTTTATAAATATTATTGGAATCTTTTCTTTGTTCCTTGTACACATTTTTGTGAATTATTCCATGGATTTCTGCCTTTGGGTTATTGTGGACCATCTTCTTCCAATTACGGGATTTCTTTGGATTTTACTTGTACAAATGGAAATTCTTTTAAATTTCTTGAAGTTTTACATTTGGATTTTACCGTCACTGGATTTTTTATTTTCCACCAGACTATCCATTTATGTGTAATCACCATTTTCTTCACCATATTCCCTCTGTTTCACTTTTTTGTTTTCAAGGAAGATCTTTGACTTACTTGTTTCATCAAATACTTCTGCATGCAAAATTCAATCCCGCATTTTGCTAATTCCTACCCTCTGATGAGAAGGAAAGTATTTCTTCGAAACTCCGCGGATTAAGGACTATCCATTTATCTACTGTTTCCCTTTCAGATTAAATATGTTTTTAATATATATATATATATATATATATATATATATATATATATATGTGTGTGTGTGTGTGTGTGTGTGTGCCTGTGTCTGTGTGTGTGTGTGTGTGTGTGTGTCTGTGTGTCAGTAATTTAATTTTTTCATATATGAATTTACATCCTCTCTAATAACCCAATGAAAAATAGTCGACCGAATTTTTTGCGAGGATAAGAAGTAAGAATTCTTGTATAAAAACTGTTTCTAGCGCATTTCATGCCAGATCAATTCACTTTGCGGAGTTTGTCATTGTAAGGTGTAACAAAATCCACACACACCACAGACACACAAAGAAATCAGTGTGTATCCAAAGCACTTACCCCAAATTAATTTTATCTTTGAATTAATTTCCCTAGTCTTTTTATACACGTTTTTGGAGCCGTTTTCCTAAATAATCGAACCCCACACGTTTCACTATTGCCGACTTTCATGGTGTTGTCTAATCGGTCACTTGACACCTATTGATGGCTTCTTGCCTTGGTATGCGGTGACCTTCCACAAGTAAAAAAAAAATTAGTGCAGTCCTAATCGCCTAACGCACTCTGCCAGTAATTCTGATGAGACTGGAAATACATCTTTTTACAGTCAGATGTTTCCTGCTCTGGAGCACTGACATTTCTAATCCCAATTTCTGACCTAATTGTCAGAGGTTTTGCTGTGCGCAGAGAATTAAATACCCAGCTAGCCTATATTTTAATGAAAAGTTTGTTACTTTAAAAATTATTCTTCCTCATCTGTTACCGATATAGGATGATTCTTTTGCTAGTTTATATACGGAACGGAAAACATATGTGTGTGTGTGTGTGTGTGTGTGTGTGTGTGTGTGTGTGTGTGTGTGTGTGTGTGTGTGTTAGGATTTGTATTTCTTTATGTCCGTGCGAGCGTGGGGACAGACATTCACACGTTTGGCCTCGGTTATTCTTCTTACTTCATCGACTCGGACGATCATTCTCTGCTTAATAAACCACCAATAAGGCATGGAAACTGTTTTTAATTCTCTTCTCTGCTCACTCAATGCGTGTATACGCTTTGTGAAAAGTCAGAGACATTTGGACTCCACACTGAATTGGGTTTGTCTCCGATCGATTACATGACTCGCTTAAGTTTTCCAATGAGATAATAACCAAATCGGGGCAACGAGTACCGCAAACAAAAGATCGGGAGTTGGGTTCCGGATATCACGGACGAGATTGGCGCTTATTAAAAAAAATATTTGTAAGGGAGCAAGAGGACGCGCCGCCACCTGATTTTACGACGCATTCCAATTCACATCACAAAAATGTGACTGATTTTTTTTGTCTTGTAAGTGCTTTAGTATTATCATATTGGGTTATTTTGAAGAAGCATTGCAGAATGCATAGTTGATTTCGATAATCCGTCATTATGAAAGCCGTTATTGCTTATTTAGATGTAATCGTAACGTTTACAAACAGTTTTTTCTTATTACATTTTCACCCTAAATAAATATAATTACAAATAGTTACATTAAGAATTAAAACTGAACATACACATTAATTCTCTCTTCGTCGTAGGATAGACTCAAAATCAGGTATGGTTTTGGAAAGCAAGCGCACTAATACAGCGCACTCTGCTCTAAAAAAATTGCCCGAGCAATCCCGTCGACATTCATCAATAGGGCGTGTCGGCGATTAGAAATAAACTAATAACCTCTCAGAGAATTATAGCCTGAGAGATTATACCTCCTAGGACTAAACAGAACTAAACCTCAGCAAAAAAAAAAAAGAAAAAAAAAACGAGTCTCGAGCTACATTCGCGTATGAATTGATGCGTACGTGTAATTCATATAAATACGCAGATTGAATATATTCATGCTAGCGGCTGGAACTTTTCTGTTTGATGTAATTTATCTATCCATCTATCTATCTCTCTCTCTCTCTCTCTCTCTCTATATATATATATATATATATATATAAAAAGATATGTATAAATATATATATATATATATATATATATATATCAAGCGAGAAAGAGTGAGAGAAATATGTGTGTGTATGTATGTACATAAAAATATATGTGTGTGTGTATATATATATATGTACATATATACATAGGATTATAATTATAAATACGTATTTTCATACTTAAAAACACTAATGTCTCATCTTTTTGGAATCATCAGTGCAGGAAGTCTCGTTTGTCGAAGTAATCTCTGACAACATTACCAAACAACGTAACTGGGTCACTTTTATATGCGTATACATGCATGTATACATGCATAAATACATACATATCTTTATATATATATATATATATATACATGTATATATATATATAAACATATATTTAGATATAAATATGAGCTCAATGTCTTTGTGTCTGCGATGTTTACATGTTCCTATCGAAATAAAGTTTAGAAAACATTCTTAAAATCTCAAAGTAAACATTTATGTAAAATTTATGCAAGAAAACAATGGAACTGTTAACGAATATCTAAGTTCAACTATAAGATGACTATCACTTCCTATGAAACACCAAATATATCTTTTTTTTACGAAAATTTTCTCATAATATTTTATTTGGAATACAATGAAAGTGGTGTCGAATCTGTTAATTTACTAAAGCTAGGCAAGTCAACTTCTATTAACATTAAAAAAAACAAATTTATATCGATGGAATTTATATCGCATGTTAAATATTTGTCGATAAGACAATAAAAATGGTTCAAGTCTCTGCATTTCTACTTATGTGTTTAATATTTCCGAGCATTACGTGTAAGTTACCAATGGAGACAGAAGCTGCTTTACACTCCAAAGGTCCTGGATATGACCTAAAACTATATCCGATGGTGAGGGCCCCAGCTTGCAGGCCTTAGGGAGTGTGGTGCCACCCTTTAATTGCCATTGCTCCCAGGTCCACTCTGACCCGGAGTGGTAGCACCTGTTAGGGTCCCAACTATGGGTTAAATAGAATGCGACTTAAAAAACAAATATACTATATTAAAAAATCCTTCTTCAAAATCACCAGATTCGGCATTAAATATCCTGAAAAGGGTTGATAAGCCGTAAAACAAAACAACCAATCATTAAACTCTAAAAGCATATATTCAATTTTAATGAAATATAAACCATATAAATAATGGAGTTTTTAAACATTTTCGCTTTTTTTTCTAATATATTAGGAGACTCTACAGTATAATTCACGTTAACACGCCGGTCTCCGTTGAATCCAGTCAGTACTAAAATGGGTGATGGTGTCTGCTTATCTCGGCATTGTTTCCAGTCTCGTACTTATCCTTGCAACTGGACTCAAGCACTTCCGATTCAAATTAGGTGTGGTTCGAGATTGTGTAACCCAAGCCGAACAATTACACGCGCAGGGGGTATCCATTGTCTCTTGTGACTGAACGGATACATCTATGATACTTTCTTGAGAATAGAAATCGTCATTTACTTCGCTTTCCTTGTTTTGTTCATTAGTCCTCACCTTCTATGAACCGTGTTTCTGACAAAGGGAGGGAAATGCTGTTTTCTGGATCGGCATCTATCCATATAACACTTGTTTTTTAACTAGTGATGTGTTCTTTTTTATCTTCTTACAGCAACTGACTGTATTATGAGATCAGTGATTAGATAAGCAATGATGATCCTAATTCAGTTTCGATTAAGGTTAGTTAGAAAAGTTAGAGAAAGTATGGGCAACATTGCAATAGAAACAAAACCAGACGGTGATATATGAAAAAAATAATTGCAATATTTATTTATGGGTATTTTTTCAATCCGGTCAACCTATCATAAGATCACGGCTATTTGGAGGGGGCATACTATCACATAAAAGATTGGGTGTATATTTTATTACGTGATTTTTTTCATGCATTGTAAATTTACATGGAGTCGTTGTAAACTCAATTAGTTGTGGTGTCTCTCCGTAGTAGGATCAAAGATGAAAATGTCAATATATCAATTTTGTTTTTAACTTTCTCGCTTCTTTTATTTTTCGTTTATCGATTGATATAATGGTAAGCATATGCAGTAATGAGTCTATATGTAAATACTAGAAAAAATATTCTGTGCGTACTTTTAATTACTATTAAATATGTCCTATTCCTTCATTCTCATTTTATATCTAAATGTCTTGAAGCCAGTTTTCTATATTTACATTTTGTGTAACTCTAATCTTTCTCTTCTGATGAGAAGGCTTTAGCTTCGAAATGACACGAATTAATTTTTTTTCTTAATTTTCCTTTTAACTTCTTTTATTGTTCTCATGATATAATAAATTTATATATAAAATTTATTCCTCATTTTTATTTAATATTATATAATACACACACACACACACACACACACACACACACATATATATATATATATATATATAACTTATAGAATGTATATTCTGGTCACCTAGTAACACGCTAAGTAAATTGGATTAATTATTCATCTTTTTAGCACTACAATTAAAAGGAAACAGTCATAAAATTATTATTAGCATTAAAGGTTCAATAATACATTACGTGTATCATATTGTTCTTTTTCCGTTAAAAATTCATATTTGACTCACAAAAATCACGTGGCAAAATTCACACATAAGAATTCGTACACATACATGTACATATATATGCATGTAGACATATATATATATGTATATTTATTATATATATGTATATATATATACATATATATGTATATTTATATATACATATATATGCATATATACATATATATATATATATACGTATATTTATATATACATATATATATATGTACACACACGAACCTAAGTAAGAGAGAAAGCACACAATAATAATACATCTCTCATATATTCCAGAAAAAATGTTTCTTTTATTTCATGCCGACTTTCTTTCCCCGTGAGAACATGAGGTTCACTTATTCTTAATAGTATGCTTGACTCACTCGAAGCATAACTCTCTTTCTATGCAAATAAAAAAAATCAAAGAAACTCCTTATTAGTTCGCTTCACAAGTTTCTGTAAAAAAAAAGTCAACAGGGATTAATTTTCTTTTCTCCTATTATGTATATCTTTCTGCTATTCCTTTCATATTCCTCTTTCTCTTTATAGTGTATAGAACCGGGGCGTCAGGTTTTGATACACCAAATCCTTCGTATTATAAATCGTGTATGTCTATTTACGAAAATTTATTGTCGAAATCTACAAGTGTATTCGTTGAAAAGACAACAAAGAAAGGATCATACGCTTTGCGTATTTTGTCAAAGACTAATAATTATTTATTTTTTGCACAATAATTATTTTAGATTTTGGTATTGTAGATAAGTAATTTTTATTTGACTTTTGGAATTACACTCTGTTGCTTAGGGTTTGGTATTCCTTTAATTAAAAAAAAAACGAATAGCTCCTATTACAATACACGCACTTTCCATAATTGGTTTGAAACGTATGAATTTGAAAATAGTAGGGTAGACGTGGCTTTCAGACCTGGGTTTTGTAACTTATAAAGTATAAAGAAGCTCTGAAATAACATCGGAGTTTCTCTGAGTACCTCTGTATTATTTTCAGTCGTAATTGTTACATGCAATACCGATTCAGAGGTTGTGATATAGTATTGCGCAACGATTGCTTTGCCTAATCTTCACACATTGGAAATGACTAAGTTATTCTATCATTTCAGATATATCAATCGTTATGCCATCTTCTATGGAACACTGTTGGCGAGGTGACTCACAGTGCAGCTTTTTCTGTTTTGTCAAAATACAAAACTTAGTTTGAAATTTAGTGGGCGATGATCTCTTCCGTTCTTCACGCGTTCTTTCTAAAAAAATGAAGCTGCTTGTCTTGACCGAGCTCCAATCTAACAAAAAACCCGTCAAATTACAACCACTGTAAATATTATCCCTTTTTACTACGTACTTAAAACTAAAAGGAACTTCCACAAATCTAAACGTCTGCCAAACACATTATAACAAAGCTGTCTTCCAGCTGACTAAAATGGTCGTTTTAAAATCGAACTGTAACAAACTAGAGTGCGGCAATGAAACCCCGCCTATTCTCAACCACTATAAACAACCCTCACAATATTATCTAACCGTTCACTTTGCAAACGTATTAACCGTTGTCTTTAGGTGGCCCTTACTCCTTCATAAAACGGTGATACGTTGGTGCATAAAAATACACCGATTTCGGAATTATTACATTTATAAAAATTAATACATATTAGAGAGTGCATTGATTAAGTTAAAAGTAGAGCGCTACATAGATATATGTCGGCTTTTTCTGACTATTTTTGTCTTTGCTGACGTTCAAAAAATAGATATTAACTAAAATTATTCCGTCAAAGGCACGGCTGCAAATAGGATATACAGTTCCATCGTTTAGCAAGACGCACATACAGCCATAGTCATGGCTTCACATTATATGATAGACTTGTTTTATTTGCCAGATTGCTTTCGAATTTTTCTTATATAATTCTGCATTCCATGTTTAAAAAGAGCATCTTTATTATTATTAGAGCTGACTGCTTAGCAATCGGTAGATACTGCTTCCAACATTCCAAGAACTTTCAACTATCACCAACAGCGAGTCGAGGTTCAATCCAAAATCTGCCGCCGATGTTCATTATTTACAACAAAATAGATGTTGTGAAACTAAGGCTTTCGTTAAGACTGTCAGAAAGGAGAATAACGGATGCGAGGGAGTCATATGCTTAGTCTCTCAAGTCTGATTTTTTGGCGAATATAAAAACAGGGCCAGAAATGATGAGTGCCCTCTATTCCAACCATCATCAACAGACTCTGAGTAATTTGGTCAGCGTATGAGAAAGTTGAAGTGATTGCATCAAATTCAACCCTTTTCGCTTCCACCTCCCGTATGCTATTCTATGGGTGAATACACGCTGTGTGACATCCATATATTTGCCAAACGTATCAAAAACTTTATTCCAGTAAAGAAGCTGGCCCTGATAAGCAGTCCAATCATAGTGCTAAAAACTTCTACCTATACTAATTTTCTTCTCTCGCCTTAAAGAGAAATGCTTTCGAACATCTAGAGACATTCTCTAAGTTTTCTAAGTGATTCAAAGAACTGGAGATTAGTCACATGTCTCTCAGTACAGACATCTCAGTCATGATTAAGGTTCTTGAATCTGTAGTAATAGTAGTAAAGGGAAACCTTTTCTTGTCAGTAAGAAAAACATTAGATAGACCGAGATTCGAACCTTGTAAGCAAGGTTCAGAAATAGATTCAGAAAGGAATTTGCATTGTTCAGTTTCACATAAAATAGTTTATATATGTTGTTGTAAAAGGAATTTAAATTGTGCAATTCTTTTTATGAAAACTGTATTAAAATAAGATCATCGAAAATAACGAACAATAGCAAATTTAAAACATATTGAAAAATAAGTTAGGTCGAAAAATAGGTTTATAAGAATTCTTTGTCTGCAGAAATGGTTGGGACATGTGCGAACCACGCATGTTTAGACCACGTGAGTTTCCACGTGCAGAAGATGAATTGTTAATATAGTTTGCTAGTGAGATTGGAATGACGCACAGAGAGAAAGAGTTGGAGACAACGATAGGAGGCAGAGTCGACATGAGGAGGGCCCCTTTGGAAGCGAGGGAGAAAATGTTAAAAATATAGAAACAACTTTGAATTTCTGGATGTGATCATCAGTTTGACCAGCCAAATGGAATAAAAGAACATCCCATATTTTGTAACTGCCGTCTTCGTGTCGTTATTCTACCAATTCGAAGGTAATGTGAAATCATCGTTATTAATGAACTTTGTTCCGACTCATCGTTTAATGAACATTGTGTATAACTCATCTAAGTAATGACTGTCCACTCCGGTATTAAACAACCGATCACCCTCCCTTAATCCTCTCTCAGTCGCTATGTTAAGAATCTACAGAACTGTATAAATGTCTTCTCTTTTTTCTATCTTCCGTCATCATCTTAAAATGACCCCAACTGCACAACAGTAGTAGTTGCCCATCTCAACAAAACATCTACTCAGTGACACGCAATATACAGTTGATGGGCTAACAGTTACACCACACACGATTAGCGAATCTCTTAACAAGGATTTCGTTTAAATAGCAATTGTATTTGCCATAATAAAATTCTTCCGATAGGGTATAACGGAGATGTCTACTTCACAAGATTATCAGCTGGAAATGTCCTCTCAACTATTAAACCCTTTTCTATGATAGTTTTATAAGAGTAAACGTAAATGGACAGATATCCTAAACTCAGAGTATCAACCTTTACCCGTCTCTTATGGCCCCATTTGCGTCCAATTGTACTTATGATCTACATCAATAATCTGCTAAATCACATTCTGAGATTCGTATTCGGAGACATTTATGCTGACGACAGTGCCATCTTTGACAACATCTTAAATGTCTGCAATGAGCAAAACATTTCAGATTCTCCCTCTTCTGAACTTGAGCATGTTGTGTTATACGAGGAAAAATGGCTGCTTTATTTTATTACATCAATCAAACCCGTACATCAAATCAGTTTAAAAGGCTGCTAGTAAATTGTTAGATTATGCTACCGTTCTAGTAGGAATTTCACTCACAATGCAATCCTCTATCTGCATAAATGCATAATACATCTTGAGATGTAGTAATGTTGTCACATTTGGGAGGAGCAATCTTTTCTGTCTAGACAACATACAAAATCTACTTTGAAATTTGGTGTACGATGCTCTTTCCTCTTCTCTCCTACGTCTTTCTCATAGAAGAGAATTGGTGAACCTGTATTCGCGTTATCGTTATTTTCATGGCAAGTGTTCGATTCAGCTTCACTATGTTTTCCCTTTGTTAGGAATTCGCGAGAAACACTCGACTAGCTCCAACCACTATTAGCAATTTCCCTTACTCTTTATTTGTGCCTAAAACTAAACGAAAATTCTATGGACAAATTTATTTCGATAACTTCTCGTCTGTGGTAGAAAATACTGACAGTGGCTTGAACACTGAGTATTACATGATCATTTTCAATGCTAACGTAGACAGGTTCTTGATGAGCTACTATCTACAATGAATGAGTTCATCCAAGCATCACCGACTATCACGATATCCATTAATTGTCACCATGGTCTTGATAGGCGGTCATCATGTGGTAAACGTCAGCAGTTACGTCCGTTCAAACATTGTGAAACTAGCACCAGGATTAGAATTAGGTACTCCAAATTATGCATCCTCATATTTAAAATTCCTAAAGATATTCTGTACGAACCAGAAATGATAAAAAAATGAAAATGAATCGAAAACATAATGCACTCCTAGTTGGTTGAAGAAAAATCAACTGCAAGTCAAAATTTCAAGGGATCTCGTTCCCTTCCTGAAAGGTATATCATGGGCTGATGACAAAACCCTAGCCCTGGGGTACCTGGATACATCATATCAGTGAATAATTTCAGGGGTTTAAATCCTGATAAAAAAAGAAATTGGAAAAACTGAAAGCTATTTTTAAGTGTATAAAACTCCAAGTCAACCATTCAAAAATGAGACTGATTGTCAGGGAGATAAGATAATATGAAAAGTGACAGCCATATAAAATATCTGAAACCGAACGTCTTAAAATAAGAAACTTTGGGCAGCAACTTAGCACGAAGAGATGATGATGATAATCATCATAATAATAATAATAATAATAATAACAATATTATTATTATTATTATTATTATTATTATTATTATTATTATTAATAATAATAATAATAATACACACATGAACCACTTCTGTAGATAAAGCTGAATATTTTAAGGAGATCCAATTTTAGATTCGAGAAAAATACTCCCGATTTCGACAATATACATGGAGAGAAAGTATGGGGTTACATTGTTCAATACATAGCGCGAATAACCTCTCCGATAAGATCAGTATTGTGCAAAATCACACGAAATTACAATAATTTATTGTAAATGTGAAAATATATCGTTCTAAATTATTCATATGAATATACATTAAAATATTTGTAATTTTATTATTTTTGTTATCTGAAAACAATTTGCTTAATCTTTCATAAAACCCTATGTGAATAGAAATGAGTAATATTACGAAACAGTACTATTTGTTTAATAAAAATTCAAAGAAAAAATAAACTATTGAACTAAAAAAGAATAGTTTATGAATAAATAATAATTTTCTAAAATCAATATACAAATTAGTATAACTTTTTTTTACCCCAAACAAGTGTCAGTGTCACTTTTATGTAGAAGGCTACTATCGGGGACATAGAGTGCAGCAATACTATGTAGGGAGTTGAGCAGCAAGATGTATGTAAGAAGTTCAAGTGTAATGTGATTACATTTGAACTTCTGCGTGTCAGTACAGTTGGGGAAGCAGGAATCCAAGAGGGAGTTCCAAATTGGGAAGAAACTATTAGAATAGAATGCTTTCTTACATCTATTCCGTATATTTGATGAGTTTGATTTGTTTAAAATGTCTCACAAACAACAAGCGAAAATATGTGCACTACAGTATATATGATTTCGATGATAGAGATTTGAAGAAGATTAAAAGCTTCACAGCTGAATTATTTACCTTTTAGGCTAAATAGAAAGATGCACTTTTTTTAACTCGCTAACTTTTGTTTTAGGAAACATTACAAGTATTTTTCCAAAAATATATTATAAATAAATACACTTGGGTTTTTCTTATAATGCAGACAATTTTGTGAGTTTTGTTATTTTTATTTATTTGTAATTCGCATTTTATGAAAAAAAATGTCTCTAATTATAATCTAGAAATTTAGAAAAAAAATAAATTCTCTATTTTCATAGCAAACTATTGAACACAGACACACACACAGAGACACACACACACAGTGACACACACAGACATATATATATATATATATATATATATATATATATATATATATATATGATTAGTTTTTTTGGAAAAAGAATTCCAGCAGAGTGCTCAATTAAAAGGAAAATCCAAATTTTAAGAGCGTACTTATACGAATATTGGCTGAAGAGAGCTCGATAAGGATACCTTAAACGGGCCTTATTATCGGGCTTGAAACCGACGGTACCAATGACCTGTCTCAACTAACAACTTTCTGTACACAAAATATATATATATATATATATATATATATATATATATATATATATATATAGTTGTATATAGTTTCCAGGTCATACAATACGCTTAAACATGACATTTTAATTTATGCATATTGCGTATACATTATTATAGAATTTATGCAGGTTGCATATATATTATTATAGAATTTATGCAGATTGCGTATACATTATTATAGAATTTATGCAGATTGGCGTATACATTATTATAGAATTTAAGCAAATTGCGTATATATCATTATAAAATTTATGCAGGTTGCATATATATTATTATAGAATTTATGCAGATTGCCTATATATCATTATAGAATTTATGCAGATTGCCTATTTATCATTATAGAATTTATGCATGTTGCGTATATATTATTATAGAATTTATGCATATTGTGTATACATTATTATAGAATTTATGCATATTGCGTATACATTATTATAGAATTTATGCAGATTGCGTATACATTATTATAGAATTTATGCAGATTGGCGTATACATTATTATAGAATTTAAGCAGATTGCGTATATATCATTATAGAATCAATCATCTATTGAATGTTATCAGCAATAATTTTCCCGATGAACTAATTCTCACAAATAAATAAATAATGATAATGTCGTTCATCAAATTCCGTCTGTGTTTTTTTTTAACATATCACGTCAGCTAAAATAATAGGGAGGAGCACACTCGGGCTTGAACACGAGATATGTAGTTGAATGCTCTACCACTAAGCTATATCTTCAGATTATAATGAATCTTTGGTCGATGTAATAGAAAATATTTCTATCTAAAAACTAGTATTTTTATCCATAAGAGAAAAACAAAGCAATTTAAAAAAAATCGGATGAGTTTCTGTACAAAACATTTCTAAGAATACCGTCAAACATATAAATTAACTTTGTGAGAAATTTGCAAAAAGCAAAGCTCAACTGTTTCGGAACCTTTGAGGAAAAAATACACACGCACAAAGTACTTTTCCTATAAGTGTATATATATATATATATATATATATATATATATATATATATATATATATATATATATATATATATATGAAATAAATAAATAAAATGAGGAGGTGCGAGGTGAGTCCAATGCTTAGTCCCTTAAAATAGGGACTATGAATGTATTCGTATATATATATATATATATATATATATATATATATATATATATATATATATATATATATATGACAAATGTATTTTTGTGTCTGAAGAGTAGCTGTTTTAGAATATATTTTAATAAGCCCAAATGGTTATGAAATAACTGAAACTTATATGAAAATAAACCATATAATGTTCTTTTTTATATTTTTTGTCTTGATATTGACAAAATATGATATATATAGACAGAAATAAAAAAGGATATATATATGCATATATATATTAACAAATTCAGTATAAGTATATATGCATTTTACTTTAAATGTTTCGAAGTTGATAAATATTTAACAATGTGTATTATTATACATTACTATTTATAAGTATATAGTTATTGCTACATTCCTTAATTGTGTACCCTCTTGTACATTTTGAAAGGACCCTTCTATGATATTTCTAGTAATCCACCAATCGATGTCTTACATTGTTATGCTGCTCATATTAAACCCTTTATTTCATTGATCTGAAGAGATCGTATATGAATAATTTAATATCGTCTCAGTAACGATCGTATATAAATTTACTTTATCAATGTTTTAATTCGTAGAACATATGTAAATGTTCATAGGTTAATTTCCTATTAACTCTGTGTTAGCCCTGGAAGATCTAACTCCTCTTCTACTGAGCTGATAACATTCACTGCACATCAAAAATCTAAGAATCTTTAAAAAGATACCATTTTTAAGGATGGATTTTAAGCTCTTCCGACTTAAGGTTACTACTACTACAATCTGAAATCTTATGAAAACCAAAAGGTACATTCCAAAAATTGAATTTAAAAATTTGCATTTTTTTTAAAATTAGGCTTTTTACACATGATCAAAGGGTATAAATTGTTAGATTTATTGTACTTCTAATAGTTTTAGTTCAGTTAGAGATTAGCAATCACTGTGTAAAGGTGTTACCATGCCTAAAGCAAGAAAACTAATCGAAGTTGAGTGCTCTCGAATTCTAGGATTCCATAAGCAAGGTTTGTCATAGCAAGTGATAGCAGCTAAGATAAATCGCAGTAAAACTGTTATTTGCAACTTTCTAAACAACACTGAGAATTATGGAAAAGCAAAATCCTTTTGTGACCCTACCCCAATTTCTCCTGAATTGAGTAGGAGAATCAGACGGGTTATTATGAATGATAGACAACTTTCTTCTAGTAAAATTAAGACGGTTACAGATACTGATTGCAGTCCAATAACCATCAGACGACACTTACAACAAAAGGGCATGGTAAATAATAAAAAGCGAAAACAAATTCCTCGATTGCTTCATCGTCACAAAGTGGTCTGCTTAAGATACGATGAGAAGTGGAAGAAAGGCATGTTTTCTTATGAGAAAATTTTCAATTTAGATGGTCCTGATGACTTCCAGCGATATTGGCATGGAAAAACATGTCCCCTGAATTTTTCCACACGTCATAGTGGTGGAGGGTCCGTAATGGTATGGGGGGCAGTTTTTTACAGAGGGACGATGGAGCTCCAGGTGGTGCACGGTCCTCAGACAGCAGCTGGTAATGTCAGAATGCTACAGAAAGCATCTTTGATGATGGCGGGTCATCGTTTGTGTGGGCATGGATGGTTATTCCAACAGGATAATGCTGCAATCTGAGCTTTCTCCAAGAAAATGAAGCCCATCTCTTGGGGCATTCTGCATGCTCACCGGTCTTTAACCCAATTGAAAATGTTTGAGAGTGGATAACAAATGAACTTCGTGAAAACATCCTCAGAAACTGGAGCATCTTAATAAAAACCCTTATTTCTAGCATGCCGAAAAGAATTTTTGAAGTCATCAAAAGCAGTGGACGTAGAACTCATTATTAAGTTTAATTGTTGTTGAATCTTTTCGTACACTTTTTGTGCAATTAAATGGATTTTTCCTTAGTCTTATAATTTTGATCATATGTAAAAGCCTAATTTAAGAAAAATGTAAAATTTAAAAAATAAATCTTTGAAATGTAGCCTTTTGTTTTCATAACCTTTTAGATTGTAATATTGGTAACCTTAAGTCGGAAGAGTTTAAAGTATATCCTTAAAAAAGTTTTTTTTAAAAATATTTTTACGTGTTCTTAAATTTTGGATCAGAAGTGTATATTCAGTGCTTTGAACGTATTGTTGTAATCCTCATGTTCTTAGGTGAATATTTACCTGTTCATTCTGTTCCCCTGTTGTAGCTTCAGACCATTACTCTCTCTCTCTTTATCTCTCTCTCTCTCTCTGTATATATATATATATATATTATATGCAAATATATATATATATATATATATATATATATATATATATATATATAATTAAAATGGATATGAATACATTTCATTGTATTTACATAAGAGATTAGATTCCCTTGAGCCGATGACATTTCGATGACAGTAAGTGACTGATAACCTTAAAAACTAATATGAATGATTCCTTTATTTCGTGCAATGTATTGTTACGAAAAGAGTTTATAAAAATGCATTTGAAATACATTTAAATACTTATTTAAAATTTGCAGATAAGTTCTCGAACGCATTGCTCAAAATATCGCACATAATAAATGTCTAAGATTTTGTTACAAAAGGTGGAACATAAAATGCCAGACTGAAATTGATGAAAGCTGAATTTGACATTATGGATCACCTACCATATTTCTCTGACCTGAAATGTAAAACCTCACTGACAAGGTAAAGGGATTTGGGCGATGAATAAGGGAAAATGGCTATGTATAAAAAATACGATATACAACTAAAATGTTACGGGTTTTACTTTTTCTTGAGCATGTAGCGACTTTAACTATCGAAAATATCTTGACGCTGTTCTTTCAAGCTTAACAAAGAATCTGGTTAAATATGTTAATCCATCTATCGATGCCTCTATTAAAAATGCTGTAGATCTTGTTTTTTTATCTTTTGTTTTTTACTAATAACCACATTAGATCAACGATAAGGGTTAATAGGGTCTAATTATTGTCATTTAAAAGATGAAGAATATTACGAAACGATTGAATATGATTAATATGATATACTAGGTTTTATTTCTTATGACAGGTATTTACTGATTTTAGATTAAAAAAAGGTAGCAACACAAACAGCAAAATTCCGCCCCTTAATCGTAAACGATGATGCCAGTAAACCTTCTACTCTAATAATTTCTTCGATTGGACAGCTAACACCTAGAATTGCCACCATGGTTTCTGTTTCTTTGACTAAATTTACATGCAGAAATATTAATACCATGCGAATGAAATTTCGCTACTAAACTCTTTACTTAGAGTATCTAGAGGATTCACAGTATCCTTATACGCTGAGATGATAATATTTATTTAAAAAAAAGAAAAGGAAACAACTGTTGTGTAATCTGCTGCGAACCAGTTCCATGGTAATACCACAGTCGGAAAGTTCCTGCAAAAGGCTATGTTCATGGAAGTTCGACGTGACACAAGGCAAAAGAGAGAAGAGCGGTTCTTTTCTTTCGTTACGAGTTAAAATTATGCAATTTTTTTTTAAATTCAATTTTCACCCCAAACAAGGCACAGTGCCACTTTGAAGCAGGGGGCTACTATTAGGGAATTAATTAGCGGGGTCATTATGAAGGGAGAAGAGTAGAAAGATGTTTGTTAACATTACACTTGAACTTCTGCATATCATTGCAGTTGGGAAAGCAGAATCCCGGAAGGGAGTTCCAAAGACCCGCAGTTCTGGGGAAGAAACTATTGGAGTAAAAGGCTTTCTTGCACCTAGGGATCTCCACTGTAAAGGGATGAGACTTAGTAGCTTGTCTTACTAATTCTTATTTGTATTGGTTTTATTCATGTGCACAGTGAAACACAGCGTGAAAAAGATGACGTCATAAGAGATGACGTCAAAAATGCTGAAGTCATCTATTACACTTGAACAAATAATTTATGGCATTTCATATATAAGATGATCCGTTACATAAAGGTTACGGCGATACAGCTATATGTATAGACAACTGGGGCTCTATTTAACATTGAATACAATATTAAGGAAAATATTAGTAATTAATATTTTATTTCTTCTAATTCATATAAAAATGTGGTCTCCAGAAATTCTTATTGGATAAAAACAACTTCTGGAAGGCTCAATGCAACTCCTCTTGTGTGAGTGCGTTAATGACTTTCGTTGCAACTTCTTTTATCTCCTCAAAACGACCGCTTATAATGTTTTCCTTGAGCTTAGAGAAGAAAACAAAACTAGGGAGTATGGTATAGACTATAGGGAGGGTGAGGAATGGTATAAAATTGAGGACGCTCGGCCAGGTTTTTTTCGGTTGTTTCTGACAGCTGCCGAGCGCGCCTTAGCTAACTTCGTGGAAATCATGGGTCGGTAAACACAGAAGCACCTAAATGAAATGCAATAAAATAATAGATTGGAATGAGATTCGAAAAATTGGCATTGTTTTTCTTGAATTTTATTTACTTCGAAGTGCGGAATTACTTGTGTGTTGTAGGTTAAGTAAAGTGTGAAGTGGCGAGGCTTGCCGATGGCTTAATCAGTCGTCTTAAATGCCGTGTCAATAACAGCTTGAAAGGGCCTGTGCGTGGGAGAGAGAGGAGCTCAAAGGAGAGTCGTGTTTTTTACTGTCGCAGCTTAGCGATCAGTAGTGACAATGACACGCAGGCAAGTCCAATAACGACCCGTTTAAAGAGCTATAAAGTTTCGTGTAGCTCTGCTAGCAGTTAATAGAATACATCACGCCGTTCACAGGTCTGTACCCTACTTTACGTCATTTCTCGGTCCTGAGGTGTCTAAACATACTATGCCCATCGGGAGAGAGCCCTTCTTGACAGATTTGTTCGGGGAGTGTCGATTGTTTCCCACCTCGTTGCTCGTGATCAACCCCCGGGTCTTTAACAGCTTGGGTTGTCTCGGAAAATTGAAAATGAGGACATTTTTTGCTAACATCTATTGTGACAATAGATTCACGGCTTTTACAGTGTCGCAAACGCCGTAAAACAAAACAAAACAATAAAACGATTCAAAACACATATATAAAGAGCGTAGAAAAGGGGGAAAACAGCGAAACAGATAAAGTAATTGTTGAACCGCACATATTTCATTTTAAGGGAAACTACAAGCAGTAGACACAATGACAGGTAAAAGGTAGCTGAAACAAAAAAAAGCGTTTTTTTGTTTTTTTTTCTGGCGATGGAGAGAAACGCGCCAAAATATGCGTAACTAAAGAGATAGAAAACATTGAATAAATATAACGAGGTGAGAGAAAAGACACAACACGGACTTAATTAAAACCAAAGGCATATGGAAGGAGTGGCTTAAATGAAACCTCCGAAATGTTCCCAGACTGATGGAAGGCGATCAAGCCTTTGACGTCATGTAAAAGAACAAAAACAAAAAAACAAAAAAAACCACACACGATAAGCTAAAAAGGAAACCCATAATATTCAGAAAATATTTTTCTTTATTTTTAATGCTTTAGTGTAATTCTTAGAACTATTGGTGATTTGTTTCGTTGTTTCGTTTGATGACATATTAATTATTTTCGACCCATTTAATGCCGGATTCAATCTATATATCTATAAAAGTGAACGTGTCTGTCTGTCTGTCTGTCTGTCTGTCTGTGTACATTTCCCTACGCAATAACTCTGTCAATTTTTAGTCTATAGACTCGAAATTTGAAATACCGGGTACGGAGATTTGGGAAAATCGATGTGACGGGTGTCAGCCAGAAATTTGGCTGTTAAGGGGTCAAATTTCGACGATTTTACCTTTAAGAACTCTACCAAACTCCTCCGACAATTTTGGGTCTAGACACTTGAAATTTTAGATATAGGTTCCTTGAACATGGATCTAACTTAATAAAGTGATTTGAGCCCGAAACTATAAATTTTAAGGGGTCATAATAGGGGTCAAAGTTTTAAAAAATTAACCATTTTTTTGTTTTTTTTTTGCCTTTTTTGCACAGCATACACCTCCAAACACCCGAGCAAGGGGTCAAAGTTCAACGATTTGACCTTTGAGAATTCTACCAAACTCCTCCGCCAATTTTGGGTCTAAACACTTGAAATTTTAGATATAGGTTCCTTGGACATGGATATAACTTAATAACTTGATTTGAGTCCAAAACAATAAATGTTAAGGGGACATAATAGGGGTCAAAGTTTAAAAAAATTGACCGCTTTTTTTTTCTTTTTTTTCTCAACATACACCTCCAAACACCCGGGCAACGCCGGGCTGAAATGCTAGTAATTTTATAAAAAAATAACTTTTATTTAAATTTCTTTACATCTTCATTTACTTATTCATGGACAACTATGATTTCGTTTTCTTGTTTTTCGACACATGAGCTTCTTTTGGTTTATGTAATGGCGCAGTCATTAATTTAAGAAATACCGTTTTTTTATGTTTCACGTTTTATACAATGAGTTCAAGATTCTTTTTTTCTATAAGAACTTTTATTGATAGTATCGGCGCTTTTATTGATAGTACCCACATGTATCACTAGTCCCTATCGAAGTAATTTCCTCCGGCTGCAATGCACTTCAACAACTTCTGGAAGGCTCAATGCAACTCCTCTTGTGTGAGTGCGTTAATGACTTTCGTTGCAACTTCTTTTATCTCCTCAAAACGACCGCTTATAATGTTTTCTTTGAGCTTAGAGAAGAAAACAAAACTAGGGAGTATGGTATAGACTATAGGGAGGGTGAGGAATTGTCTTTATGCTCATCTTGTTAAAAAAGTAGGCGTTTATGTCAACGAATCGTTAAATCTAAGGGAGATAACCAACATAGACATAGCAAAAATAAGCATATTTTGCAAGATTTGGGCACTGAAATAACCAGTAGAACAATGAAAGGGTGTTAAATAAAAAAAATGTGAAAAATATGATTACACGAATACTGTACCTGCAAACGCCGGGTGAAGTTGAAGTTAGTTCTGGAAATTTCAACAAAAGAAAGACAAGTTAATCAACGAACTTAAAATACAACAATATTAAGTAAAAAAATAAACTGATTAATTCACGTACACAAAACAAAAGTAAACAACCTGTCACAATGAAATGATGTTAATTAACCAACAAAAATTAAATAAACTTGTTAATTAATGAAATGAAAAATCATATCACATATTGCTCTCTGATGGCAATAATTATACGGGTGGATACTTCTCCCTTACCATCGTTTCAAACAAGTTTATTTAATTTTTGTTGCGGATTTATTAACATCGTTACATTGTAACAGTTTATTTTTTTTTTTGTAATTCGTTAATTAATAAGTTTATTTTGTTACTTAACATTGCTATATTTTCAGTTTGTTGATTAACTTCGCTAACCTGCTTCCTTTTTGTAAACTGCTTCAGCAATTTCCGGAACTCGGCTACAGTAATCGTGTGATCATTTTATTTCATTTAACATTCTTTCATTTTGATTATTCAGCGTCCTAAATTATATCTTTTAAAACATGCTTATTTTTTATATTTCTATGCTTGTTATCTCCCTTAGATTTAATGATCAGTTGACATAAGCGCCAAAGAGTCTTTGATCTTCTTCAAACACCATTGAAACAAACTTTGCAAAAATCTTCCGTATCTTTAGTCCCTCGCGAATAATTTTTTGTACAATTCCCACACTGACATTAAATTTTGTACTTTTTGCCTTTATAGACACACGAGTGTACTTATCCATGGTATTCTTTATTTGGAAAATCAACTCAGGTGTTCTGGCTGCCTTACTCCTCCCTCACCTCTTGTCATCCTTCAGATCTGCCTTCCTTGAATCTGTTATGCCAGTCAAAAACTGATATTTGATGCATGCAAGATGGCCCAAAAGAATTCTGTATCATTATATACTTTACTGCGGCATTTTTATCAAGTTTAAACAGAATTTCGACCTCCTTATATTTTTCTTGCAACATATCAACCTTTTGTTTAGGATATTTAATGCGTAATTTACTAACTTTGAAAATAGCTTTTTTTTTTAGTTCAGTATCCTTTCAAACATTTATTCATAGTATGTAGTTTGAGTTTTTTCTTATACAGTATATCAATCATTTTGGATTGTTTTATGCCTAATCTAGTAATGTTAAAAATGTGTTTTACGTTTAAAGTCGTTTTTTATATCTTGAAATATTTTTCATACTGTTTGGTTTGATTGTTTTGTAGAGAGAATTTTGATTTTTTAATGTGATAGTCTGATCTTGTCACAGCAGGTAATAATTGGTGTATTTATCTTTTTAATGACTACAAATGTGCAGAAAACGCGAAAAATGACAATAATATCATTCTGATACACCGGTTTTCACATCAATATTTACGTTTATTTTATATTTATTTTTGCATGCATACACGATTATCATATTTTCTGATGAGCTAAAAAAATAATCACATACTAATTTATTAGAGTGCGGGATTTCTTTAAAACTCCATTTTACAAACAGTTGTCCGACTTAATATTTCTCGCCTCCCACATCATTTTAAACGTGTTTGTGCGGAGGCTGGAGAAAACACGCTTTTTATTCCCTATCTTTTTGACAGAGATGAGTTTATTATTTTTATTCGTATTACAATAACCACATGAATGCACATTGGTATTTATTATAGAGCGAAGTATACTTCTTTTTCGCTTAGCAGTGGTTAAATTTAAAGAAGGGCGGTCATCCAAATATGACGCACTGATTTTAATTTAGTTGAAGTGACGTAATCTTTCTCTTTCCTCATCGCCATTAGAAATAGTTTCGCCTGGAAGATAGAAAAGCAAGGATGCTTGTAGAGATAGTGTCGATTGATTGATCTTTAAAAATAGGTTGTTTTAAGCGAAAATAGTAATATATCCAAATATACATCGAGTAAAAAATTATTTATAGTTAAAAGTAATTTTTACGGAAAATGGGAGAATGGTATTTTCTCTATATGTAAACACCTTGAAGATTGCAAATAAGGAACACATACTTCCGTTTTCGCCATTTTAATGGCTGACGTTTTTTTTACCATAGCGATACATTTATTTTTACTAAAATCAAAATAGCAGTTGTTTACTCGATAAATTTTCGTAAGTTGTTTGTATATTCCTACTTTCGACAGGACAAGTGAGTACAGTTGTTTTCGCTTAAAACTACATATTTAAAAATAGATTTGTCGACTCCATCTTAACAAGCACCGAAAAAACGTTTTTGTATTACTTGGATTAATCTGACTAGTTATATTAAAAACCAGACTACTTATACACTTGAAAAAGGTCGGAGGATACATCGACCGAAAAGGTGTGTAAATAACACTGAAGATGAGGCCATTAGCCTGATCACATCAAATAATTCAATCCTTCCTCACTTATTATTTCCGAATTATAAAAATGTTTTTATTTGTGTACTTGTTTTAGACGAAAACAACAATATTTACTTAATAGCGAGAGAAGGATATTATATTTATTTATTTAAAAAAAGATTTAAAAAACATAACCATTGCCTTTTCTTACAGAGTGGAGTATGATTTGTTTCGCTTGAAAAAATCCTATCCAAGGGAGATAATTTATCGAAATACGACGCAGTGCTATGAAGTTAAATTCTGCTTTGGAAACAATAATAGTGCTAAGATGAAGTACAACTAATATGAAGAAATACTGCTCGTTGCATTCTTTGCTTGACAGACTACAAAATCAACTTTGCAATCAAGAAGTGATTGACCTCGCTTCCACATAGACCATTTCAACACTATCCATTTCTGTGAAAGATTAAAGAGTGAGCTCTGAGTTCTTCCTCTCTGTAAAGCATTCTCAGTTCGAACTCCTATTTTAATCAACGCTGCAAATCATCTACGTTTCGTCCTTTGTATACCTGCAATCAAATGGAATCTGCAGAAACATGTTTAGTTTCAAAATCCGTCATCTTCCTAACAAACTTACACGGAACTGATTTCTCACGCAACTCAACATAGTCGTCTTGAAAACTAATGTCCACGGATACTTGTCGACTATCTCTTGAGCAAGCAACTTTGGTTCACTCAATTCATCGGGTGGCTATTGATATCGAGGACTCGTTTCCATAAAATGCGGCGATTTTCATCCAAGTTGAATTAACAGAAATAGTTTTACTAATAAACTACATTTTTTACGTGTTAAAAACAGGCAATGTTATAGTGCATTGACATCGAATAGGTGTTTTATGTCAATTGCTCCACTTATCTCCAAATTTTAAACAAATGCATGAATGAATCTTGCTTTGTTGACTGCTAGAATACTGCTTCTGTGGTACATGTTTTCAAGAATTCTGTTGACAGAACCGACCCATTAAATTAGCCTCCACCGTTTTTCGCCAAAATATTTAAGTCCCTAATCAACCAAGCTCTAATCCATCACCGTACAGCTGCTAAACTTCTAACCGAACAACAATATAAATTTAAGCAAGCTCGTTCCACATCAGATATCCTAACTGTAATCTCTGACCGTATATACCATACACTGGATTAAGAAGGGGAGAACAGAGCAGTATTCCTAGATATATCTAAGGCTTTTGACAGGGTATGGCGCAATGGTCTTCTGAGGAAAATTAGATCATATGGTATAACTGGACGAATACTTAGCATAATTAAATCCTTCATAAATAAGAGAAAAACCAGGTTGTTCTCGATGGTCGCAAAAAACAATATGATATAAATGCAGGAGTACTTCCGAAGTCTATTCTCGGACCCTTATTATTCCTGTTATTCATAAATGACCATCCTGATAAAATTGTCTCTGAAATGGTATATTTGTTTTTGACACTACGCTGTACCACAGGCACGAGGGGAGAACATATTAACACATATCTAAGGAAATGGCAGAAACTCGAGAGGAAGACCTCCAATGTGTAGTGGAATGGGGACATAAATGAATGATCACATTCAATGCTGCCAAGACCAAGCTTGTTTCCTTCAATAATTACGAGAACTCCTCTTAACCAAAAATAGCAATGGTTATTACTTGAAAGTGCCTCTTTTAAACTCCTCGGCCTAACGTTCACAGGGAACATGAGTTGGAATAGAATTGAGGTTATTGCCAGGGCCGTTGCGAGGAAACTGGGCTCTCTCTACCGTGCTAGAAAGTTACTTACACCTGAAAGTCTCCTGTACCTCTATAAGGCCACCATTCGCCCATGGATGGAGCATTGTTGCCACATTTGGGCTCGTGAATCTGCTGGTAGTGTCTCACTACTGGACAGAGAAGTCGCACATTTGATAGCTCCTGCGCTGTCATCTAAGCTTAAACCTCTGTTTCATCCTTTGCATTTTGCACCCTTCTGCCTGTTCTACAAGTATTTTAGTGGAATGTTCCGACGATATATATATATATATATATATATATATATATATATATATATATATATATATATATATATATATATATGTGTGTGTGTGGGGGGGGTGCGTTTCCTGGTTAAAATAGTAAACATCTTCACATTTGACAGATAAAAGTTGGCATTTAGAAATATAAAAGCATGTAAAATCAGATGGCATAATTAGCAGTTGTGTTCAGCATTTTATCATAAACTAGACTACCCGTGACCCGTTGGGTCAGTATGTTATATTAGCTATGGAATTTATGTATGAGCGTGACACTTGTGACGTAAAGAAAATAGTTTTTTTTTTTTTTTTTTTTGACATAACAAAAACATTTCTATGAAAGTATATTAAAATGAAAAATCACGGACGGATCACTCAAACATTAAAAAAATCCTCCCTAATCGTGTAAAGTTTCCTATTTAATCGCTCCAAAATAAAAAATAAACATGATTTTCCTACGAATCTAACGCCGACGAAAGTCATTTAGCAGCAAACACGCAGATGAACCTACTGATGAGAAATATGAGATTAAAAAAACCCATATTGGAATCCTTCAACCAAGTTATAGAAACTAAAAATCTAAAAAAAAATTAATAAAACCTGAAGCAAACAGATAAAACCTAAATAAATAAAATGAAATAAAACTAATATTGAAACAGATTAGAAAATTTGTCAACAAATTCACCGTTCTCACACATCTATTTTGTATTTAGAAATGTAAACAAAAATAAAAAAGAAGGAAGGAAAGAAGGAAAAGGGACGGATAGAGAGTAGTAGTAGTAGTAGTAGTAGTAGTAGTAGCAGCAGCCTTGGCTTTACTACAATTGTTCTTATGTTTGTCAGCGGGTTAAAGTTGTTTAGTTGTGAGAAAATAGCGAGGGTATAGTTCTAATAAAGAATAGTTGCAAAACACCTCCACCCTTTTCATGTTAAATGATAATTTCGAAATAATAACTTAATTTTTCAGTGTGCAGGTCGAAATCTGCAAAAGAAGCGATTTATGTTTATTTGTTTACGTTGTTATGGGTAAATGTTTATGCGCGCATGCGCAACCGGATTTCGTAAACCGGAAAGTGGGTTACACCACTCGTTACAAGGTCATTTGAGTCTTATAATTATATAGATTAATTCTGTATTAGATATATTAATAACCGAAAGTCGCAACTTTGCCGTAACTTGAGCTGCTTTAATAAATCGATATACTGTGTCTATTCGTGGAAAAAGTTTTAAATAATTTTTTCAATGAAATTTTTTTTACTGTTCTCATGCATAGATGTATCAAACAACATCAGCGTTGTTAGAGCGAAAGGGAAAGCGTTATATATATATATATATATATATATATATACATAGAGAGAGTGTTTATTTTATATTATAATTAATTCTCATTCGTCGCTGTTATATAAAAGTATTTGTATATATGTATATATATATATATATATATATATATATATATATATATATATATATATATATATATTAAATGTGACATATTCCTGCATTTGAAATGAGAGAAATACACTAATTATGTCCTATTTATCGTTATGCAAGGAGCAAAACAATTCTAATCATTTAAACCCCGTATTAAAATGTTCTTGGTAATAGTCAGTTTCATAGCGGATGCGCTCAACTCACGTGGAATAGGCGCTAGAATTTAAGAAGTGATCTACAAAGAAGGTAGGCTTCCTCAACCGTTCTGGAAAACTTTTTTTTAAATCTGACAATATACTATATCCATACAAAACAATCATTCGCCTACACATGCAGTATTGTTACAGACGTGCTTCTCTAAAACGACCATTTGCTTACGCTTGGACAGGATTTAAAATGCTGTCTTTAATATAATGCGTCCCACTTTAGCTACTAAGATCCATCTTCTATCCTATCGCTACAATCTTGCATCCTTGTGCCAATTTCACAAGTTCTTATCCGTAATTTGTTCCGATTTACTTGCTGAAATTGTAATCTGATTTATCGATCAAGCAGCAAAATCTCGCCCTTTTATGTTGAGGCAGTTGTTTTTACTCTAATAGTTTATTTAATCGAACCAGTTGCCTTTGGAATACCCTTCATTGCTTCTTATTTCTCAGACTAGTATGAAAACATGTAAATATAATATGAAAAAATAATCGTACTGCATAAATTTCTATTCAGGATATTTTCTAATTCAAGGAAGGTCCTTTCATCTGTGAGGTAATATGACGTGTATGAAATATATACAAAAATAAATCTAAAACAATTTTTCATATAACATTTGACTGTTGGATAAGTCTAAAAAGTGCATAAGAAACAAACAAGAAAATCTATCAACATTAAATGAATAAAACAGAAACATTGAACAACAAGAACAAACGTGTGTAAGCAAGGTTGTAGAAACGCCGCCAAATCTGCTGATCTGCATAAAACCTACTGAAACCAAACCTAACGAGGTGAAAAGAAAGATATTAAAAAGGAGACATTGATTAAAAAGCAGTCATAAAAACACGAAAGCCTTACAGGAATAATAACCAAGAGACACTTTCATAAAAACGGTTGTAATCTTTGACGTGCTGAAAAACAAATGTATTTTCTGCTGAAGTCGCTATGTAGACTTATCGGTTTGAAACAGAACTGGAGTCGAGAGTCGAATGTTTTTATAATCGACCTGACATCTTTGACATGATGAGTCGGCATTTTTTTTTTTTGCACTAGCCGCGAGTCGTTTTTTTTTTTAACATACATGCATGTATAAAGCGGCCCTACTGTTTTAACAACGTCGGCGACCATGGCTCTCAAAATTGTAGAGCCATGGTAATCTGGGGAATGTGGTAGTTTCCCGTTGCTTTCCGTTTTGCTCCAGGGGTGTATCTCCCTTCCGAGACTTGAACGCGCTTCCAGATACAAGCCTGGAAGTTTCTACGACTTGGCGCTGTACGTACAACGCCTAGCCTTCCCAAATGGTCATCCTCTCGTACTGGCCAAGCTCACATTTGCTTAACTTATGTGATCTGGCAAGAATTGTTGTGTCAACGTGATTGTGCCGTATAAACATACCCAGGAGTTATATTTTTCTGCCAACTTCCCATTTTTGAACGGTCAGATGTAAAAATCTAGAGTTGACGATTTTTGTTATGTTCAATTATCCCATGTTTACTTTAGTATTGATTCGGGAATCAGATCTGTTTGGACTGACTCCTACAAGAAATAGATAGAGGCTCCGAAGGTAAACGACTCGAGGAAAGTAATAAATCGCCCAATATATAATAATGAACTAGAGAGTGAAAGGGTGGGATTGTGTTGCTAGTCAGGTGTGCAGAAAATATGTATATTCTAGGGGGGATCAAGTGCAGTAAATATTCCAAGCACATTTTGTTGCGACAATACAACAGGCACTTTAATTTAATATTGATCGTCGGAAATATTAGGTTAGATAATAATTTCTTTGTATCCTGTCAAAAGCAAAAACGAGGCTATATATATATATATATATATATATATATATATATATATATATATATATATATATATATAGAGAGAGAGAGAGAGAGAGAGAGAGAGAGAGAGAAAGAGAGAGAGAGATCGTGGGAAATATTAGGTTAGATAATAATTTCTTTGTATCCTGTCAAAAACAAAAAATGAGGCTAGTGGTATGCGCACTAATCAAAACGGTGCAATGATACTTCATGCGCGACTTTATAAAACAAATGTGAGATGTTCTCTTGCTCGGTAGACGAAGTCTACTTTCTTTGCAGCAGACTTGACATATCTTCTTTGTATTCAGTTCAACTCATGTTGTCTAAGAATGTCATGCTGAAGAGGTTGAAAGTGTTAACCGTAATAAGATGTTTAGAAATACAACTAGATATTAAAAAAAAAGAAGAAACTAATTAATTTCCGGTAGGGAACGCATGAAAATATATACTTGACGCTATATCAAAATAAGTTTGAATAATAAAAGAAGTAAAAAAAACAAACAAACTAGAAAGTTACAAATCGCACGCAATTATAATTATACACCTAAAGTGAATGTCAAGCTTTAAACGACTTCTGAAGCGAACACTATATTCTTATTGATACGTAAATGACTTGTTCGGCTTTAATCAGAATTAAAAAAAATGGGGAATCGATTGTCAGATATATTTTAAAGGTCAGGAAAATTGGTGTCCGTTACAAGAAAATTCAGAAATAATATTCTTTTGATGTGCATATTTAATGTACGTGGTCAACGATGCAATAGTTGTCGTCTCATAAGGTTTGGACCAACTAATCATCTGACCACTTTGGTTAGGATTGAAACCTTCAATCTGTAGACTATACTCAGCTGGAACTGTACAGACTCATCGCCTCCATCCATTTTGCCAGGGATCCTAGTGAGCATTTTCGGTTGACAAAGTTTAACATAAATTAAGCGTTTTTGATGGTTTGTTTGTTATCGAATGTTAAATCTTATGCACTAGTACAGATTCATCACATGTATTTATTTATAAGGACAGGATTGATCGCTAACAGAGGTGACCTTAACGAAACGACACTACAGCCTTATTTAAAAACTTTTATTGAAAAAAAACAATCAAATTCAAGTAACGTGATTATGTAATAGAGCTGCCATCTATTCAATGTAACCGCCTTCAATTTAAATCACCGCATCGAAATGGGTCCAGAATTGGGAGCATGCGTTCTCCACAAGCGCCACGGGAGATCAGCGAATACTTGGCAAATAGCGACAATCAGGCTGGCTTTGAAACGAAGTAGGCTAGCGCGCTCAGTTCGGGGGAGGAAGGGGGCCAGTGAGAAAGAGTACAAAGCCACAGCACTCCTTCTGAAAGCAAGTCTGGGTCTCTGTAGATTAGTGGGCTGGCGCGTAGTCCTGCGCCACACCGAAAAGTCTGCCAGCGGCCACCTGATTGCATCAAGCATATCAGCACACTCTTCAGCATATGCTGGTATACTTTGGTGTTGACTTTTAAGTCGACTTCGAAGATGTGATGAAGCATGCTGTGGCTCTCACTAAAGACCATAACCGTGGCCAGAAACTTTGTTTTCATCATCCTGGGCACATCCCTGTTATTCGTGACAAGTCAGCGATACATATTGTTCTGTTAATGGTCTTGTTGTCATTACTTGAATCGCTAATGAGCATGAGCTGTACAGAGGCGCATCGCTGATCTCGCTCCTTGAACATTGTTTCAATTTCTGTTGTATATGGATGAGGTATTTTTTAGATGGCGAATATGTCATAGGGGGCATTCATATTGATGAGAGGAAAAAGACATTTATACGGTTTACAGTTCTTTAGATGGTTCTTCTTTTAACACATATATTAGAGCGGGGAAAAACTGATCAGTTCTTTAACACCGGAGGAGACGGGATAGTCATAACGTATGATAGAGAGGGGGGCACATTTCTTAGATAAATTATACACAATGTTTATTAATAACGATTAGTGGAAACAAAGTTCATGAAGAAAAGAGGACACAAAGTTCATATTAACAATTATTTCACATTACCTTCTATTTGGTAGAATCAACGACACGAAGATGCAGTTACAAAATATGATGTGTTCTTTTATTACATTCGATGGTCGCAATGATTTTGACATCCCGGAATTCAAATTCGACTACACGATAAAACTTCCTCCCTTGCTTCCAAAGGGATCCTCTTCTGACCAATGTCAGCTCTGTCTCCTATCTTCGCCTCCAACTCTGTCTCCCCTCTATCTAACTCATCTTCGACTCTAGCTCCTATATTGAGAATTCATTTCTGCCATGACTTCATACGCATGTCCAAAAACGTGCATGACCCACGTTGCCTGAACATGCGTGCTTCGCACATGTGTGCAGACAAGAATTCTTGCTAACTTATTTTTTTCAATATGTTTTTAATTTTGTATTGTTCGTTCTTCTAACTGACTTTATTTTAATTCCGTTTTCATAGAAAATTGAACAATCAACATATCTAAACTATTTTATGTGAAATCTGAACAATCGAAATTCTGCATTCCATTTGTGCCCCTATTTCTGAACTTTGCTAACAAAGTTCGAATCTCGGTCTATCTAATCTCATTTTTACTCATCTAATGTTTTTCTTAAAGGGACCTGTTCTTGTAACATTTCAACGTGGGAGTTGTACACAAATAGCCTACTATAAGATGGTCTACAACAACACCAAAAAATGCTTTTCATCAAACTGAAATGGAATGATGTATTATCAAGAGAAAAAATTAGCGTTCTATATTAACGCGAGAGTAGCGGAAATATTATAACCGCTATATATCATCGACGCCCGAGTAATGGGGTTTGTCGTTTCTCATCAGTTTCCAATCTTTGTATGACATGGGTATTGAGTTTGAGTCTGTGGTGGAAAAGTCGTAGAAAGTGTTCGCAGGATAGGTAGAGGGGACGGGGTCGTTCTCTTCACTCTTTCCTTTTTATCCTCCTAGCTGCTTCATTTTCGGTAATTCACTGAATGGAGGTGCGTGAAGCTTTTTGCTAGTGCACTGCAGTAGTGTTACAAGAACAAATCATATGTTCTTGTAAGTGAGTAAATATGAGATAGGATAGCCGAGGATTCGAACCTGCGAAGCTAGGATTGAAATTGAGAATTCCGATCATAAGTTAAAATAAATAATACAGAATGTTATTGAAAATGGAATTAACCATTGTTTAGTTCACATAAAATAGTTAGATATATGTTTATTGAAAAAGAAATGTTATAATACAATTTTGTTTCTGTTAATGAAATGAAATTAAAATAAGGAATCTAGATCCGAACAATAGAAAATATTGAACATATTTGTAAAGTAGGGTAGAAAATAAGTTTAGAGAAATCCGTTTGTAAAAACATGTGAAGAACAATGCATGCTTAAACACGGAGGCATGTCAGGCGACGTCATGAGTTCTCAATATAGAGAGACTTAGTTAGATAAGCCAGTCAGTCAGGGGAGAAAGGGGTCAGACACAGAGCTGACATCAAACCTTAGAAGCGAAGGTTAGAAGAAGAAAATCATGCCTTAATGCAAAGACATTGACCAGTCATATGGAATAAACGAACTTCACCATCTTTTTGTATCTGCGTCTTCGTGTTATGTTATTCAACAGAAAGGTATTGTCAATTTATATTATAAGAACTTTCATCATCTTAAAAATAGGTAAAGAAAGATATGTTTCAATGTTTATAGAAACACTCCCATTCACAGAACATTCAACAGTATAAATGCCAATCTCCTCTAACTGTCAATCTATCTATCTATATATTTATATCTTCCCTCATCCAAAGTATCTTATATGTTCCCGTCAGCTCCTTTAAAATGCACATTATCTCTCCACAATATGAACACTCTAATACGAACAGTCAACAACAATATATAATACATACATAATCCCTTCTAAAATATAACCACTATGTAACAGTAGGACCCTGACTAGGAATTTGACAAGGGCTATTTCATTGATTTCGATGAAAGTAAAAGTATTTAAAGTGTGGAACAGTCGTTGATCCTAATTCAATCCCGAGCAACATCGGATTTCCCTGCTATTTAAATCATCTTTTCTTTTATTCTTTCATATTTATTTCATCTTTTCGTTTATTTTTTTCTTGTTTATTTTCATATTTCTCATTATATCCGCCCATTTATCTCTTTCTCAAATTCTTTCAATATTTTTTCTCCGTTTTTCCTCCAGCAATTTTATCCAACCAATCATGTTCTGATCATATCGCGTGCAAACCAGAACGCGGGAATGTTAACTCGCATGTCATCTACAACGCGAGTAGGCAGATAATATTTAGCTCGCGTAGCTGTCTGTCTGTCTCCGGTGATGTATCTGACGTCAGCAACGATGTGTTGCCCCATAAATACACAATGTTTGTCTTCTTAGCCACCTCGCCGAAACCGCCCGCACTGCTAGAGTCTTGCCCCAGGGAATGTCTCATGCCGACACCATGAAGACACTTTTTTTAGTAAGATGGCGTCTCTTACTCGCAGAGAACGTGCTAATAGAACGGTTGGAGACTCTGTAGCTACAACTATCAGATTTGATAGGCTTCTCGGTGTTAAAGCAGGCAGTTACGTCGGTCAGGTTCGAGAACATAGCAAGCACGCAATAACGAACCAACTTTTTCTTTTTCTTTTGGTTAAAATAAATTGCTTCCTTTCAAAAAAGTATTGTTTTCTTCTTTTTTCTGATTAATAATTTGTAGTTTGCCGCGGGTCGGTTTTATAGCGATTGGGTCGATTTGATTAAATTAGGCCGTGTACCTGGAAGGCCTTTTTTATTATATGAACTACAGAATTTTTTGGCTAATGTAGACATGAAAAATAAGATATTTTTCTCATAATATTAATACACTAGTAGATCGCCCATCGTTGCTCGGTCCTAAAACTTACTTAAATATATGCTAATTGATGCTGACTACGTGTTTTTTTATCGAGACAATTCCCTATCGATTATTATATTGTACCAAATATATAGTAGTGATATAAAAAGTAAAAAAAAATGATTTATTTGCCATCAGCTAGAATCGAAACCAAAATATTCACCTCGACAACCTCACGCCTTAGCCTCTGAGCCACGTTCATACGCATGTAACGAGTTCAAATATTCCGTAGTTTTACCTATAAATGTAGATTAGTGTATGTAAACTGGTTAAGTCGACTACTCATGTGAAATTAATTTTTTTCTTTTCAATTTAGACCATTTAGTAGTAATTGTTTACTACATGTGCAAAAACCATATATATCAAATTTAAACACTGTAACACTCATATTCGGAGAGGTGTTTGATAAAGACTTTTCGTTCACACACCGACAAGGTCACTTTCATACATTCCGTGTGCTGAAACGTTTTCAAGTTAAATTCTACGCAATCATGCAAAATGTAGAAACTAGGCAGAAATTGAATCACGTGTAATAATTAAATAGAGTCAATCATATAATAAGAATTGATAAAAAAATTAATAATTAATTAACGCTCGTTGTTTAAAGGAATATGCAAATTAGTCCACCATCATATAATCGCTCGCATATTCGTGATTGAGTATATTAAAAAGTTCGTTTTAACAATCTTTAAATAGTTACGGCCAATGTAACCTACGAATTTCTACGGACTAATTTTGTCGAACTCGGAAATTCCTGTAGACCGATGGCACAGCGGATAATCTGCTAAAAAAGAAAATCCGGAAATTAGAGTCTCAATATGCAGTTCATACGAAACTTATTTACCTTAATTAATTGCAAATTACGTATGACTTTTACTAGTTCATGGGTAACAGAACTAGGACATGCTGCTCCTAACATGGATTTAATAAAAGTATTCATTCTTATTTTATTGCAGATTCGAAGGTTTGACAGCAAGGTTCACTAGTTGGACAATATACACCTCAAGAAAGTCAAAGGTTAAGTCGATTGGAACGTTGTGGAAATAATACACAAGATGAGGACAGTAGTCCGGATATTCCTGATAATATTACAGAAATATTATTTTTATTTTTATAAAACGGTTTATATCGCCTAATATTCTAAATGTATAAGCAAATGCGTTTCCTAGTGGTGTGAATTGAAATGATATCAATGGAAAAGAGATTTATAAGACTTCCTCATTTATTTCTGTTATATTTATGTTTAGAGATGATTTTCAATAGGTTTCTCTGACATCTATGCTAATGAGAATAAAATGTAAAACTTTACTTTTCTAAACCTCACTTCCCTTCATTTGTTTTTAGTCCTTAATAATGTAGCAATGTTTATGAAAAAGGAAACAGGCCATTGAATTTGAAAAAATATTGCAAAAAGTACTAGAAAAATAGTGCCTCAATGTTACTGACCGTAATACATAAATATATATTCAAAAATGTATAACTATCTGTTCATAAGTTTGTGAGATTATTACTGACACATAAATATGCAAATATACACATAAGTAACAATACATACTGGCTTCTAAGATGTGGGTCTCTTTAATCAGATATTCAAAATAAAAAATTACATACTCGCATGATATTCTAATATTAGAGATAAATATTTTAATATGAATTTTACATAAATAAAGTTTAATGAAAGATATTAAACAGTAAACAATTTTTATTCTAATTTTGTCGTTTTACAATAAATAATTTATATATACGTCTTTTAAATAGTAAAGATCGCCATGGGCATGGAATATGTGCCTACATTAAGGATGGCTTCCCGTGTGGCAGGGATATCTCTAGAGAAGATCCTAATTTACCCTATATGTGCTTCAGGGTTGCATTTGCTAACACCACTGCATTTATATTTGCCCTCTATAGGCCCCACAACAGCGGAGTTACTATCTTTAAGAGCATATATGAGAAAATAGACCACATACTGTCTTCGTATCCCTCGGCTAACATCCACATCTGTGGTGACTTCAACGTCCATAACGTGGAATGGCTGACCCATTCAAATAAGACAGATGATGAGGGAAGATTTTGTCATGATTTTGCCATTGCTTATGACCTAACTCAGATTGTTCGCGAACCCACCCGTGTGCATGATACACCCGGTCAATATGCAATCCTCTTAGACCTTTTTCTCTCAACTTCCCCTGAGCTATGTTCATGTTCCGTTCATTCTCCTCTAGGATCCTCCGACAACTCCGTCGTATCAGTTAAGATAAAAACGAAATGTAAGAAGCCGCCAGACGTACCCCTCCACCGTACTGTATACCGATACTCTATGGCTGACTGGGATAGCTTCCGTACATTCATATCTGATTTACCTCTGCACTCCATGTTTAAAAAAGAAGTGTCCTCTATAGTATCAGATCTGACCGAATGGTTAATTGTAGGCATAGAACAATTCATACCATCTAAAAAATTCCAACAAAAACCTAACAGCCAGCGATGGTTCTCCCCAGAATGTGCTGCTGCTATCGCGCACAGAAATCAGTTTTTCCATAGCTATCAACGTAATAGATGCACTGAGACTAAAGCTGCTTCAGAGATGCCAGCAACCACTGTAAAAGAGTAATAAAAAATGCAAGAGAGCTATATGCCCAGTCTATTAAATCCAAGGTAGCTGATCAGCGGCTTGGTTCCCACCAGTTTTGGCAAATAACAAATAGGATCCTGAACAGAAGTGTGCGTTCTATCCCAACCATTATCAATAGACCAGAGGTCATCTCGTCAGCGTCAGACAAGGCCAAACTATTTGCAAAGAACTTTGCTGCTAATTCTACCCTGTGCGACGAAGGCCATCAACTCCCCATATTTCTTCCTATAACACAGAACAAGCTAGGTAACATACAAATATCAGTGCATGAGATTGCCAAGCTAATCAAGAATCTAGATTCCAGTAAGGCAACTGGCCCTGATGGCATCCCAATTATAGTGTTAAAAAGCTTC
Organism: Euprymna scolopes; assembly: GCF_053919585.1. Classification (NCBI taxonomy): domain Eukaryota; kingdom Metazoa; phylum Mollusca; class Cephalopoda; order Sepiida; family Sepiolidae; genus Euprymna; species Euprymna scolopes. The sequence continues at coordinate 5,038,487 of NC_136489.1, forward strand.
AACCAGAACTTGCTCCCATACTTACGAAACTGTTTAAGCGCTGCCTTAGGGAGAAGTGCTTTCCGACTCCCTGGAAAACCTCATCAGTTTGCCCTGTATTTAAGAATTCAGGTGATAAGTTATCTCCCTCTAAGTACAGACCTAAAAGTCTCCTGTGTTTTATGAGTAAGTTGCTGGAATCCATATTAAATAGAGAAATAGTCAACCACCTCAGCAGGAATAACCTTCTTAGTGACACACAATATGGTTTCCGCTCTGCAAGATCTACCGCAGATGTGCTGACGGTTATATCCCACAGGATTAGTGAATCTCTTTACAAAGGCTTCCTTTCTAGGGCAATGGCTCTTGACATATCAACAGCCTTAGACAAGGTATGGCATAAGGGTCTACATCACAAGATTTCCAGCTACGGTATAACTGGAAATGTTTTCTCAATCATTAAATCATTTCTCTCCGATAGGCTCATAAGAGTAGTGGTAGATGGACAAAAATCAGTGGCCTGCAGTATTAATGCTGGAGTCCCTCAAGGGTCAATCCTGGGCTCAACTCTCTTCCTGATCTACATCAATGATCTCCCTAAACACATACTTAAATCATTCGTTGACATCTATGCTGATGACACAACCATCTACGGCAACACATCAAAGGCTGTAAATTACATCATCAACGCTCTGATCCCCAGCTGACATCAATTGTGATAGATGGCTCTAGTCTGGGTGACGCCCCGTGTATTGACAAGCTTCTGGGTTTGACCTTTACTCCTGATCTGAAATGGAACACGTACATCAAGTATGTTGCCAAGGTCGCTGGAAAGATGGTGGGATCCTTCTACCGCTCCAGAAGATATCTCACTACTGATGCAATTATCTATCTATATAAAAGCCAAGTACGTCCAAGGATGGAATACTGTTGCCATATATGGACAGGAGCTGCTAAAAACAGCCATATATGGACAGGAGCTGCTAAAAACAGCCTATCCTGCCTTGACAGAGTACAAAATAGACTTTGTGGCTTAGTGGGGGATGCCCTTTTCTCTTCCCTGCAACCTCTCTCCCACAGAAGAGACGTTGCGAGCCTATCCTTGTTTTATCGTTTTTCCATGGCAGGTGCTCGTCTGAACTCCAATCTCTGGTCCCCCCTCGCCAATCTTTCACGTAAAACACCCGTCTAGCTGAAACCATCTGTCAAAAGTTTCCCCCACTCTTTATCTTTGCCTAAATCCAAACGCGGAGTCCATGAACAAAGCTTCTTTCTTAGAACTTCACGCCTGTGGAACTCTGTTCCGTCTGTCTGCTGCCCACCGGACTACAACTTAGATGTGTTCAAGTCCAACGTTAACAAATTCCTAATGAACCGCTCCCTTACGTAAACACTTCATCAAATCTGCACACTAACGAAATGTACTTGCAATAACCCTTATGCCTGAGTGGCTTCCGGGCCTTGATAAGTTGTGATTACTTTGTAAAAAAAAAATTCAATGAATAATTTTATATATATATATATATATATATATATATATATATATATATATATATTCCTATTTTATTTAAAGTGACGTCTTTTGGTGTTTTACGATGAATAATTTTTAAATAGAAAATAATTACCTATTTTTATTTAAGTTACGGCGTTTCTGGTTATACAACAAATAATTTTTATATATGTTTTAAATAGTAAATAATTTCCTGTTTTTATTCACAGAAGCGTCTTTGTTCCCTTACAATAAATAATTTATAAATATATGTATATATATATATATATATATATATATATATATATATATATATATATATATATGTATATATATATATTAATAGTAAATATTTTATTATTTTTATTTAACGTAACGCATTTCGATATTCTGCTATAAATAATTTATATATATATTTTTATTAGTAAAACAAATGCTTTTTTCTATTTAAAGAAACGTCTTTTGTCGTTTTACAATAATTAATTTTATAGGTATTTTTTAAATAGTAAAAAAATTAAATTTTTATTTAAAGAAACGTCTTTTGTCGTTTTATAATAATTAATGTTATAGGTATTTTTTAAATAGTAAAAAAATCCAATTTTTATTTAAAGAAACGTATTTTGTTGTTTTGCAATATATACTTAATATATATTTTTTAAATCATAAATATTTTTTATTTTTTATTTAAATCTTTTGTTACAATAAAAATTTTCATATATATTTTTAAGTAGAAAATAATTTATTTCTTTATTTATAATTTGCTGTTTTGCAATCAACAATTTGTGTATATATATATATATATATATATATATATATATATATATATATATATATTAAATAATAAACCGTTTCTCATTTTAAGTATCGTCTTTTATTTTTTTGCAATAAATAAATTTTATATATAATTTTCTCGTATGGACCTTAAATACATGGCTGTATTCGATTTCTATAAAAGAGGACAAACGTTTTATGACATTTTAAAATATTATACATTATTAAATCAATTGTTCAATTATTTGTGTGGGTTTCTGTATATATTTGTTGTAAAATAGTGCCTTAATTATCGGTTTATTTATTTATAAAACCAAGATCCCCTTTTTCCAAGATATTTTCATAATTCAGAGGGGAACATTTTATTGCGTTCTACTTTAATCGAAATAATTCAAAAATTTTCATTAATTTCATGTAGCACTTTTTTCAAACTAAGACGCATTGGTGGGAGGATACATTCAAATTATACATTTATTAAAATTTCTCATGCGAAAAAAAAATCTTGGTGAATGGTGCAAAAACTTTTCTATACCAAATAACGTTTTTATTATTACTTTTCTTCCAACCCAGACTGTACCAGCTGGATGGGCTAGCTAGATGGGTTTCTTATTAGACACCGACCTTGTGTCAAAATTTGTTTTGTATGTAGACAATTACGATGTTAAAATAATTGCGTCATTATTTTAAAATAATTGCGTCATTATTTTAAAACACATTCTTAACATGCGTGGAGGCATAAATACTATTTCTTACTTTCAGCTTATATTTTCTTAACACAACTCCTGATAAAACTAAATTAACTTGAAAATCGTAACCGCACAAAAAGGTAGGGTTTAAGTATTTTACATTTTACCCTTCGAAAAATTTTAACAATGTGCATAAATTCTGTTAATAATTAATTAAACTTGAAATCCTTACGATAATATGAATTTTGAATATGTTATGCCCCTCCCTTTAAATTCAACATCTTCATTTGTTGGCTAGTACCTTTCAATAGCTTGGAAAGATGTTTGACAAAGTAAGTCCAAATACATTATAAATAGTATAATAAACGAAATAGTAATAAAAACATAAAAATGACACCGAATACATACTCCTTAAGCAGTTAAAAGAAAGTATTTTTTGTATTGTTAGAAAGAACGTAATGCTTTCCCTGTTATTATGTACCATACTGAAAAAAGAATTATTTCGAGATTTATTATTAAAATGGTATGTGATTCTTAGTCAAACACTTTTATTTCACCTAAAAAAAAGAACGACACAAAATAGGTCAAATGAAGACGTGAAATAAATAAAGAAATCAACTATAAACCAAATAAATGTCATCATCAGCAATACAAGATACGTTTTAAGTACATAGATAAGTGTTTCTGGTTGAGGTATCCGTAACGTCTTCAGGTCAGCATTTATGTTTCTAAAAATGTAATACATACAAATACGTTTAAAAATTAATTTAACTTCATCGTCCCATAAAGGAAAGAAAGCATCAAGATCCGTATTCTCTGATAAAATATTGTTCATGAATCTAAACACGTATTAAGCATGAATACCTCAAGGAGAGAAATGAAAGCTGGTAATCCTATACTGAAACATGTTGCGCTCCCGGTTGTGTCCGTTAGTGGTGAATTTGAAAGGTTGTCTGTAGGCGGCTAAATTCAGCATATAGCCTACTGGATAGAAAGAGATCTGGTACATGACATGCAGATTTTTTTTCGGGCTGTATAGTGGTTGTGTTTGTGTTTGAAGCGTGCGAATAGAACGCATAAAAGCATGGGAAATTTTTGTTTAATCTAGAAAAACACAGTTTTTTTTCTATCTATGCAAAGTTGCCTATGCTTGTTCAAGCTGAGATCTTCATTTTGTGACAATCGGCTATTCCTAAAACTATGTTTATGCAAGTGTAATATGTATAGTGAACTAGTGGGTTCATTCAAAACTGGTATTAATAAACGCGTAAGAATAAGACTGTGAAAATAACACTAAAAAAGTTAGAAACTACATAATGCAGAATACCGAAAAAATATTAACGCAGCAACAGACACAGAAGAAAGAAAGGAGACAGAAAAAGAGGAGCCGGGGGATAAAATGAGAAAAGAAACAATTCCACGGACAACTGATGAGACTAAAGAAAACACTTGGACAGGACTACAAAAAGTAAACCTAGACAGAGAAATAGAAGCCCTAGTAACATAAAACATAACGAAATTATATTTAAGCAAGAATTGAAAAGACAAAAGAAACAGCAACTGAAGACAAATAGACAAAACAATAAACCACATAAGCAAATGCAGCAAACAATTCAAAATGAATATCAAAATAGAAGAATACAGTGGGGGAAGCAGAAACAAAATGAACAAGAAAAAATCGGCAATAATATAAAATAAAAGTCACAAAATCCTATGAGACATAAATATACACACAGTTAACCCCATGCAAGCAATTGAGCCGAATGTTATAATAGTTTAATATAAGGAAAACTCCTATCATATTGTGGATTCTGCCGTTCCGGCAGCCCACAGAGTTAGCATTGATGAAAATTTGATCAGAATCGGAGCAAATACATGGAACTTACCAGAGAGGTCAAATATATATATATATATTAATAGCAGGAGAGCTAAAGAACAATATCAAACAGCACGGAAAAAGAAATTGGAATCAGATGGATGGCCGATAAGATACAATGGATAACAATAAAGAAAACAGCTTAAATATTAAGGAAAAGTGTTGAATGCAGACACTAATTAAGAACAAACAGAAAATGTTAATGGGACTAATTGTAAGTAGGACATTGAAGCGCAAAATTATGAACACGTGATTTCTGGAATATCTACAACAATAATGTACAATAAACAATTGCCCCAATATCCAACAATCATCCACCGTACAGACGTACCCCTCCACTGTACTGTATACCGATACTCTATGGCTGACTGGGATAGCTTCCGTACATTCATATCTGATTTACCTCTGCATTCCATGTTAAAAAGAATGTGTCCTCTATAGTATCAGATCTAACCGAATGATTAATTGTAGGAACATACCGATTTATACCATCTAAAAAATTCCAACAAAAACCTAACAGCCAGCCATGGTTCTCCCCAGGATGTGCTGCAGCTATCGCGCACAGAAATCACTTTTTCCATAACTACCAACGTAATAGATGCACTGAGACTAAAGCTGCTTCAGATATGCCAGCAACCACTGTAAAAGAGTAATAAAAAAATGCAAGAGAGCTATATGCCCAGTCTGTTAAATCCAAAGTAGCTGATCAGCGGCTTGGTTCCCACCAGTTTTGGCAAATAACAAATAGGATCCTGAACAGAAGCGTGCGTTCTATCCCAACCATTATCAATGGACCAGAGGTCATCTCGTCAGCATCAGACAAGACCAGACTATTTGCAAAGAACTTTGCAGCTAATTCTACCCTATGCGACGAAGGCCATCAACTCCTCATATTTCCTCCTATAACACAGAACAAGCTAGGTAACATACAAATATCTGTGCCTGAGGTCGCCAAGCTAATCAAGAACCTTGATTCCAGTAAAGGAACTGGACCTGACGGCATCCCAATTATAGTGTTAAAAAAGCTTCAACCAGAACTTGCTCCCATACTTACGAAACTGTTTAAGCGCTGCCTTAAGAAGAAGTGCTTTCCGACTCCCTGGAAGACCTCATCAGTATGCCCTGTATTCAGGAATTCAGGTGATAAGTCATCTCCCTCTCAGTACAGACCAATAAGTCTCCTGTGCTTTATGAGTAAGTTGCTGGAATCCATATTAAATAGAGAAATAGTCAACCCTCTCAGCAGAAACAATCTTCTTAGTGACACACAATATGGTTTCCATTCTGCAAGATCTACCGCAGATGTGCTGACGTTTATATCTCAGAGGATTAGTGAATCTCTTGACAAAGGCTTCCTTTCTAGGGCAATGGCTCTTGACATATCACAGGTCTTCGACAAAGTATGGCAAAAGAGCCTACTTCACAAGATTTCCAGCTACGGTATAACTGGAAATGTTTTCTCAATCATTAAATCATTTCTCTCCGATAGGCTCATAAGGGTAGTGGTCGATGGACAGAAATCAGAGACCTGCAGTATTAATGCTGAGTCCCTCAAGGGTCCATCCTGGGCTTAACTCTCTTCCTGATCTACATTAATGACCTCCCTAAACACATACTTAAATCATTCGTTGACATCTATGCTGATGACACGACCATCTACGGCAACACATCAAAGGCTGTAAATGACAAAGTTCTCTGATTCTCTCTCCTCTGATCTCGAGCGCGTGGTTCAGTGGGGGAAGACGTGGCTGGTTACCTTTAATGCATCTAAAACCAAACTCCTATCTTTACATCATCAACGCTCTGATCTACATCTTGCATCAATTGAAATTGATGGCTCTCGTTTAGGAGAAGCCCCATGTTTTGAAAAGCTTCTGGGTTTGTCCTTTACTCCTGATCTGAAATGGAACACGTACATCAAGTCTGTTGCCAAGGTCGCTGTAAAGATGGTGAGATCCTTCTACCGCTCCAGAAGATATCTCACTACTGATGCAATTCTCTATCTATATGAAAGCCAAGTACGTCCAAGGATGGAATACTGCTACCATATCTGGGCAGGAGCTGCTAAAAACAGCCTATCCTGCCTTGACAGAGTACAAAATAGACTTCGTGGCTTAGTGGGGGATGCCCTTTACTCTACCCTGCAACCTCTCTCCCACAGAAGAGACGTTGCGAGCCTATCCTTGTTTTATCGTTATTTCCATGGCAGGTGCTTGTCTGAGCTCTAATCTCTGGTCCCCCTCGCCAATCCTTCACGAAAAACACCCGTCTAGCTGAATCCACTGTGAAAAATTTCCCCCACACTTTATCTGTGCCTAAATCAAAATGTAAATTGCATGAACAAAGCTTCTTTCTCAGAACTGCACGCCTGTGGAACTCTGTTCCGTCTGCCTGCTGCCCACCTGACTATAACTTGGATGTCTTTAAGTCCAACGTGAACCAATTCCTAATGAACCGCCCTCTTAAGTAAAAACTTCATCAAATCTCCACACTAACGTAATGTACTTGCAATAACCCTTATCCCTGAGTGGCTGACGGACCTTGATAAGTGGTGACCACCGTATAAAAAAAAATCAGGGGGTTGTTTGCAAGACAAGTGAGAACGTTTACATGCTACAAACTTTACAGTGGACCCATCAAGCCACTTCCTCTCTGATTTTTTTCTGTGGACAGAAACCACACTAGATGATTTGAAAATCAATCCTTCTGAAGTACATGATATCACAAAAAGTCTAGACTCCTGAAAAGCATGTGGCCCTGATTTCATTCCGCCTGTACTATTAAACTAATGCTTCGCTGAGTTTTCTTTTCCGTTTTCTGCAAATGTTTCAACAAACGCCTAAACGAATCATGCTTTCCTTACAAAAAAAAAACAAACTTTGCTTCCGTTGTACCAGTTTACAACATGCCTGGCGATAGAGCAGATCCATTATATTGACGCCCATTAGTCTCCTCCCTGTTATTGTTAAAATATTTGAGTCCATAATTAATAAACCTCTAGTCCACCACATTACAGTTGCTGAACTTCTGTTCGACTATCAATATAGATTTGGGCAAGCCCGTTCCACTGCAGATATTCTAAACTTTATCTCTGGGCGTATATACCATGCACAGGATAAAGCAGGAAAGTAAATGCAGTAGTCCTAGATGTACCTAAGACTTTTGACATAGTATGCCACGAACAAAATCAGACTTTATGGTATTACTGGATGCATACTTAATATAATTGAATCTTGTTAAATAAGAGATTAATCCAAGTTGTCCTTAATTGTCGTACGTTAATACAATATCATATAAATGCAAGTTTACCTCAGAGGTCGATTTTAGAACTTTTATTATTCCTGATATTTATAATTGACCTCCCTGATGAAATTCACTCTAGGATGGGTATATTTGCTGACGTCACCACGTTCTATAACTGGCACGAGGGGTAAACAAGTGAACACATATCCAAGGCAATAGGGGTAACCAGTCTGTTGTGAAATGGGGAAAAATTCATGTTACAATTCAGTATTTCCAAGACTTAGCTTGTTTCCTTGAATAATTACAAGGAACCACAACCGCTAATAGCTATGAGTAACGATACATTACCTTAAAGTACTTCGTTCAAACTCTTCGGCTTAACGTTCGCAAGGAACACGTGTTGAAACAGATACATTGGCGCAATTACCGGTGTTGATGCGAGTAAGGTGGGCTCTCTCTACCGTGCTATAAATTTACTTGCGTCTGAAAGTATCCTGTAGGTTTACAAGGCCACTATTCGCCCATGTATGGAGTATTGTTGTCACGTTAAGGCTGCTGCATATGCTACTAGTCTCTTCCTCCTGGACAGGATTCAAAAGAGGGTTGCCAACCTAATAGGTCCCGAAATTTGAGCTACGGTTCAGTCACTGTCCCATTGTTGCATCCCTCTGCCTGTTTAGCAAGTATTTAGTGACACATGCTCCGACGATCTACAAGCACTTGTTTACACTCGACGTAAATAACCTCGAAAACCCGACACGCAGCAAAATCCCACCTCTACACAGCAGAGATCCCCAGATGTTAGAAAACATTGTACTTTAATAGTTTCTTTCCCAGTTTTTTCCGGCTTCTTAGATTGTACTTACATGGAGAAGTTCAAATGTAAGGTAAACAGACATCTGGCTGCTCAACTCCCCACATAGCGTCTCTGCAATTTATTTCCAATTCATGTCCCAGATAGGAGGCCCCAACATCAAATTTTGATTATGCCTTGTTTAGGGTGAAAACGCAATAAAAAAAAAAAACATCAACTACAGGCAAAGACCGAACATACAGAAACTTCTACAGATGTGAAACATAACGGAATATCAAATGAATCATTAAAACTCGCTTTTTCCGTGTGTGTATGTCACCATGAACTCGTGGCACATCAAATAAGAATGGAAAGACGACGAGAAAAAATCTAGCCAGACCTTCGCTGGATGAATGCAAAGAAGGCTGGAGCTTGGTGTGGTTTATTGACACTCAAATTTCAATGAACGCCAATTGTCGCAGCCAAGGAGAAATCAATGGTAAACGGTTGTTGCGATAAAGTAAAATCATATGCAACAGTTTCTGAAAGAGGTGGATATTACTGGACATCGGGGGAGACTTGTTTTAACTCAGATTTTCGAGGATTCTACAATTGTTGTTAAAGAGAAATAATTGATGATGACTTATAATAATAATAATAACAACAATAATAATGATAATAATAACAACAATAATAATGATAATAATAATAACAATAATAATAGTAAAAATAATAATAACAATAATAATAACAATAATAATAGTAAAACATATAATAACAATAATAATAATAACAATAATAACAACAACAATAATAACAATAATAATAACAATAATAATAACAATAATAATAACAATAATAATAATAACAATAATAATTACAATAATAATAATAACAATAATAATAGTAAAATAATAATAACAATAATAATAACAATAATAATAGTAAAAATAATAATAATAACAATAATAATAATAACAATAATAATAACAACAATAATAATAACAATAATAATAACAACCATAATAATAATAACAATAATAATTACAATAATAATAACTATAATAACAACAACAAAAAAACAATAATAATACCCATAATAATAACAATAATAATAACAATAATAATAATAACAATAATAAAAACAATAATAATAATAACAATAATAATAGTAAAAATAATAATAACAATAATAATACTAACAATAATAATAGTAAAAATAATAATAATAACAATAATAATAACAATAATAATAACAACAATAATAATAAAAATAACAATAATAATAATAACAACAACAATAATAATAATAATAATAATAATAATAATAATAATAACAATAATAATAACAATAATAATAATAATAACTATAATAACAACAACAATAATAACAATAATAATAACAATAATAATAACAATAAAAATAACAATAATAATAATAATAACAATAATAAAAACAATAATAATAATAACAATAATAATAGTAAAAATAATAATAACAATAATAATAATAACAATAATAATAGTAAAAATAATAATAATAACAATAATAATAACAATAATAATAACAACAATAATAATAATAACAATAATAATAACAATAATAATAATAGCAATAATAATAACAATAATAATAATAGTAACAATAATAATAACAATAATAATAATAATAATAACAACAATAATAATAATAATAACAATAATAATAACAACAATAATAATAACAACAATAATAATAACAACAATAATAATAATAAAAAATAACAATAATAATTACAATAATAATAATACTAATTATAATAATAATAATAATAATAATAATAATAATAATAATAATAATAATAATAATAATTATAATAATAATAATAATAATAATAATAATAATAATAACAATAATGGGGGAAACAAAACATTTGCAGTAAACACATCATTATAAGTATATTTCGATATGGGTCAGGTATTAATACATGAACAGAAAATGAGCTGAAAGATATGGACATGAAAACAAGGAAAACGATGACAATGGATGGAAGGTGTCACCGACCCTAACCCGAAAAGAGAGTGAAGAAATCGATAGGTTGAACGATGTGGTTTCACATCATTCTACACCGAAGCATCGTGAATGCTTAAGTCTCCAACTGTAAGGAAAGCTTATGAACGGTTTTCTAAAATTTGAAAAATTACCAGAGAGTGATCTAATAAGAATCTATGAATTGAAGAGAATGCAGATTAAAAATGAAAGTCAAATGAATTGAGAAAAAATGGATGTCCAGTTTAGTAGAGATCTACCAGTGAACAAGGGGGGTAGCACTTAGCGATGTTAGGAGGAGGATAAAGAGGAGTTTTTTTTATATTATGTTGAAAAGGAGAGTGATGAGTTATATTGACAAGAGGAAATGTAGGAAAAGGAGAAGATAATTTTTTTACATTGGACTTGAAGGCTACCATATTGTAGTTGGTTGGGTAGCTGACCAGTAGAACAGTTTTCTACAAGAAGGATGTTCCAGGAAAAAAAACCCTTGTTCAGAGAAACGGCATGCCAATAAGACACAGATCGAGAGTGGGGGAAATTTTTATAATGGTTGTAGCTGGTCGAGTATTTTTTTTTAATTTTGGCAAGGAGGGACCACTCGCTATGAGAATAAGGATAGAGTAGAGAGACGCTCCCAACGTCTCTTCTGTGAGAAAGAGGTTACAAGAAAGAGAAAAATGCATCATTTACTAGATTTTGAAATGGCTACATAACAGCATACTTCTTCTTTGAGCGAAGATGCCTTGGCGTGACTACTCCAGAATAACTTTTCCATGAATCTACATCTTGTGAAGAAGATTACCTTTCTGCTATTTTCTATTATGTGAAGACAATGTTGGGATATGTGAAAAGTAGAGCAATCCAACTGTTGTTTATGTCCTTGTTTCGGTTCTATGATGTTCAAGAAGGTGTTATCCTCGATTGGAGATGCTGTCCTTCAATCATCTTTTTACCAGGTCACTGTTCTTGTTTCGGTTCTATGATGTTCAAGAAGGGGTTATCCTCGATTGGAGATTTTGTCCTTCAATAATCTTTTTACCAGGTCACTGTTCTTGTTTCGGTTCTATGATGTTCAAGAAGGTGTTATCCTCGATTAGAGATTTTGTCCTTCAATCATCTTTTTACCAGGTCACTGTTCTTGTTTCGGTTCTATGATGTTAAAGAAGGAGTTATCCTAGATTGGAGATGTTGTCCCTCAATCATCTTTTTACCAGGTCACTGTTCTTGTTTCGGTTCTATGATGTTCCAGAAGGTGTTATCCTCGATTGGAGATGTTGTCCTTCAATCATTTTCTTACCAGGACACTGTTCTTTTTTCGGTTCTATGATGCTCAAAAAGGTGTTATCCTCGATTGGAGATGTTGTCCTTCAATCATCTTTTTTACCAGGCCACTGTTCTTGTTTCGGTTCTATGATGTTCAAGACGGTATAATCCTCGATTGGAGATTTTGTCCTTCAATCATCTTTTTACCAGGTCACTGTTCTTGTTTCGGTTCTATGATCTTCAAGGTATAATCCTCGATTGGAGATTTTGTCCTTCAATCATCTTTTTACCAGGTCACTGTTCTTGTTTCGGTTCTATGATGTTCAAGAATGTGTTATCCTCGATTGGAGATGTTGTCCTTCAATCATCTTTTTACCAGGTCACTGTTCTTGTTTCGGTTCTATGATGTTCAAGAAGGTGTTATCCTCGATTGGAGATTTTGTCCTTCAATCATCTTTTTACCAGGTCACTGTTCTTGTTTCGGTTCTATGATGTTCAAGAAGGTGTTATCCTCGATTGGAGATGTTGTCCTTCAATCATCTTTTTACCAGGTCACTGTTCTTGTTTCGGTTCTATCATGTTAAAGGTGTTATCCTCGATTGGAGATGTTGTCCTTCAATCATCTTTTTACCAGGTCACTGTTCTTGTTTCGGTTCTATGATGTTCAAGAAGGTATTATCCTCGATTGGAGATTTTGTCCTTCAATCATCTTTTTACCAGGTCACTGTTCTTGTTTCGGTTCTATGATGTTCAAAAAGGTGTTATCCTCGATTGGAGATTTTGTCCTTCAATCATCTTTTTACCAGGCCACTGTTCTTGTTTCGGTTCTATGATGTTCAAGAAGGTGTTATCCTCGATTGGAGATGTTGTCCTTCAATCATCTTTTTACCAGGTCACTGTTCTTGTTTCGGTTCTATGATGTTCAAGAAGGTGTTATCCTACATTGGAGATGTTGTCCTTCAATCATCTGTTTACCAGGTCACTGTTCTTGTTTCGGTTCTATGATGTTCAAGAAGGTGTTATCCTACATTGGAGATTTTGTCCTTCAATAATCTTTTTACCAGGTCACTGTTCTTGTTTCGGTTCTATGATGTTCAAGAAGGTGTTATCCTCGATTGGAGATTTTGTCCTTCAGTCATCTTTTTACCAGGCCACTGTTCTTGTTTCGGTTCTATGATGTTCAAGAAGGTTTTATCCTCGATTGAAGATTTTGTCCTTCAATCATCTTTTTACCAGGTCACTGTTCATGTTTCGGTTCTATGATGTTCAAGAAGGTGTTATCCTCGATTTGGGATGTTGTCCTTCAATCATCTTTTTACCAGGTCACTGTTCTTGTTTCGGTTCTATGACGTTCACGGAGGTATTATCCTCGATTGGCAATGTTGTCCTTCCATCATCTTTTTACCAGGTCACTGTTCTTGTTTCGGTTCTATGATGTTCAAGAAGGAGTTATCCTTGATTGGATATGTTGTCCTTCAATCATCTTTTTACCAGGTCACTGTTCTTGTTTCGGTTCTATGATGTTCAAGAAGGTATTATCCTCGATTGGAGATTTTGTCCTTCAATCATCTTTTTACCAGGTCACTGTTCTTGTTTCGGTTCTATGATGTTCAAAAAGGTGTTATCCTCGATTGGAGATTTTGTCCTTCAATCATCTTTTTACCAGGCCACTGTTCTTGTTTCGGTTCTATGATGTTCAAGAAGGTGTTATCCTCGATTGGAGATGTTGTCCTTCAATCATCTTTTTACCAGGTCACTGTTCTTGTTTCGGTTCTATGATGTTCAAGAAGGTGTTATCCTACATTGGAGATGTTGTCCTTCAATCATCTGTTTACCAGGTCACTGTTCTTGTTTCGGTTCTATGATGTTCAAGAAGGTGTTATCCTACATTGGAGATTTTGTCCTTCAATCATCTTTTTACCAGGTCACTGTTCTTGTTTCGGTTCTATGATGTTCAAGAAGGTGTTATCCTCGATTGGAGATTTTGTCCTTCAGTCATCTTTTTACCAGGCTACTGTTCTTGTTTCGGTTCTATGATGTTCAAGAAGGTTTTATCCTCGATTGAAGATTTTGTCCTTCAATCATCTTTTTACCAAGTCACTGTTCATGTTTCGGTTCTATGATGTTCAAGAAGGTGTTATCCTCGATTTGGGATGTTGTCCTTCAATCATCTTTTTACCAGGTCACTGTTCTTGTTTCGGTTCTATGACGTTCACGGAGGTATTATCCTCGATTGGCAATGTTGTCCTTCAATAATCTTTTTACCAGGTCACTGTTCTTGTTTCGGTTCTATGATGTTCAAGAAGGAGTTATCCTTGATTTGGTTCTATGATGTTCAAGAAGGTGTTATACTACATTGGAGATGTTGTCCTTCAATCATCTTTTTACCAGGTCACTGTTCTTGTTTCGGTTCTATGATGTTCAAGAAGGAGTTATCCTTGATTGAACATGTTGTACCTCAATCATCTTTTTACCAGTTCGCTGTTCTTGTTTCGGTTCTATGATGTTCAAGAAGGTATTATCTTCTATTGGAGATGTTGTCCCTCAATCATCTTTTTACCAGGTCACTGTTCTTGTTTCGGTTCTATAATGTTCAGGAAGGTGTTATCCTCGATTGGAGATTTTGTCCTTCAATCATCTTTGTACCAGGTCACTGTTCTTGTTTCGGTTCTATGATGTTCAAGAAGGTGTTATCCTCGATTGGAGATTTTGTCCTTCAATCATCTTTTTACCAGGTCACTGTTCTTGTTTCGGTTCTATGATGTTCAAGAAGGTGTTATCCTACATTGGAGATGTTTCCTTCAATCATCTTTTTACCAGGTCACTGTTCTTGTTTCGGTTCGATGATGTTCAAGAAGGTGGTATCATCGATTGAAGATTTTGTCCTTCATTCATCTTTTTACCAGGTCACTGTTCTTGTTTCGGTTCTATAATGTTCAGGAAGGTGTTATCCTCGATTGGAGATGTTGTCCTTCAATCATCTTTTTACCAGGTCACTGTGCTTGTTTCGGTTCTATGATGTTCAAGAAGGAGTTATTCTAGATTGGAGATGTTTTCCCTCAATCATCTTTTTACCAGGTCGCTGTTCTTGTTTCGGTTCTATGATGTTCAAGAAGGTATTATCCTCGATTGGAGATGTTGTCCTTCAATCATCTTTTTACCAGGTCACTGTTCTTGTTTCGGTTCTATGATGTTCAAGACGGTATTATCCTACATCGAAGATTTTGTCCTTCAATCATCTTTTTACCAGGTCACTGTTCTTGTTTCGGTTCTATGATGTTCAAGAATGTGTTATCCTACATTGGAGATTTTGTCCTTCAATCATCTTTTTACCATGTCACTGTTCTTGTTTCGGTTCTATGATGTTCAAGAATGTGTTATCCTACATTGGATATGTTGTCCTTAAATCATCTGTTTACCAGGTCACTGTTCTTGTTTCGGTTCTATGATGTTCAAGAAGGTGTTATCCTCGATTGGAGATTTTGTCCTTCAATCATCTTTTTACCAGGTCACTGTTCTTGTTTCGGTTCTAGGATGTTCAAGAAGGTGTTATCCTACATTGGAGATTTTGTCCTTCAGTCATCTTTTTACCAGGTCACTGTTTTTCTTTCGGTTCTATGGTGTTCATGGTGTTATCCTCGATTCGAGATTTTGTCCTTCAGTCATCTTTTTACCAGGTCACTGTTCATGTTTCGGTTCTATTATGTTCAAGAAGGTGTTATCCTACATTGGAGATTTTGTCCTTCAATCATCTTTTTACCAGGTCACTGTTCTTGTTTCGGTTCTATGATGTTCAAGAAGGTAGTATCATCGATTGGAGATTTTGTCCTTCATTCATCTTTTTACCAGGTCACTGTTCTTGTTTCGGTTCTATGATGTTCAAGAAGGTGTTATCCTCGATTGGAGATGTTGTCCTTCAATCATCTTTTTACCAGGTCACTGTTCTTGTTTCGGTTCTATGATGTTCAAGAAGGAGTTATTCTAGATTGGAGATGTTTTCCCTCAATCATCTTTTTACCAGGTCGCTGTTCTTGTTTCGGTTCTATGATGTTCAAGAAGGTATTATCCTCGATTGGAGATGTTGTCCTTCAATCATCTTTTTACCAGGTCACTGTTCTTGTTTCGGTTCTATGATGTTCAAAACGGTATTATCTTACATTGGAGATTTTGTCCTTCAATCATCTTTTTACCAGGTCACTGTTCTTGTTTCGGTTCTATGATGTTCAAGAAGGTGTTATCCTAGATTGGAGATGTTGTCCCTCAATCATCTTTTTACCAGGTCACTGTTCTTGTTTCGGTTCTATCATGTTCAAGAAGGAGTTATCCTAGATTGGAGATGTTGTCCTTCAATCATCTTTTTACCAGGTCACTGTTTTTGTTTCGGTTCTATGATGTTCAAGAAAGTGTTATCCTACATTGGAGATGTTGTCCTTCAATCATCTGTTTACCAGGTCACTGTTCTTGTTTCGGTTCTATGATGTTCAAGAAGGTGTTATCCTACATTGGAGAATTTGTCCTTCAATCATCTTTTTACCAGGTCACTGTTCTTGTTTCGGTTCTATGATGTTCAAGAAGGTGTTATCCTCGATTGGAGATTTTGTCCTTCAGTCATCTTTTTACCAGGTCACTGTTCTTGTTTCGGTTCTATGATGTTCATGGTGTTATCCTCGATTCAGGATTTTGTCCTTCAGTCATCTTTTTACCAGGTCACTGTTCTTGTTTCGGTTCTATGATGTTCAAGAAGGTATTATCTTCTACTGGAGATGTTGTCCTTCAATCATCTTTTTACCAGGTCACTTTTCTTGTTTCGGTTCTATGATGTTCAAGAAGGTGTTATCCTACATTGGAGATTTTGTCCTTCAATCATCTTTTTACCAGGTCACTGTTCTTGTTTCGGTTCTATGATGTTCAAGAAGGTGTTATCCTCGATTGGAGATGTTGTCCTTCAATCATCTTTGTACCAGGTCACTGTTCTTGTTTCGGTTCTATGATGTTCAAGAAGGTGTTATCCTACATTGGAGATGTTTCCTTCAATCATCTTTTTACCAGGTCACTGTTCTTGTTTCGGTTCGATGATGTTCAAGAAGGTAATATCCTTGATTGGAGATGTTGTCCTTCAATCATCTTTTTACCAGGTCACTGTTCTTGTTTCGGTTCTATGATGTTCAAGAAGGTGTTATACTACATTGGAGATGTTGTCCTTCAATCATCTTTTTACCAGGTCACTGTTCTTGTTTCGGTTCTATGATGTTCAAGAAGGAGTTATCCTAGATTGAACATGTTGTATCTCAATCATCTTTTTACCAGGTCGCTGTTCTTGTTTCGGTTCTATGATGTTCAAGAAGGTATTAACTTCTATTGGAGATGTTGTCCTTCAATCATCTTTTTACCAGGTCACTGTTCTTGTTTCGGTTCTATGATGTTCAAGACGGTATTATCCTACATCGAAGATTTTGTCCTTCAATCATCTTTGTACCAGGTCACTGTTCTTGTTTCGGTTCTATGATGTTCAAGAAGGTGTTATCCTACATTGGAGATTTTGTCCTTCAATCATCTTTTTACCAGGTCACTGTTCTTGTTTCGGTTCTATGATGTTCAAGAATGTGTTATCCTACATTGGAGATGTTGTCCTTAAATCATCTGTTTACCAGGTCACTGTTCTTGTTTCGGTTCTATGATGTTCAAGAAGGTGTTATCCTCGATTGGAGATTTTGTCCTTCAATCATCTTTTTACCAGGTCACTGTTCTTGTTTCGGTTCTATGATGTTCAAGAAGGAGTTATCCTAGATTGAACATGTTGTACCTCAATCATCTTTTTACCAGGTCGCTGTTCTTGTTTCGGTTCTATGATGTTCAAGAAGGTATTAACTTCTATTGGAGATGTTGTCCTTCAATCATCTTTTTACCAGGTCACTGTTCTTGTTTCGGTTCTATGATGTTCAAGACGGTATTATCCTACATCGAAGATTTTGTCCTTCAATCATCTTTTTACCAGGTCACTGTTCTTGTTTCGGTTCTATGATGTTCAAGAAGGTGTTATCCTACATTGGAGATTTTGTCCTTCAATCATCTTTTTACCAGGTCACTGTTCTTGTTTCGGTTCTATGATGTTCAAGAATGTGTTATCCTACATTGGAGATGTTGTCCTTAAATCATCTGTTTACCAGGTCACTGTTCTTGTTTCGGTTCTATGATGTTCAAGAAGGTGTTATCCTCGATTGGAGATTTTGTCCTTCAATCATCTTTTTACCAGGTCACTGTTCTTGTTTCGGTTCTAGGATGTTCAAGAAGGTGTTATCCTACATTGGAGATTTTGTCCTTCAGTCATCTTTTTACCAGGTCACTGTTCTTGTTTCGGTTCTATGATGTTCATGGTGTTATACTAGATTCGAGATTTTGTCCTTCAGTAATCTTTTTACCAGGTAACTGTACATGTTTCGGTTCTATTATGTTCAAGAAGGTGTTATCCTACATTGGAGATTTTGTCCTTCAATCATCTTTTTACCAGGTCACTGTTCTTGTTTCGGTTCTATGATGTTCAAGAAGGTAGTATCATCGATTGGAGATTTTGTCCTTCATTCATCTTTTTACCAGGTCACTGTTCTTGTTTCGGTTCTATGATGTTCAAGAAGGTGTTATCCTCGATTGGAGATGTTGTCCTTCAATCATCTTTTTACCAGGTCACTGTTCTTGTTTCGGTTCTATGATGTTCAAGAAGGAGTTATTCTAGATTGGAGATGTTTTCCCTCAATCATCTTTTTACCAGGTCGCTGTTCTTGTTTCGGTTCTATGATGTTCAAGAAGGTATTATCCTCGATTGGAGATGTTGTCCTTCAATCATCTTTTTACCAGGTCACTGTTCTTGTTTCGGTTCTATGATGTTCAAAACGGTATTATCCTACATTGGAGATTTTGTCCTTCAATCATCTGTTTAGCAGGTCACTGTTCTTGTTTCGGTTCTATGATGTTCAAGAAGGTGTTATCCTACATTGGAGAATTTGTCCTTCAATCATCTTTTTACCAGGTCACTGTTCTTGTTTCGGTTCTATGATGTTCAAGAAGGTGTTATCCTCGATTGGAGATTTTGTCCTTCAGTCATCTTTTTACCAGGTCACTGTTCTTGTTTCGGTTCTATGATGTTCATGGTGTTATCCTCGATTCGAGATTTTGTCCTTCAGTCATCTTTTTACCAGGTCACTGTTCTTGTTTCGGTTCTATGATGTTCAAGAAGGTATTATCTTCTATTGGAGATGTTGTCCTTCAATCATCTTTTTACCAGGTCACTTTTCTTGTTTCGGTTCTATGATGTTCAAGAAGGTGTTATCCTACATTGGAGATTTTGTCCTTCAATCATCTTTTTACCAGGTCACTGTTCTTGTTTCGGTTCTATGATGTTCAAGAAGGTGTTATCCTCGATTGGAGATGTTGTCCTTCAATCATCTTTGTACCAGGTCACTGTTCTTGTTTCGGTTCTATGATGTTCAAGAAGGTGTTATCCTCGATTGGAGATTTTGTCCTTCAATCATCTTTTTACCAGGTCACTGTTCTTGTTTCGGTTCTATGATGTTCAAGAAGGTGTTATCCTACATTGGAGATGTTTCCTTCAATCATCTTTTTACCAGGTCACTGTTCTTGTTTCGGTTCGATGATGTTCAAGAAGGTGGTATCCTTGATTGGAGATGTTGTCCTTCAATCATCTTTTTACCAGGTCACTGTTCTTGTTTCGGTTCTATGATGTTCAAGATGGTGTTATACTACATTGGAGATGTTGTCCTTCAATCATCTTTTTACCAGGTCACTGTTCTTGTTTCGGTTCTATGATGTTCAAGAAGGAGTTATCCTAGATTGAACATGTTGTACCTCAATCATCTTTTTACCAGGTCACTGTTCTTGTTTCGGTTCTATGATGTTCAAGAAGGTATTATCTTCTATTGGAGATGTTGTCCTTCAATCATCTTTTTACCAGGTCACTGTTCTTGTTTCGGTTCTATGATGTTCAAGAAGGTGTTATCCTACATTGGAGATTTTGTCCTTCAATCATCTTTTTACCAGGTCACTGTTCTTGTTTCGGTTCTATGATGTTCAAGAAGGTGTTATCCTCGATTGGAGATGTTGTCCTTCAATCATCTTTGTACCAGGTCACTGTTCTTGTTTCGGTTCTATGATGTTCAAGAAGGTGTTATCCTCGATTGGAGATTTTGTCCTTCAATCATCTTTTTACCAGGTCACTGTTCTTGTTTCGGTTCTATGATGTTCAAGAAGGTGTTATCCTACATTGGAGATGTTTCCTTCAATCATCTTTTTACCAGGTCACTGTTCTTGTTTCGGTTCGATGATGTTCAAGAAGGTGGTATCATCGATTGAAGATTTTGTCCTTCATTCATCTTTTTACCAGGTCACTGTTCTTGTTTCGGTTCTATAATGTTCAAGAAGGTGTTATCCTCGATTGGAGATGTTGTCCTTCATTCATCTTTTTACCAGGTCACTGTGCTTGTTTCGGTTCTATGATGTTCAAGAAGGAGTTATTCTAGATTGGAGATGTTTTCCCTCTATCATCTTTTTACCAGGGCGCTGTTCTTGTTTCGGTTCTATGAGGTTCAAGAAGGTATTATCCTTGATTGGAGATTTTGTCCTTCAATCATCTTTTTACCAGGTCACTGTTCTTGTTTCGGTTCTATGATGTTCAAGAAGGTGTTATCCTCGATTGATGATTTTGTCCTTCAATCATCTTTTTACCAGGTCACTGTTCTTGTTTCGGTTCTATGATGTTCAAGAAGGTGTTATCCTACATTGGAGATTTTGTCCTTCAATCATCTTTTTACCAGGTCACTGTTCTTGTTTCGGTTCTATAATGTTCAAGAAGGTGTTATCCTCGATTGGAGATGTTGTCCTTCAATCATCTTTTTACCAGGTCACTGTTCTTGTTTCGGTTCTATGATGTTCAAGAAGGTGTTATCCTACATTGGAGATGTTGTCCTTAAATCATCTGTTTACCAGGTCACTGTTCTTGTTTCGGTTCTATGATGTTCAAGAAGGTGTTATCCTACATTGGAGATGTTGTCCTTCAATCATCTTTTTACCAGGTCACTGTTCTTGTTTCGGTTCTATGATGTTCAAGAAGGTGTTATCCTCGATTGGAGATTTTGTCCTTCAGTCATCTTTTAACCAGGTCACTGTTCTTGTTTCGGTTCTATGATGTTCATGGTGTTATCTTCGATTCGAGATTTTGTCCTTCAGTCATCTTTTTACCAGGTCACTGTTCTTGTTTCGGTTCTATGATGTTCAAGAAGGTGTTATCCTACATTGGAGATTTTGTCCTTCAATCATCTTTTTACCAGGTCACTGTTCTTGTTTCGGTTCTATGATGTTCAAGAAGGTATTATCTTCTATTGGAGATTTTGTCCTTCATTCATCTTTTTACCAGGTCACTGTTCTTGTTTCGGTTCTATGATGTTCAAGAAGGTGTTATCCTCGATTGGAGATGTTGTCCTTCAATCATCTTTTTACCAGGTCACTGTTCTTGTTTCGGTTCTATGATGTTCAAGAAGGTGTTATCCTCGATTGGAGATGTTGTCCTTCAATCATCTTTTTACCAGGTCACTGTTCTTGTTTCGGTTCTATGATGTTCAAGAAGGAGTTATTCTAGATTGGAGATGTTTTCCCTCAATCATCTTTTTACCAGGTCGCTGTTCTTGTTTCGGTTCTATGATGTTCAAGAAGGTATTATCCTCGATTAGAGATGTTGTCCTTCAATCATCTTTTTACCAGGACACTGTTCTTGTTTCGGTTCTATTATGTTCAAGACGGTATTATCCTACATTGAAGATTTTGTCCTTCAATCATCTTTTTACCAGGTCACTGTTCTTGTTTCGGTTCTATGATGTTCAAGAAGGTGTTATCCTACATTGGAGATGTTGTCCTTCAATCATCTTTTTACCAGGTCACTGTTCTTGTTTCGGTTCTATAATGTTCAAGAAGGTGTTATCCTCGATTGGAGATGTTGTCCTTCAATCATCTTTTTACCAGGTCACTGTTTTTGTTTCGGTTCTATGATGTTCAAGAAGGTGTTATCCTACATTGGAGATGTTGTCCTTAAATCATCTGTTTACCAGGTCACTGTTCTTGTTTCGGTTCTATGATGTTCAAGAAGGTGTTATCCTACATTGGAGATGTTGTCCTTCAATCATCTTTTTACCAGGTCACTGTTCTTGTTTCGGTTCTATGATGTTCAAGAAGGTGTTATCCTACATTGGAGATTTTGTCCTTCAGTCATCTTTTAACCAGGTCACTGTTCTTGTTTCGGTTCTATGATGTTCATGGTGTTATCCTCGATTCGAGATTTTGTCCTTCAGTCATCTTTTTACCAGGTCACTGTTCATGTTTCGGTTCTATGATGTTCAAGAAGGTGTTATCCTACATTGGAGATTTTGTCCTTCAATCATCTTTTTACCAGGTCACTGTTCTTGTTTCGGTTCTATGATGTTCAAGAAGGTGGTATCATCGATTGGAGATTTTGTCCTTCATTCATCTTTTTACCAGGTCACTGTTCTTGTTTCGGTTCTATGATGTTCAAGAAGGTGTTATCCTCGATTGGAGATGTTGTCCTTCAATCATCTTTTTACCAGGTCACTGTTCTTGTTTAGGTTCTATGATGTTCAAGAAGGAGTTATTCTAGATTGGAGATGTTTTCCCTCAATCATCTTTTTACCAGGTCGCTGTTCTTGTTTCGGTTCTATGATGTTCAAGAAGGTATTATCCTCGATTGGAGATGTTGTCCTTCAATCATCTTTTTACCAGGTCACTGTTCTTGTTTCGGTTCTATGATGTTCAAAACGGTATTATCCTACATTGGAGATTTTGTCCTTCAATCATCTTTTTACCAGGTCACTGTTCTTGTTTCGGTTCTATGATGTTCAAGAAGGTGTTATCCTAGATTGGAGATGTTGTCCCTCAATCATCTTTTTACCAGGTCACTGTTCTTGTTTCGGTTCTATGATGTTCAAGAAGGAGTGATCCGAGATTGGAGATTTTGTCCTTCAATCATCTTTTTACCAGGTCACTGTTCTTGTTTCGGTTCTATGATGTTCAAGAAGGTGTTATCCTACATTGGAGATGTTGTCCTTCAATCATCTGTTTACCAGGTCACTGTTCTTGTTTCGGTTCTATGATGTTCAAGAAGGTGTTATCCTACATTTGAGAATTTGTCCTTCAATCATCTTTTTACCAGGTCACTGTTCTTGTTTCGGTTCTATGATGTTCAAGAAGGTGTTATCCTCGATTGGAGATTTTGTCCTTCAGTCATCTTTTTACCAGGTCACTGTTCTTGTTTCGGTTCTATGATGTTCATGGTGTTATCCTCGATTCAAGATTTTGTCCTTCAGTCATCTTTTTACAAGGCCACTGTTCTTGTTTCGGTTCTATGATGTTCAAGAAGGTTTTATCCTCGATTGAAGATGTTGTCCTTCAATCATCTTTTTACCAGGTCACTGTTCTTGTTTCGGTTCTATGATGTTCAAGAAGGTGTTATCCTCGATTTGGGATGTTGTCCTTCAATCATCTTTTTACCAGGTCACTGTTCTTGTTTCAGTTCTATGATGTTCACGGAGGTATTATCCTCGATTGGAGATGTTGTCCTTCAATCATCTTTTTACCAGGTCACTGTTCTTGTTTCGGTTCTATGATGTTCAAGAAGGTGTTATCCTAGATTGGAGATGTTGTCCTTCAATCATCTTCTTACCAGGTCGCTGTTCTTGTTTCGGTTCTATGATGTTCAAGAAGGTATTATCCTCGATTGGAGATTTTGTCCTTCAATCATCTTTTTACCAGGTCACTGTTCTTGTTTCGTTTCTATGATGTTCAAGAAGGTGTTATCCTACATTGGAGATTTTGTCCTTCAATCATCTTTTTACCAGGTCACTGTTCTTGTTTCGGTTCTATGATGTTCAAGAAGGTATTATGCTCTATTGGAGATTTTGTCCGTCAATCATCTTTTTACCAGGTCACTGTTCTTGTATCGGTTTTATGATGTTCAAGAAGGTATTATCCTACATTGGAGATTTTGTCCTTCAATCATCTTTTTACCAGGTCACTGTTCTTGTTTCGGTTCTACGATGTTCAAGAAAGAGGTATCCTAGAGTGGAGATGTTGTCCCTCAATCATCTTTGTACCAGGTCGCTGTTCTTGTTTCGGTTTTATGATGTTCAAGAAGGTATTATCTTCGATAGGAGATGTTGTCCTTCAATCAACTTTTAACAACCTCACTGTTCTTGTTTCTGTTCTATGATGTTCAAGAAGGTGTTATCCTACATTGGAGATTTTGTCTTCAATCATCTTTTTACCAGGTCACTGTTCTTCTTTCGGTTCTATGATGTTCAAGAAGGTGTTATCCTCGATTTGGGATGTTGTCCTTCAATCATCTTTTTACCAGGTCACTGTTCTTGTTTTCGTTCTATGATGTTTAAGAAGGTGTTATACTCGATTGGAGATTTTGTCCTTCAATCATCTTTTAACCAGGTCACTGTTCCTGTTTCGGTTCTATGATGTTCAAGAAGGTGTTATCCTCGATTGGAGATGTTGTACTTCAATCATCTTTTTACCAGGTCACTGTTCTTGTTTCGTTCTATGATGTTCAAGAAGGTGTTATCCTCGATTGGAGATTTTGTCCTTCAATCATCTTTTTACCAGGTCAATGTTCTTGTTTCGGTTCTATGATGTTCAAGAAGGTGTTATCCTCGATTTGAGATGTTGTCCTTCTATCATCTTTTTACCAGGTCGCTCTTCTTGTTTCGGTTCTATGATGTTCAAGAAGGAGTTATCCTAGATTGGAGATGTTGTCCCTCAATCATCTTTTTACCAGGTCGCTGTTCTTGTTTCGGTTCTATGATGTTCAAGAAGGTGTTGTCCTCGATTTGGGATGTTGTCCTTCAATCATCTTTTTACCAGGTCACTGTTCTTGTTTCGGTTCTATGATGTTCACGGAGGTATTATCCTCGATTGGAGATGTTGTCCTTCAATCATCTTTTTACCAGGTCACTGTTCTTGTTTCGGTTCTATGATGTTCAAGAAGGTGTTATCCTCGATTGGAGATGTTGTCCTTCAATCATCTTTTTACCAGGTCACTGTTCTTGTTTCGGTTCTATGATGTTCAAGAAGGAGTTATACTGGATTGGAGATGTTGTCCTTCAATCATCTTTTTACCAGGTCGCTGTTCTTGTTTAGGTTCTATGATGTTCAAGAAGGTATTATCCTCGATTGGAGATTTTGTCCTTCAATCATCTTTTTACCAGGTCACTGTTCTTGTTTCGGTTCTATGATGTTCAAGAAGGTGTTATCCTCGATTGGAGATTTTGTCCTTCAATCATCGTTTTACCAGGTCACTGTTCTTGTTTCGGTTCTATGATGTTCAAGAAGGTGTTATCCTCGATTGGAGATTTTGTCCTTCAGTCATATTTTTACCAGGTCACTGTTCTTGTTTCGGTTCTATGATGTTCATGGTGTTATCCTCGATTCAAGATTTTGTCCTTCAGTCATCTTTTTACAAGGCCACTGTTCTTGTTTCGGTTCTATGATGTTCAAGAAGGTTTTATCCTCGATTGAAGATGTTGTCCTTCAATCATCTTTTTACCAGGTCACTGTTCTTGTTTCGGTTCTATGATGTTCAAGAAGGTGTTATCCTCGATTTGGGATGTTGTCCTTCAATCATCTTTTTACCAGGTCACTGTTCTTGTTTCGGTTCTATGATGTTCACGGAGGTATTATCCTCGATTGGAGATGTTGTCCTTCAATCATCTTTTTACCAGGTCACTGTTCTTGTTTCGGTTCTATGATGTTCAAGAACGAGTTATACTAGATTGGAGATGTTGTCCTTCAATCATCTTCTTACCAGGTCGCTGTTCTTGTTTCGGTTCTATGATGTTCAAGAAGGTATTATCCTCGATTGGAGATTTTGTCCTTCAATCATCTTTTTACCAGGTCACTGTTCTTGTTTCGTTTCTATGATGTTCAAGAAGGTGTTATCCTACATTGGAGATTTTGTCCTTCAATCATCTTTTTACCAGGTCACTGTTCTTGTTTCGGTTCTATCATGTTCAAGAAGGTATTATGCTCTATTGGAGATTTTGTCCTTCAATCATCTTTTTACCAGGTCACTGTTCTTGTATCGGTTTTATGATGTTCAAGAAGGTATTATCCTACATTGGAGATTTTGTCCTTCAATCATCTTTTTACCAGGTCACTGTTCTTGTTTCGGTTCTATGATGTTCAAGAAAGAGGTATCCTAGAGTGGAGATGTTGTCCCTCAATCATCTTTGTACCAGGTCGCTGTTCTTGTTTCGGTTTTATGATGTTCAAGAAGGTATTATCTTCGATTGGAGATGTTGTCCTTCAATCAACTTTTAACAACCTCACTGTTCTTGTTTCTGTTCTATGATGTTCAAGAAGGTGTTATCCTACATTGGAGATTTTGTCCTTCAATCATCTTTTTACCAGGTCACTGTTCTTCTTTCGGTTCTATGATGTTCAAGAAGGTGTTATCCTCGATTGGAGGTGTTGTCCTTCAATCATCTTTTTACCAGGTCACTGTTCTTGTTTTCGTTCTATGATGTTTAAGAAGGTGTTATCCTCGATTGGAGATTTTGTCCTTCAATCATCTTTTAACCAGGTCACTGTTCCTGTTTCGGTTCTATGATGTTCAAGAAGGTGTTATCCTCGATTGGAGATGTTGTCCTTCAATCATCTTTTTACCAGGTCACTGTTCTTGTTTCGTTCTATGATGTTCAAGAAGGTGTTATCCTCGATTGGAGATTTTGTCCTTCAATCATCTTTTTACCAGGTCAATGTTCTTGTTTCGGTTCTATGATGTTCAAGAAGGTGTTATCCTTGATTTGAGATGTTGTCCTTCTATCATCTTTTTACCAGGTCGCTCTTCTTGTTTCGGTTCTATGATGTTCAAGAAGGAGTTATCCTAGATTGGAGATGTTGTCCCTCAATCATCTTTTTACCAGGTCGCTGTTCTTGTTTCGGTTCTATGATGTTCAAGAAGGTGTTGTCCTCGATTTGGGATGTTGTCCTTCAATCATCTTTTTACCAGGTCACTGTTCTTGTTTCGGTTCTATGATGTTCACGGAGCTATTATCCTCGATTGGAGATGTTGTCCTTCAATCATCTTTTTACCAGGTCACTGTTCTTGTTTCGGTTCTATGATGTTCAAGAAGGTGTTATCCTCGATTGGAGATGTTGTCCTTCAATCATCTTTTTACCAGGTCACTGTTCTTGTTTCGGTTCTATGATGTTCAAGAAGGAGTTATACTGGATTGGAGATGTTGTCCTTCAATCATCTTTTTACCAGGTCGCTGTACTTGTTTCGGTTCTATGATGTTCAAGAAGGTATTATCCTCGATTGGAGATTTTGTCCTTCAATCATCTTTTACCAGGTCACTGTTCTTGTTTCGGTTCTATGATGTTCAAGAAGGTGTTATCCTCGATTGGAGATTTTGTCCTTCTATCATCTTTTTACCAGGTCACTGTTCTTGTTTCGGTTCTATGATGTTCAAGAAGGAGTTATCCTAGATTGGAGATGTTGTCCCTCAATCATCTTTTTACCAGGTCGCTGTTCTTGTTTCGGTTCTATGATGTTCAAGAAGGTGTTGTCCTCGATTTGGGATGTTGTCCTTCAATCATCTTTTTACCAGGTCACTGTTCTTGTTTCGGTTCTATGATGTTCACGGAGGTATTATCCTCGATTGGAGATGTTGTCCTTCAATCATCTTTTTACCAGGTCACTGTTCTTGTTTCGGTTCTATGATGTTCAAGAAGGTGTTATCCTCGATTGGAGATGTTGTCCTTCAATCATCTTTTTACCAGGTCACTGTTCTTGTTTCGGTTCTATGATGTTCAAGAAGGAGTTATACTGGATTGGAGATGTTGTCCTTCAATCATCTTTTTACCAGGTCGCTGTTCTTGTTTCGGTTCTATGATGTTCAAGAAGGTATTATCCTCGATTGGAGATTTTGTCCTTCAATCATCTTTTTACCAGGTCACTGTTCTTGTTTGGGTTCTATGATGTTCAAGAAGGTGTTATCCTCGATTGGAGATTTTGTCCTTCAATCATCGTTTTACCAGGTCACTGTTCTTGTTTCGGTTCTATGATGTTCAAGAAGGTGTTATCCTCGATTGGAGATTTTGTCCTTCAGTCATATTTTTACCAGGTCACTGTTCTTGTTTCGGTTCTATGATGTTCATGGTGTTATCCTCGATTCAAGATTTTGTCCTTCAGTCATCTTTTTACAAGGCCACTGTTCTTGTTTCGGTTCTATGATGTTCAAGAAGGTTTTATCCTCGATTGAAGATGTTGTCCTTCAATCATCTTTTTACCAGGTCACTGTTCTTGTTTCGGTTCTATGATGTTCAAGAAGGTGTTATCCTCGATTTGGGATGTTGTCCTTCAATCATCTTTTTACCAGGTCACTGTTCTTGTTTCGGTTCTATGATGTTCACGGAGGTATTATCCTCGATTGGAGATGTTGTCCTTCAATCATCTTTTTACCAGGTCACTGTTCTTGTTTCGGTTCTATGATGTTCAAGAACGAGTTATACTAGATTGGAGATGTTGTCCTTCAATCATCTTCTTACCAGGTCGCTGTTCTTGTTTCGGTTCTATGATGTTCAAGAAGGTATTATCCTCGATTGGAGATTTTGTCCTTCAATCATCTTTTTACCAGGTCACTGTTCTTGTTTCGTTTCTATGATGTTCAAGAAGGTGTTATCCTACATTGGAGATTTTGTCCTTCAATCATCTTTTTACCAGGTCACTGTTCTTGTTTCGGTTCTATCATGTTCAAGAAGGTATTATGCTCTATTGGAGATTTTGTCCTTCAATCATCTTTTTACCAGGTCACTGTTCTTGTATCGGTTTTATGATGTTCAAGAAGGTATTATCCTACATTGGAGATTTTGTCCTTCAATCATCTTTTTACCAGGTCACTGTTCTTGTTTCGGTTCTATGATGTTCAAGAAAGAGGTATCCTAGAGTGGAGATGTTGTCCCTCAATCATCTTTGTACCAGGTCGCTGTTCTTGTTTCGGTTTTATGATGTTCAAGAAGGTATTATCTTCGATTGGAGATGTTGTCCTTCAATCAACTTTTAACAACCTCACTGTTCTTGTTTCTGTTCTATGATGTTCAAGAAGGTGTTATCCTACATTGGAGATTTTGTCCTTCAATCATCTTTTTACCAGGTCACTGTTCTTCTTTCGGTTCTATGATGTTCAAGAAGGTGTTATCCTCGATTGGAGGTGTTGTCCTTCAATCATCTTTTTACCAGGTCACTGTTCTTGTTTTCGTTCTATGATGTTTAAGAAGGTGTTATCCTCGATTGGAGATTTTGTCCTTCAATCATCTTTTAACCAGGTCACTGTTCCTGTTTCGGTTCTATGATGTTCAAGAAGGTGTTATCCTCGATTGGAGATGTTGTCCTTCAATCATCTTTTTACCAGGTCACTGTTCTTGTTTCGTTCTATGATGTTCAAGAAGGTGTTATCCTCGATTGGAGATTTTGTCCTTCAATCATCTTTTTACCAGATCACTGTTCTTGTTTCGGTTCTATGATGTTCAAGAAGGTGTTATCCTAGATTGGAGATTTTGTCCTTTAGTCATCTTTTTACCAGGTCACTGTTTTTGTTTCGGTTCTATAATGTTCAAGGTGTTATCCTCGATTGGAGATTTTGTCCTTCAGTCATCTTTTTACCAGGCCACTGTTCTTGTTTCGGTTCTATGATGTTCAAGAAGGTTTTATCCTCGATTGAAGATTTTGTCCTTCAATCATGTTTTTACCAGGTCACTGTTCTTGTTTCGGTTCTATGATGTTCAAGAAGGTGTTGTCCTCGATTTGGGATGTTGTCCTTCAATCATCTTTTTTCCAGGTCACTGTTCTTGTTTCGGTTCTATGATGTTCACGGAGGTATTATCCTCGATTGGAGATGTTGTCCTTCAATCATCTTTTTACCAGGTCACTGTTCTTGTTTCGGTTCTATGATGTTCAAGAAGGAGTTATACTGGATTGGAGATGTTGTCCTTCAATCATCTTTTTACCAGGTCGCTGTTCTTGTTTCGGTTCTATGATGTTCAAGAAGGTATTATCCTCGATTGGAGATTTTGTCCTTCAATCATCTTATACCAGGTCACTGTTCTTGTTTCGGTTCTATGATGTTCAAGAAGGTGTTATCCTCGATTGGAGATTTTGTCCTTCAATCATCGTTTTACCAGGTCACTGTTCTTGTTTCGGTTCTATGATGTTCAAGAAGGTGTTATCCTCGATTGGAGATGTTGTCCTTCAATCATCTTCTTACCAGGTCGCTGTTCATTTTTTCGGTTCTATGATGTTCAAGAAGGTGTTATCCTCGATTGGAGATTTTGTCCTTCAATCATCTTTTAACCAGGTCACTGTTCCTGTTTCGGTTCTATGATGTTCAAGAAGGTGTTATCCTGTATTGGAGATGTTGTCCTTAAATCATCTTTTTACCAGGTCACTGTTCTTGTTTCGTTCTATGATGTTCAAGAAGGTGTTATCCTCGATTGGAGATTTTGTCCTTCAATCATCTTTTTACCAGGTCAATGTTCTTGTTTCGGTTCTATGATGTTCAAGAAGGTGTTATCCTCGATTGGAGATGTTGTCCTTCAATCATCTTCTTACCAGGTCGCTGTTCATTTTTTCGGTTCTATGATGTTCAAGAAGGAGTTATCCTAGATTGGAGATGTTGTCCCTCAATCATCTTTTTACCAGGTCGCTGTTCTTGTTTCGGTTCTATGATTTTCAAGAAGGTGTTGTCCTCGATTTGGGATGTTGTCCTTCAATCATCTTTTTACCAGGTCACTGTTCTTGTTTCGGTTCTATGATGTTCACGGAGGTATTATCCTCGATTGGAGATGTTGTCCTTCAATCATCTTTTTACCAGGTCACTGTTCTTGTTTCGGTTCTATGATGTTCAAGAAGGTGTTATCCTCGATTGGAGATGTTGTCCTTCAATCATCTTTTTACCAGGTCACTGTTCTTGTTTCGGTTCTATGATGTTCAAGAAGGAGTTATACTGGATTGGAGATGTTGTCCTTCAATCATCTTTTTACCAGGTCGCTGTTCTTGTTTCGGTTCTATGATGTTCAAGAAGGTATTATCCTCGATTGGAGATTTTGTCCTTCAATCATCTTTTACCAGGTCACTGTTCTTGTTTCGGTTCTATGATGTTCAAGAAGGTGTTATCCTCGATTGGAGATTTTGTCCTTCAATCATCGTTTTACCAGGTCACTGTTCTTGTTTCGGTTCTATGATGTTCAAGAAGGTGTTATCCTACATTGGAGATGTTGTCCTTCAATCATCTTTTTACCAGGTCACTGTTCTTGTTTCGGTTCTATGATGTTCAAGAAGGTATTATGCTCTATTGGAGATTTTGTCCTTCAATCATCTTTTTACCAGGTCACTGTTCTTGTTTCGGTATTATGATGTTCAAGAAGGTGTTATCCTACATTTGAGATTTTGTCCTTCAATCATCTTTGTACCAGGTCACTGTTCTTGTTTCGGTTCTATGATGTTCAAGAAAGAGGTATCCGAGAGTGGGGATGTTCTCCCTCAATCATCTTTTTACCAGGACGCTGTTCTTGTTTCGGTTTTATGATGTTCAAGAAGGTATTATCTTCGATTGGAGATGTTGTCCTTCAATCATCTTTTTACCAGGTCACTGTTCTTGTTTCGGTTCTATGATGTTCAAGAAGGTGTTATCCTACATTAAAGATTTTGTCCTTCAATCATCTTTTTACCAGGTCACTGTTCTTGTTTCGGTTCTATGATGTTCAAGAAGGTATTATCCTCGATTGGAGATTTTGTCCTTCAATCATCTTTTTACCAGGTCACTGTTCTTGTTTCGGTTCTATGATGTTCAAGAAGGTGTTATCCTACATTGGAGATTTTGTCCTTCAATCATCTTTTTACCAGGTCACTGTTCTTGTTTCGGTTCTATGATGTTCAAGAAGGAGTTATCCTAGATTGGAGATGTTGTCCTTCAATCATCTTTTTACCAGGTCACTGTTCTTGTTTCGGTTCTATGATGTTCAAGAAGGTATTATCCTCGATTGGAGATGTTGTCCTTCAATCATCTTTTTACCAGGTCACTGTTCTTGTTTCGGTTCTATGATGTTCAAGAAGGTGTTATCCTTCATTGGAGATTTTGTCCTTCAATCATCTTTTTACCAGATCACTGTTCTTGTTTCGGTTCTATGATGTTCAAGAAGGTGTTATCCTAGATTGGAGATTTTGTCCTTTAGTCATCTTTTTACCAGGTCACTGTTTTTGTTTCGGTTCTATAATGTTCAAGGTGTTATCCTCGATTGGAGATTTTGTCCTTCAGTCATCTTTTTACCAGGCCACTGTTCTTGTTTCGGTTCTATGATGTTCAAGAAGGTTTTATCCTCGATTGAAGATTTTGTCCTTCAATCATGTTTTTACCAGGTCACTGTTCTTGTTTCGGTTCTATGATGTTCAAGAAGGTGTTGTCCTCGATTTGGGATGTTGTCCTTCAATCATCTTTTTACCAGGTCACTGTTCTTGTTTCGGTTCTATGATGTTCACGGAGGTATTATCCTCGATTGGAGATGTTGTCCTTCAATCATCTTTTTACCAGGTCACTGTTCTTGTTTCGGTTCTATGATGTTTAAGAAGGAGTTATACTAGATTGGAGATGTTGTCCTTCAATCATCTTTTTACCAGGTCGCTGTTCTTGTTTCGGTTCTATGATGTTCAAGAAGGTATTATATTCGATGTGAGATTTTGTCCTTCAATCATCTTTTTACCAGGTCACTGTTCTTGTTTCGGTTCTATGATGTTCAAGAAGGTGTTATCCTCGATTGGAGATGTTGTCCTTCAATCATCTTTTTACCAGGTCACTGTTCTTGTTTCGGTTCTATGATGTTCAAGAAGGTGTTATCCTACATTGGAGATGTTGTCCTTCAATCATCTTTTTACCAGGTCACTGTTCTTGTTTCGGTTCTATGATGTTCAAGAAGGTATTATGCTCTGTTGGAGATTTTGTCCTTAAATCATTTTTTTACCAGGTCACTGTTCTTGTTTCGGTGTTATGATGTTCAAGAAGGTGTTATCCTACATTGGAGATTTTGTCCTTCAATCATCTTTTTACCAGGTCACTGTTCTTGTTTCGGTTCTATGATGTTCAAGAAAGAGGTATCCTAGAGTGGTTATGTTGTCCCTCAATCATCTTTTTACCAGGTCGCTGTTCTTGTTTCGGTTCTATGATGTTCAAGAAGGTATTATCTTCGATTGGAGATGGTGTCCTTCACTCATCTTTTTACCAGGTCACTGTTCTTGTTTCGGTTCTATGATGTTCAAGAAGGTGTTATCCTCGATTGGAGATTTTGTCCTTCAAACATCTTTTTACCAGGTAACTGTTCTTGTTTCGGTTCTATGATGTTCAAGAAGGTGTTATCCTACATTGGAGATGTTGTCCTTCAATCATCTTTTTACCAGGTCACTGTTCTTGTTTCGGTTCTATGATCTTCAAGAAGGTGTCATCCTTGATTGGAGATGTTGTCCTTCAATCATCTTTTTACCAGGTCACTGTTCTTTTTCCGTTCTTTGGTGTTCAAGAAGGGTTTATCCTCGATTGGAGATTTTGTCCTTCAATCATCTTTTTACCAGGTCACTGTTCTTTTTTCGGTTCTATGATGTTCAAGAAGGTGTTATCCTCGATTGGAGATGTTGTCCTTCAATCATCTTTTTACCAGGTCACTGTTCTTTTTTCGGTTCTTTGAAGTTCAAGAAGAAGTTATTCTAGATTGGAGATGTTGTCCCTCAATCATCTTTTTACCAGGTCGCTGGTCTTGTTTCGGTTTTATGATGTTCAAGAAGGTGTTATCCTCGATTGGAGATGTTGTCCTTCAATCATCTTTTTACCAGGTCACTGTTCTTGTTTCGGTTCTATGATGTTCAAGAAGGTGTTATCCTACATTGGAGATTTTGTCTTTCAATCATCTTTGTACCAGGTCACTGTTCTTGTTTCGGTTCTATGATGTTCAAGAAGGTGTTATCCTCGATTGGAGATTTTGTCCTTCAATCATCTTTTTACCAGGTCACTGTTCTTGTTTCGGTTCTATGATGTTCAAGAAGGTGTTATCCTCGATTGGAGATGTTGTCCTTCAATAATCTTTTTTACAGGTCACTGTTCTTGTTTCTGTTCTATGATGTTCAAGAAGGTGTTATCCTCGATTGGAGATGTTGTCCTTGAATCATCTGTTAACCAGGTCACTCTTCTTGTTTCGGTTCTATGATGTTCAAGAAGGTGTTATCCTCGATTGGAGATGTTGTCCTTCAATCATCTTTTTACCAGGTCACTGTTCTTGTTTCGGTTCTATGATGTTCAAGTATATGTTATCCTCGATTGGAGATGTTGTCCTTCAATCATCTATTTACCAGGTCACTGTTCTTGTTTCGGTTCTATGATGTTTAAGAAGGTATTATTCTCTATTGGAGATGTTGTCCTTAAATCATTTTTTTACCAGGTCACTGTTCTTGTTTCGGTGTTATGATGTTCAAGAAGGTGTTATCCTACATTGGAGATTTTGTCCTTCAATCATCTTTTTACCAGGTCACTGTTCTTGTTTCGGTTCTATGATGTTCAAGAAAGAGGTATCCTAGAGTGGTTATGTTGTCCCTCAATCATCTTTTTACCAGGTCGCTGTTCTTGTTTCGGTTTTATGATGTTCAAGTAGGTATTATCTTCGATTGGAGATGCTGTCCTTCACTCATCTTTTTACCAGGTCACTGTTCTTGTTTCGGTTCTATGATGTTCAAGAAGGTGTTATCCTCGATTGGAGATTTTGTCCTTCAATCATCTTTTTACCAGGTCACTGTTCTTGTTTCGGTTCTATGATGTTCAAGAAGGTGTTATCCTACATTGGAGATTGTGTCCTTCAATCATCTTTTTACCAGGTCACTGTTCTTGTTTCGGTTCTATGATCTTCAAGAAGGTGTCATCCTCGATTGGAGATGTTGTCCTTCAATCATCTTTTTACCACGTCACTGTTCTTTTTCCGTTCTATGATGTTCAAGAAGGTGTTATCCTCGATTGGAGATTTTGTCCTTCAATCATCTTTTTACCAGGTCACTGTTCTTTTTTCGGTTCTATGATGTTCAAGAAGGTGTTATCCTCGATTGGAGATGTTGTCCTTCAATCATCTTTTTACCAGGTCACTGTTATTTTTTCGTTTCTTTGAAGTTCAAGAAGAAGTTATTCTAGATTGGAGATGTTGTCCCTCAATCATCTTTTTACCAGGTCGCTGTTCTTGTTTCGGTTCTATGATGTTCAAGAAGGTATTATCCTCGATTGGAGATGTTGTCCTTCAATCATCTTTTTACCAGGTCACTGTTCTTGTTTCGGTTCTATGGTGTTCAAGAAGGTGTTATCCTACATTGGAGATTTTGTCCTTCAATCATCTTTTTACCAGGTCACTGTTCTTGGTTCGGCTCTATGATGTTCAAGAAGGTGTTATCCTCGAGTGGAGATTGTGTCCTTCAATCATCTTTTTACCAGACCACTGTTCTTGTTTCGGTTCTATGATGTTCAAGAAGGTATTATCCTCGATTGGAGATGTTGTACTTCAATTATCTTTTTACCAGGTCACTGTTCTTGGTTCGGTTCTATGATGTTCAAGAAGGTGTTATCCTCGATTGGAGATGTTGTCCTTCAATCATCTTTTTACCAGGTCACTGTTCTTGTTTCGGTTCTATGATGTTCAAGAAGGTATTATGCTCTATTGGAGATTTTGTCCTTAAATCATTTTTTTACCAGGTCACTGTTCTTGTTTCGGTGTTATGATGTTCAAGAAGGTGTTATCCTACATTGGAGATTTTGTCCTTCAATCATCTTTTTACCAGGTCACTGTTCTTGTTTCGGTTCTATGATGTTCAAGAAAGAGGTATCCTAGAGTGGTTATGTTGTCCCTCAATCATCTTTTTACCAGGTCGCTTTTCTTGTTTCGGTTTTATGATGTTCAAGAAGGTATTATCTTCGATTGGAGATGGTGTCCTTCACTCATCTTTTTACCAGGTCACTGTTCTTGTTTCGGTTCTATGATGTTCAAGAAGGTGTTATCCTCGATTTGAGATTTTGTCCTTCAAACATCTTTTTACCAGGTAACTGTTCTTGTTTCGGTTCTATGATGTTCAAGAAGGTGTTATCCTACATTGGAGATGTTGTCCTTCAATCATCTTTTTACCAGGTCACTGTTCTTGTTTCGGTTCTATGATCTTCAAGAAGGTGTCATCCTTGATTGGAGATGTTGTCCTTCAATCATCTTTTTACCAGGTCACTGTTCTTTTTCCGTTCTTTGGTGTTCAAGAAGGTGTTATCCTCGATTGGAGATTTTGTCCTTCAATCATCTTTTTACCAGGTCACTGTTCTTTTTTCGGTTCTATGATGTTAAAGAAGGTGTTATCCTCGATTGGAGATGTTGTCCTTCAATCATCTTTTTACCAGGTCACTGTTCTTTTTTCGGTTCTTTGAAGTTCAAGAAGAAGTTATTCTAGATTGGAGATGTTGTCCCTCAATCATCTTTTTACCAGGTCGCTGGTCTTGTTTCGGTTTTATGATGTTCAAGAAGGTGTTATCCTCGATTAGAGATGTTGTCCTTCAATCATCTTTTTACCAGGTCACTGTTCTTGTTTCGGTTCTATGATGTTCAAGAAGGTGTTATCCTCGATTGGAGATTTTGTCCTTCAATCATCTTTTTACCAGGTCACTGTTCTTGTTTCGGTTCTATGATGTTCAAGAAGGTGTTATCCTCGATTGGAGATGTTGTCCTTCAATAATCTTTTTTACAGGTCACTGTTCTTGTTTCTGTTCTATGATGTTCAAGAAGGTGTTATCCTCGATTGGAGATTTTGTCCTTGAATCATCTGTTTACCAGGTCACTGTTCTTTTTTCGGTTCTATGATGTTCAAGAAGGTGTTATCCTCGATTGGAGATGTTGTCCTTCAATCATCTTTTTACCAGGTCACTGTTCTTGTTTCGGTTCTATGATGTTCAAGTATATGTTATCCTCGATTGGAGATGTTGTCCTTCAATCATCTATTTACCAGGTCACTGTTCTTGTTTCGGTTCTATGATGTTTAAGAAGGTATTATTCTCGATTGGAGATGTTGTCCTTAAATCATTTTTTTACCAGGTCACTGTTCTTGTTTCGGTGTTATGATGTTCAAGAAGGTGTTATCCTACATTGGAGATTTTGTCCGTCAATCATCTTTTTACCAGGTCACTGTTCTTGTTTCGGTTCTATCATGTTCAAGAAGGAGTTATCCTAGATTGGAGATGTTGTCCTTCAATCATCTTTTTACCAGGTCACTGTTCTTGTTTCGGTTCTATGATGTTCAAGAAGGTATTATCCTCGATTGGAGATGTTGTCCTTCAATCATCTTTTTACCAGGTCACTGTTCTTGTTTCGGTTCTATGATGTTCAAGAAGGTGTTATCCTTCATTGGAGATTTTGTCCTTCAATCATCTTTTTACCAGATCACTGTTCTTGTTTCGGTTCTATGATGTTCAAGAAGGTGTTATCCTAGATTGGAGATTTTGTCCTTTAGTCATCTTTTTACCAGGTCACTGTTTTTGTTTCGGTTCTATAATGTTCAAGGTGTTATCCTCGATTGGAGATTTTGTCCTTCAGTCATCTTTTTACCAGGCCACTGTTCTTGTTTCGGTTCTATGATGTTCAAGAAGGTTTTATCCTCGATTGAAGATTTTGTCCTTCAATCATGTTTTTACCAGGTCACTGTTCTTGTTTCGGTTCTATGATGTTCAAGAAGGTGTTGTCCTCGATTTGGGATGTTGTCCTTCAATCATCTTTTTACCAGGTCACTGTTCTTGTTTCGGTTCTATGATGTTCACGGAGGTATTATCCTCGATTGGAGATGTTGTCCTTCAATCATCTTTTTACCAGGTCACTGTTCTTGTTTCGGTTCTATGATGTTCAAGAAGGAGTTATACTGGATTGGAGATGTTGTCCTTCAATCATCTTTTTACCAGGTCGCTGTTCTTGTTTCGGTTCTATGATGTTCAAGAAGGTATTATCCTCGATTGGAGATTTTGTCCTTCAATCATCTTTTACCAGGTCACTGTTCTTGTTTCGGTTCTATGATGTTCAAGAAGGTGTTATCCTCGATTGGAGATTTTGTCCTTCAATCATCGTTTTACCAGGTCACTGTTCTTGTTTCGGTTCTATGATGTTCAAGAAGGAGTTATCCTAGATTGGAGATGTTGTCCTTCAATCATCTTTTTACCAGGTCGCTGTTCTTGTTTCGGTTCTATGATGTTCAAGAAAGAGGTATCCTAGAGTTGAGATGTTGTCCCTCAATCATCTTTGTACCAGGTCGCTGTTCTTGTTTCGGTTTTATGATGTTCAAGAAGGTATTATCTTCGATTGGAGATGTTGTCCTTCAATCAACTTTTTACCACCTCACTGTTCTTGTTTCTGTTCTATGATGTTCAAGAAGGTGTTATCCTACATTGGATATTTTGTCCTTCAATCATCTTTTTACCAGGTCACTGTTCTTCTTTCGGTTCTATGATGTTCAAGAAGGTGTTATCCTCGATTGGAGGTGTTGTCCTTCAATCATCTTTTTACCAGGTCACTGTTCTTGTTTTCGTTCTATGATGTTCAAGAAGGTGTTATCCTCGATTGGAGATTTTGTCCTTCAATCATCTTTTAACCAGGTCACTGTTCCTGTTTCGGTTCTATGATGTTCAAGAAGGTGTTATCCTGTATTGGAGATGTTGTCCTTAAATCATCTTTTTACCAGGTCACTGTTCTTGTTTCGTTCTATGATGTTCAAGAAGGTGTTATCCTCGATTGGAGATTTTGTCCTTCAATCATCTTTTTACCAGGTCAATGTTCTTGTTTCGGTTCTATGATGTTCAAGAAGGTGTTATCCTCGATTGGAGATTTTGTCCTTCAATCATCTTCTTACCAGGTCGCTGTTCTTGTTTCGGTTCTATGATGTTCAAGAAGGAGTTATCCTAGATTGGAGATGTTGTCCCTCAATCATCTTTTTACCAGGTCGCTGTTCTTGTTTCGGTTCTATGATTTTCAAGAAGGTGTTGTCCTCGATTTGGGATGTTGTCCTTCAATCATCTTTTTACCAGGTCACTGTTCTTGTTTCGGTTCTATGATGTTCACGGAGGTATTATCCTCGATTGGAGATGTTGTCCTTCAATCATCTTTTTACCAGGTCACTGTTCTTGTTTCGGTTCTATGATGTTCAAGAAGGTGTTATCCTCGATTGGAGATGTTGTCCTTCAATCATCTTTTTACCAGGTCACTGTTCTTGTTTCGGTTCTATGATGTTCAAGAAGGAGTTATACTGGATTGGAGATGTTGTCCTTCAATCATCTTTTTACCAGGTCGCTGTTCTTGTTTCGGTTCTATGATGTTCAAGAAGGTATTATCCTCGATTGGAGATTTTGTCCTTCAATCATCTTTTACCAGGTCACTGTTCTTGTTTCGGTTCTATGATGTTCAAGAAGGTGTTATCCTCGATTGGAGATTTTGTCCTTCAATCATCGTTTTACCAGGTCACTGTTCTTGTTTCGGTTCTATGATGTTCAAGAAGGTGTTATCCTACATTGGAGATGTTGTCCTTCAATCATCTTTTTACCAGGTCACTGTTCTTGTTTCGGTTCTATGATGTTCAAGAAGGTATTATGCTCTATTGGAGATTTTGTCCTTCAATCATCTTTTTACCAGGTCACTGTTCTTGTTTCGGTATTATGATGTTCAAGAAGGTGTTATCCTACATTTGAGATTTTGTCCTTCAATCATCTTTGTACCAGGTCACTGTTCTTGTTTCGGTTCTATGATGTTCAAGAAAGAGGTATCCTAGAGTGGGGATGTTCTCCCTCAATCATCTTTTTACCAGGACGCTGTTCTTGTTTCGGTTTTATGATGTTCAAGAAGGTATTATCTTCGATTGGAGATGTTGTCCTTCAATCATCTTTTTACCAGGTCACTGTTCTTGTTTCGGTTCTATGATGTTCAAGAAGGTGTTATCCTACATTAAAGATTTTGTCCTTCAATCATCTTTTTACCAGGTCACTGTTCTTGTTTCGGTTCTATGATGATCAAGAAGGTATTATCCTCGATTGGAGATTTTGTCCTTCAATCATCTTTTTACCAGGTCACTGTTCTTGTTTCGGTTCTATGATGTTCAAGAAGGTGTTATCCTACATTGGAGATTTTGTCCTTCAATCATCTTTTTACCAGGTCACTGTTCTTGTTTCGGTTCTATGATGTTCAAGAAGGAGTTATCCTAGATTGGAGATGTTGTCCTTCAATCATCTTTTTACCAGGTCACTGTTCTTGTTTCGGTTCTATGATGTTCAAGAAGGTATTATCCTCGATTGGAGATGTTGTCCTTCAATCATCTTTTTACCAGGTCACTGTTCTTGTTTCGGTTCTATGATGTTCAAGAAGGTGTTATCCTTCATTGGAGATTTTGTCCTTCAATCATCTTTTTACCAGATCACTGTTCTTGTTTCGGTTCTATGATGTTCAAGAAGGTGTTATCCTAGATTGGAGATTTTGTCCTTTAGTCATCTTTTTACCAGGTCACTGTTTTTGTTTCGGTTCTATAATGTTCAAGGTGTTATCCTCGATTGGAGATTTTGTCCTTCAGTCATCTTTTTACCAGGCCACTGTTCTTGTTTCGGTTCTATGATGTTCAAGAAGGTTTTATCCTCGATTGAAGATTTTGTCCTTCAATCATGTTTTTACCAGGTCACTGTTCTTGTTTCGGTTCTATGATGTTCAAGAAGGTGTTGTCCTCGATTTGGGATGTTGTCCTTCAATCATCTTTTTACCAGGTCACTGTTCTTGTTTCGGTTCTATGATGTTCACGGAGGTATTATCCTCGATTGGAGATGTTGTCCTTCAATCATCTTTTTACCAGGTCACTGTTCTTGTTTCGGTTCTATGATGTTTAAGAAGGAGTTATACTAGATTGGAGATGTTGTCCTTCAATCATCTTTTTACCAGGTCGCTGTTCTTGTTTCGGTTCTATGATGTTCAAGAAGGTATTATATTCGATGTGAGATTTTGTCCTTCAATCATCTTTTTACCAGGTCACTGTTCTTGTTTCGGTTCTATGATGTTCAAGAAGGTGTTATCCTCGATTGGAGATGTTGTCCTTCAATCATCTTTTTACCAGGTCACTGTTCTTGTTTCGGTTCTATGATGTTCAAGAAGGTGTTATCCTACATTGGAGATTTTGTCCTTCAATCATCTTTTTACCAGGTCACTGTTCTTGTTTCGGTTCTATGATGTTCAAGAAGGTATTATGCTCTGTTGGAGATTTTGTCCTTAAATCATTTTTTTACCAGGTCACTGTTCTTGTTTCGGTGTTATGATGTTCAAGAAGGTGTTATCCTACATTGGAGATTTTGTCCTTCAATCATCTTTTTACCAGGTCACTGTTCTTGTTTCGGTTCTATGATGTTCAAGAAAGAGGTATCCTAGAGTGGTTATGTTGTCCCTCAATCATCTTTTTACCAGGTCGCTGTTCTTGTTTCGGTTCTATGATGTTCAAGAAGGTATTATCTTCGATTGGATATGGTGTCCTTCACTCATCTTTTTACCAGGTCACTGTTCTTGTTTCGGTTCTATGATGTTCAAGAAGGTGTTATCCTCGATTGGAGATTTTGTCCTTCAAACATCTTTTTACCAGGTAACTGTTCTTGTTTCGGTTCTATGATGTTCAAGAAGGTGTTATCCTACATTGGAGATGTTGTCCTTCAATCATCTTTTTACCAGGTCACTGTTCTTGTTTCGGTTCTATAATCTTAAAGAAGGTGTCATCCTTGATTGGAGATGTTGTCCTTCAATCATCTTTTTACCAGGTCACTGTTCTTTTTCCGTTCTTTGGTGTTCAAGAAGGTGTTATCCTCGATTGGAGATTTTGTCCTTCAATCATCTTTTTACCAGGTCACTGTTCTTTTTTCGGTTCTATGATGTTCAAGAAGGTGTTATCCTCGATTGGAGATGTTGT
This sequence comes from Euprymna scolopes, assembly GCF_053919585.1. Classification (NCBI taxonomy): domain Eukaryota; kingdom Metazoa; phylum Mollusca; class Cephalopoda; order Sepiida; family Sepiolidae; genus Euprymna; species Euprymna scolopes. Next base: position 5,080,710 of record NC_136489.1, read on the forward strand.
CCTTCAATCATCTTTTTACCAGGTCACTGTTCTTTTTTCGGTTCTTTGAAGTTCAAGAAGAAGTTATTCTAGATTGGAGATGTTGTCCCTCAATCATCTTTTTACCAGGTCGCTGGTCTTGTTTCGGTTTTATGATGTTCAAGAAGGTGTTATCCTCGATTGGAGATGTTGTCCATCAATCATCTTTTTACCAGGTCACTGTTCTTGTTTCGGTTCTATGATGTTCAAGAAGGTGTTATCCTACATTGGAGATTTTGTCTTTCAATCATCTTTGTACCAGGTCACTGTTCTTGTTTCGGTTCTATGATGTTCAAGAAGGTGTTATCCTCGATTGGAGATTTTGTCCTTCAATCATCTTTTTACCAGGTCACTGTTCTTGTTTCGGTTCTATGATGTTCAAGAAGGTGTTATCCTCGATTGGAGATGTTGTCCTTCAATAATCTTTTTTACAGGTCACTGTTCTTGTTTCTGTTCTATGATGTTCAAGAAGGTGTTATCCTCGATTGGAGATTTTGTCCTTGAATCATCTGTTTACCAGGTCACTGTTCTTGTTTCGGTTCTATGATGTTCAAGAAGGTGTTATCCTCGATTGGAGATGTTGTCCTTCAATCATCTTTTTACCAGGTCACTGTTCTTGTTTCGGTTCTATGATGTTCAAGAAGGTGTTATCCTACATTGGAGATTTTGTCCTTCAATCATCTTTTTACCAGGTCACTGGTCTTGTTTCGGTTCTATGATGTTCAAGAAAGAGGTATCCTAGAGTGGTTATGTTGTCCCTCAATCATCTTTTTACCAGGTCGCTGTTCTTGTTTCGGTTTTATGATGTTCAAGTAGGTATTATCTTCGATTGGAGATGCTGTCCTTCACTCATCTTTTTACCAGGTCACTGTTCTTGTTTCGGTTCTATGATGTTCAAGAAGGTGTTATCCTCGATTGGAGATTTTGTCCTTCAATCATCTTTTTACCAGGTCACTGTTCTTGTTTCGGTTCTATGATGTTCAAGAAGGTGTTATCCTACATTGGAGATGTTGTCCTTCAATCATCTTTTTACCAGGTCACTGTTCTTGTTTCGGTTCTATGATCTTCAAGAAGGTGTCATCCTCGATTGGAGATGTTGTCCTTCAATCATCTTTTTACCACGTCACTGTTCTTTTTCCGTTCTATGATGTTCAAGAAGGTGTTATCCTCGATTGGAGATTTTGTCCTTCAATCATCTTTTTACCAGGTCACTGTTCTTTTTTCGGTTCTATGATGTTCAAGAAGGTGTTATCCTCGATTGGAGATGTTGTCCTTCAATCATCTTTTTACCAGGTCACTGTTCTTTTTTCGTTTCTTTGAAGTTCAAGAAGAAGTTATTCTAGATTGGAGATGTTGTCCCTCAATCATCTTTTTACCAGGTCGCTGTTCTTGTTTCGGTTTTATGATGTTCAAGAAGGTATTATCCTCGATTGGAGATGTTGTCCTTCAATCATCTTTTTACCAGGTCACTGTTCTTGTTTCGGTTCTATGGTGTTCAAGAAGGTGTTATCCTACATTGGAGATTTTGTCCTTCAATCATCTTTTTACCAGGTCACTGTTCTTGGTTCGGCTCTATGATGTTCAAGAAGGTGTTATCCTCGAGTGGAGATTGTGTCCTTCAATCATCTTTTTACCAGACCACTGTTCTTGTTTCGGTTCTATGATGTTCAAGAAGGTATTATCCTCGATTGGAGATGTTGTACTTCAATTATCTTTTTACCAGGTCACTGTTCTTGGTTCGGTTCTATGATGTTCAAGAAGGTGTTATCCTCGATTGGAGATGTTGTCCTTCAATCATCTTTTTACCAGGTCACTGTTCTTGTTTCGGTTCTATGATGTTCAAGAAGGTGTTATCCTACATTGGAGATGTTGTCCTTCAATCATCTTTTTACAAGGTCACTGTTCTTGTTTCGGTTCTATGATGTTCAAGAAGGTATTATGCTCTATTGGAGATTTTGTCCTTAAATCATTTTTTTACCAGGTCACTGTTCTTGTTTCGGTGTTATGATGTTCAAGAAGGTGTTATCCTACATTGGAGATTTTGTCCTTCAATCATCTTTTTACCAGGTCACTGTTCTTGTTTCGGTTCTATGATGTTCAAGAAAGAGGTATCCTAGAGTGGTTATGTTGTCCCTCAATCATCTTTTTACCAGGTCGCTTTTCTTGTTTCGGTTTTATGATGTTCAAGAAGGTATTATCTTCGATTGGAGATGGTGTCCTTCACTCATCTTTTTACCAGGTCACTGTTCTTGTTTCGGTTCTATGATGTTCAAGAAGGTGTTATCCTCGATTTGAGATTTTGTCCTTCAAACATCTTTTTACCAGGTAACTGTTCTTGTTTCGGTTCTATGATGTTCAAGAAGGTGTTATCCTACATTGGAGATGTTGTCCTTCAATCATCTTTTTACCAGGTCACTGTTCTTGTTTCGGTTCTATGATCTTCAAGAAGGTGTCATCCTTGATTGGAGATGTTGTCCTTCAATCATCTTTTTACCAGGTCACTGTTCTTTTTCCGTTCTTTGGTGTTCAAGAAGGTGTTATCCTCGATTGGAGATTTTGTCCTTCAATCATCTTTTTACCAGGTCACTGTTCTTTTTTCGGTTCTATGATGTTCAAGAAGGTGTTATCCTCGATTGGAGATGTTGTCCTTCAATCATCTTTTTACCAGGTCACTGTTCTTTTTTCGGTTCTTTGAAGTTCAAGAAGAAGTTATTCTAGATTGGAGATGTTGTCCCTCAATCATCTTTTTACCAGGTCGCTGGTCTTGTTTCGGTTTTATGATGTTCAAGAAGGTGTTAACCTCGATTGGAGATGTTGTCCTTCAATCATCTTTTTACCAGGTCACTGTTCTTGTTTCGGTTCTATGATGTTCAAGAAGGTGTTATCCTCGATTGGAGATTTTGTCCTTCAATCATCTTTTTACCAGGTCACTGTTCTTGTTTCGGTTCTATGATGTTCAAGAAGGTGTTATCCTCGATTGGAGATGTTGTCCTTCAATAATCTTTTTTACAGGTCACTGTTCTTGTTTCTGTTCTATGATGTTCAAGAAGGTGTTATCCTCGATTGGAGATTTTGTCCTTGAATCATCTGTTTACCAGGTCACTGTTCTTGTTTCGGTTCTATGATGTTCAAGAAGGTGTTATCCTCGATTGGAGATGTTGTCCTTCAATCATCTTTTTACCAGGTCACTGTTCTTGTTTCGGTTCTATGATGTTCAAGTATATGTTATCCTCGATTGGAGATGTTGTCCTTCAATCATCTATTTACCAGGTCACTGTTCTTGTTTCGGTTCTATGATGTTTAAGAATATATTATTATTCTCTATTGGAGATGTTGTCCTTAAATCATTTTTTTACCAGGTCACTGTTCTTGTTTCGGTGTTATGATGTTCAAGAAGGTGTTATCCTACATTGGAGATTTTGTCCTTCAATCATCTTTTTACCAGGTCACTGTTCATGTTTCGGTTCTATGATGTTCAAGAAAGAGGTATCCTAGAGTGGTTATGTTGTCCCTCAATCATCTTTTTACCAGGTCGCTGTTCTTGTTTCGGTTTTATGATGTTCAAGTAGGTATTATCTTCGATTGGAGATGCTGTCCTTCACTCATCTTTTTACCAGGTCACTGTTCTTGTTTCGGTTCTATGATGTTCAAGAAGGTGTTATCCTCGATTGGAGATGTTGTCCTTCAATCATCTTTTTACCAGGTCACTGTTCTTGTTTCGGTTCTATGATGTTCAAGAAGGTGTTATCCTACATTGGAGATGTTGTCCGTCAATCATCTTTTTACCAGGTCACTGTTCTTGTTTCGGTTCTATGATCTTCAAGAAGGTGTCATCCTCGATTGGAGATGTTGTCCTTCAATCATCTTTTTACCACGTCACTGTTCTTTTTCCGTTCTATGATGTTCAAGAAGGTGTTATCCTCGATTGGAGATTTGGTCCTTCAATCATCTTTTTACCAGGTCACTGTTCTTTTTTCGGTTCTATGATGTTCAAGAAGGTGTTATCCTCGATTGGAGATGTTGTCCTTCAATCATCTTTTTACCAGGTCACTGTTCTTTTTTCGTTTCTTTGAAGTTCAAGAAGAAGTTATTCTAGATTGGAGATGTTGTCCCTCAATCATCTTTTTACCAGGTCGCTGTTCTTGTTTCGGTTTTATGATGTTCAAGAAGGTATTATCCTCGATTCGAGATGTTGTCCTTCAATCATCTTTTTACCATGGCACTGTTCTTGTTTCGGTTCTATGGTGTTCAAGAAGGTGTTATCCTACATTGGAGATTTTGTCCTTCAATCATCTTTTTACCAGGTCACTGTTCTTGGTTCGGCTCTATGATGTTCAAGAAGGTGTTATCCTCGAGTGGAGATTGTGTCCTTCAATCATCTTTTTACCAGACCACTGTTCTTGTTTCGGTTCTATGATGTTCAAGAAGGTATTATCCTCGATTGGAGATTTTGTCCTTCAATTATCTTTTTACCAGGTCACTGTTCTTGGTTCGGTTCTATGATGTTCAAGAAAGTATTATCCTCGATTGGAGATGTTGTCCTTTTATCATATTTTTACCGGGTCACTGTTCTTGTTTCGGTTCTAGTATGTTTAAGAAGGTGTTATCCTCGATTGGAGATGTTGGCCTTCAATCATCTTTTTACCAGGTCACTGTTCTTGTTTCGGTTCTATGATGTTCAAGAAGGCATTATCTTCGATTGGAGATGTTGTCCTTCAATCATCTTTTTACCAGGTTACTTTTCTTGTTTGGGTCTATGACGTTCAAGTAGGTATTATCTTCGATTGGAGATGTTGTCCTTTAATCATCTTTTTACCAGGTCACTGTTCTTGTTTCGGTTCTATGATGTTCAAGAAGGTGTTATCCTACATTGGAGATTTTGTCTTTCAATCATCTTTGTACCAGGTCACTGTTCTTGTTTCGGTTCTATGATGTTCAAGAAGGTGTTATCCTCGATTGGAGATTTTGTCCTTCAATCATCTTTTTACCAGGTCACTGTTCTTGTTTCGGTTCTATGATGTTCAAGAAGGTGTTATCCTCGATTGGAGATTTTGTCCTATAATCATCTTTTTACCAGGTCACTGTTCTTGTTTCGGTTCTATGATGTTCAAGAAGGTGTTATCCTCGATTGGAGATGTTGTCCTTCAATAATCTTTTTTACAGGTCACTCTTCTTGTTTCTGTTCTATGATGTTCATAAAGGTTTTATCCTCGATTGGAGATTTTGTCCTTGAATCATCTGTTTACCAGGTCACTGTTCTTGTTTCGGTTCTATGATGTTCAAGAAGGTGTTATCCTCGATTGGAGATTTTGTCCTTCAATCATCTTTTTACCAGGTCACTCTTCTTGTTTCGGTTCTATGATGTTCAAGAAGGTGTTATCCTCGATTGGAGATGTTGTCCTTCAATCATCTTTTTACCAGGTCACTGTTCTTGTTTCGGTTCTATGATGTTCAAGAAAGAGTTATTCTAGATTGGAGATGTTGTCCCTAAATAATCTGTTTACCAGGTCGCTGGTCTGGTTTCGGTTCTTTGATGTTCAAGAAGGTATTATCCTCGATTGGAGATGTTGTCCTTCAATCATCTTTTTACCAGGTCACTGTTCTTGTTTCGGTTCTAGGAGGTTCAAGAAGGTGTTATCCTCTATTGGAGATGTTGTCCTTCAATCATCTTTTTACCAGGTCACTGTTCTTGATTCGGTTCTATGATGTTCAAGAAGGTATTATCCTCGATTGGAGATTTTGTCCTTCAATCATCTTTTTACCAGGTCACTTTTCTTGTTTCGGTTCTATGATGTTCAAGAAGGTGTTATCCTACATTGGAGATTTTGTCCTTCAATCATCTTTTTACCAGGTCACTGTTCTTGTTTCGGTTCTATGATGTTCAAGGAGGTGTTATCCTACAGTGGAGATTTTGTCCGTCAACTATCTTTTTACCAGGTCACTGTTCTTGCTTCGGTTCTATGATGTTCAAGAAGGAGTTATCCTATATTGGAGATGTGGTCCCTCAATCATCTTTTTACCAGGTCGCTGTTCTTGTTTCGGTTCTATGATGTTCAAGAAGGTATTAACTTCGATTGGAGATGTTGTCCTTCAATCATTTTTTTACCAGGTCACTCTTCTTGTTTCGGTTCTATGATGTTCAAGAAGGTATTATCCTCGATTGGAGATGTTGTCCTTCAATCATCTTTTTACCAGGTCACTGTTCTTGTTTCAGTTCTATGATGTTCAAGAAGGTGTTATCCTACATTGGAGATTTTGTACTCTGATCATCTTTTTACCAGGTCACTGTTCTTGTTTCGGTTCTATGATGTTCAAGAAGGTGTTATCCTCGATTGGAGATTTTGTCCTTCAATCATCTATTTACTAGGCCACTGTTCTTGTTTCGGTACTATGACGTTCAAGAAGGTATTATCCTCGATGGGAGATCTCAAATAAGTAGTTTAATGGGGACAAAAATGGATGGTAACGTTCAATTCCACCAAGACAAAACTTGTTTCATTCAATAATTACAAGAATCCTTCTCTACCTCCTATAGCAATGGCCAACAACTCTTTAGCTGAGAGTAAGTCTTTCAAGCTCCTTGGCCTAACGTTCACAGGAAACATGAGGTGGAACAATTACATCGAGGGCATTGCCAGGGCATCTGCGAGGAATGTGGACTCTCTCTACCGTGCTAGAAAACTTCTAACACCCGAAAGTATCCTGTACCTCTATAAGGCCAATATTCCCCCATGTATGGAGTATTGCTGTCATGTTTGGGCCGGTGCATCGGCTACTAGTCTCTCGCTCCTTGACCGGGTTCAAAAGAGAGTCGCAAATCTGATAGGCCCTAAACTGGCATCAAAACTTCAGCCTCTGTCCCATCGTCGAAACGTTGCATCCCTCTGCCTGTTCTATAAGTTATATAATGGTGAATGCTCTGAAAAACTGCAAGCACTTGTGCCCCTACGACGTGAACACCCTCGACAGACCCGACACGCTACAAAATCCCACCCCCACACTGTAAAGATCCCTAGATGTAAAAGATCTTTCTACTCCAGTAGTTTCTTCCCCAGAACTGCTAGACTTTGGAATTCCATTCCAGGTCACTGCTTCCCCAACTGTACTGACATGCATAAGTTCAAGTGCAACGTGAACCAACATCTCGCTGCCCTAATCCCTACGTAGTACCCAAGTAGATGTTTCCCCTGATAGTAGCCCCCTACATTAAAGTGGCAATGTGCCTTATTTGGGGTGAAAATGTAATAAAAAAAAACAGTTGTCCTTCAATCACCTTTTTACCAGGCCAATGTTCTTGTTTCGGTTCTATGATGTTACAGAAGGTATTATCCTCGATTGGATATTTTGCCATTCAATCATCTTTTTACCAGTGCACTGTTCTTGTTTCGGTTGTATGATGTTCAAGAAGGTGTTATCCTCGATTGGAGATTTTTCCTTCAATCATCTTTTTACCAGTGCACTGTTCTTGTTTCGGTTCTATGATGTTCAAGAAGGAGTTATCCTAGATGGGAGATGTTGCCCCTCAATCATCTTTTTACCAGGCCACTGTTCTTGTTTTGGTTCTATGATGTTCAAGAATGTATTATCCTCGATTGGAGATGCTGTCCTTCAATCATCTTTTTACCAGGTCACTGTTCTTTTTTCGTTTCTATGATGTTCAAGAAAGAGTTATCCTCGATTGGAGATCTAGTCCTTCAATCATCTTTTTACCAGGCTACTGTTCTTCTTTCGGTTCTATGATGTTCAAGAAGGTGTTATCCTCGATTGGACATGCTGTCCTTCAATCATCTTTTTATCAGGTCATTGTTCTTGTGATGGTTCTATGATGTTCAAGAAGGAGTTATCCTAGATTGGAGATGTTGTCCCTCAATCATCTTTTTACCTGGTCACTGTTCTTGTTTCGGTTCTATGATGTTCAAGGTATTATCCTCGATTGGAGATTTTGTCCTTCAATCATCTTTTTACCAGGTCACTGTTCTTGTTTCGGTTCTATGATGTTCAAGAAGGTATTATCCTCGATTGGAGATGTTGTCCTTCAATCATCTTTTTTACCAGGCCACTGTTCTTGCTTCGGTTCTATGATGTTCAAGAAGGTATTATCCTCGATTGGAGATTTTGTCATTCAATCATCTTTTTACCAGGTCACTGTTCTTGTTTCGGTTCTATGATGTTCAAGAAGGTGTTATCCTCGATTGGAGATTTTCTCCTTCAATCATCTTTTTACCAGGTCACTGTTCTTGTTTCGGTTCTATGATGTTCAAGAAGTTGTTATCCTCGATTGGAGATTTTGTCCTCCAATCATCTTTCTATCAGGTCATTGTTCTTGTGTTGGTTCTATGATGTTCAAGAAGGTGTTCTCCTCGATTGGAGATGTTCTCCCTCAACCATCTTTTTATCAGGTCACTATTCTTGTGTCGGTTCTATTATGTTCAAGAAGGTACTATCCTCGATTGGGGATGTTGTCCTTCTATCATCTTTTTACCAGGTCACTGTTCTTCTTTCGGTTCGACGGTTTCAAGAAGGTGTTATCTTAGATGGGAGATGTTGTCCCTCAATCATCTTTTTACCAGGTCACTGTTCTTGTTTCGGTTCTATGATGTTCAAGAAGGTGTTATCCGTGATTGGAGATGCTGTTCTTCAATCATCTTTTTACCAGGTCACTTTTCTTGTTTCGGTTCTATGATGTTCAAGAAGGTGTTATCCTCGATTGTTGATGCTGTCCTTCAATCATCTTTTTACCAGGTCACTGTTCTTGTTTCGGTTCTATGATGTTCAGAAGGTGTTATCCTCGATTGGAGATGTTGTCCCTCAATCATCTTTTTACCAGGTTACTGTTCTTCTTTCGGTTCTATGATGTTCAAGAATGTGTTATCCTCGATTGGAGATGCTGTCCTTCAATCAACTTTTTCTCATGTCACTGGTCTTGTTTCGTTTCTATGATGTTCAAGAAGGTATTAACCTCGATTGGTGATGCTGTCATCTTATGATCTTTTTACAAGGTCACTGTTCTTGTTTCGGTTCTATGATGTTCAAGAAGGTGTTACCCTCGATTGGAGATCCTGTCCTTAAATCATCTTTTTATCAGGTCACTGTTGTTGTTTCGTTTCTATGATGTTCAAGAAGGTATTATCCTCGATTTGGGATGTTGTCCTTCAATCATCTTTTTATCAGGTCACTGTTCTTCTTTCGTTTCTATGATGTTCAAGAAGGTATTATCCTCGATTGGAGATGTTGTCCCTCAATCATCTTTTTACCAAGTCACTGTGCTTGTTTCGGTTCTATGATGTTCAAGAAGGTATTATCCTCGATCGGAGATATTGTCCTTCAATCACTTTTTTACCAGGTCACTGTTCTTGTTTCGGTTCTATGATGTTCAAGAAGGTATTATCCTCGATTGGAGATCTTGTCCTTCAATCATCTTTTTACCAGGTCACTGTTCTTGTTTCGGTTCTATGATGTTCAAGAAGGTGTTATCCTCGATTGGAGATTTTGTCCTTCAATCATCTTTTTACCAGGTCACTGTTCTTGTTTCGGTTCTATGATGTTCAAGAAGGCGTTTTCTGCAAACAAACCTATGTGCATCGTGAAACCAATGACCATTTGATTTCAATCTACATTCTTTTTTTGTTTATTAAAAAGAAAAAAACAAAAACCTATACAAAAGAAAGAAAAAGTTCTCCTAGTGCATCCATGGAATTGGGTCTTTGAGCCAGGATCTAGTACCAGGCGTAGTGGATAAAATTCAGTTGTAAAATAACACCCTTTTGTTTCGGTTCTATAATGTTCAAGAAGAAACGTTGAAAACGAAAAAAAGAAGAAAGAACAATAAGAAAAATGGAGAACAATTAAAAAAATCTTAAGATTAGAAGAACAGAGGGACGATGAGAAGAGGACGATCAAAAGAAAAACTTGATCAAAAAGAAAAAGAAGAGGAGAAAGGAGTAAAAAAGACAGAAAACAAAAAAGAAATTAAGAAAAAACTATAAGGAAAATAAGAAAATTTAATGAAGAAAAACATAAAAAAGGAGAAAGGGGAGAAAAAGAAGAAAACAAAAATATAGAAAGAAGGAATTAAGAAAGACATTAGAAGGAAATCATAAAGAAGAAAAGCAAACTTGTATGCTCCGTTTTTCGGAGCCACTGACTAAATTACTCTATAATTACGCAGCTTTGGAGATCAAAGACCCTGTTTAAGTACTTGACAATGATAACTAGAAAGGCTATAATTCGAAGTGAATTGCTTGCCTTGCAGGTCACATTCAACCAATTACCCGTGACTACACAGGTCTGCAAAAACTTCCAGGAGATCAGTTTTTGTAGACTGTCAGCGGCGGTGCCCTCGCTATTTGTGGAAAGGGGATGTTTGATTTCTTGGCATACAGAATGAAGTGTTTGTTTTTATGTTTAGTTCTCTTTTAAGAAAAAAAAAAAAAACTCCGGGTATTTTTTGCTAGTATTAAAATTATTTACCTTATTTTTATTTTTTAAATGCAGACCGTAATAATAGGACATCAACCACTTGATATTTACACGAGAAAGGACGGAAAGCTATAATCGTCGAAAAATACCTTTTATCAATGGCTCAAGAATAAGTGATAAGTGCTTAAAAGTACGGGCAACATAAGGTACGCACTGGGCTCTTACCCATACTTTATATATATATATATATATATATATATATATATATATATATATATATAAAGAGAGAGAGAGATTTCTTTTCAATTGACATTTTCAGCTGCTAATTTTTAATGCCTATACTCCTATATATTTGTTTGTTTTTTGTATATTGATATTCATATTAAGTAACCTTTTAAAAAATGGAAAATACAACTTTGTTATATATGGGTCAGAGAACTGCATTCATCTGCAAAATATCTAACTAATTTGCATATTCTTTTAAACATTCATTTTAATTAATTCTAAGTTTGTTCGGTTTTCTTATGTGATGATCATTTTCAGTTAACTATTACGTGTAATTATATTAATACAGATATTCTACATGACTTACAGTTGTGTAATATTTGCGTAAAAATGTTATAGTAGACACTAACCTCTTTCTATATATATTCATGTATGCCTATATATATATATATATGTGTTTGAAAAATTTTGCCTAGTAAACTCCTCTGTCACTATTTGGTCTACAGACATAAACTATCTATATCGGGTATTCGAAGCAATGCGAAACTTTTTGTTTGTGATTTAGCCGAGAACAATCTGTGCAAAAGTGTGAAAATTAAAAAAAAAAAAAATTGCCAGGTGAAAGTCTGACGACAGCATTACGTAATAGCTATTAGTTTACGTCTTAATTTTTAGCTTTGCTGCAAACATGTTTTCTAGTTTAGTCGTTATAGTCAAAGGAAATACTAAATCGTGAGCTAAACGTTTTAGTTTCGATTTTCGGTATATATATGTATATATATATTTATATATATATATATATATATATATATATATGTGTATATATATGCATATATATGTATATATATGCATATATATATATATATATATATATATATATAGAGAGAGAGAGAGAGAGAGAATAAATGACAAACATTTATATTCCAATTTATGTCATTTATTCTCTATATTGCTCTGCCATCACATTGAGCTTCTTATATAAGGATTGATATATAATAAGAAAAATATATTTATACAGAAATATATATATATATAGTAAATTATAAAAATATATATATTGACATATATATATATGTCAATATGACATATATATATATATATATATATATATATATATATATATATATATCAATATATATGTTTATCGTACTTGTTTTACTTTCTTAAGTTTTTTTTTTCGATTCCAGCTTGAGTATTTTTACTTTTCTTTTTACTTACAAGATGTAAACTGTGTTCTTTCGGGTTTTGTTACTTAATTTTTACAGAAATTTTACTTTATATTTAATACCTTCAGTATTTTTGTTTAAAATATACAGAAATTCTGCAGTTATTAAAATATAATATTTATGCGTATTTTACGACCGTGCAACGCCGAGCGGCTTGCAGTAAACATGAAAAAATTATATGCTTCATGTAAATAAATACTTGATACTTTTAGTGAGGCGATTCATAGATCACATGAATTTGTTATCCCAGATTTTATTGAATTAAATTAATGAAAAATATATCTATTCTTATCTGTTATGACCCTGTTTAAGGGGTCAGAAGGGGGAAAACGGCGGAATATAATAACAAAATGTATAGACAAGTATATCAAAATTAAAGGTTGATCGTGCAGCGGAAGAACAACCTTGGTTGGTTTACTGGATATTGACTCCCCGCTTTCGGCTTTATCGTTCGTTATTATTGCGCCTGCATCAGTTTATTCGTAGGTAAGGCAGGTATTACGCGACAGTGCTCTTATAAATAAAACGTTTTTCAGCAAAGAATCACCTTTTATAGGTTTCTGAAAAGTATTTTATGTATTTAAAACTGACGTCGTTCTGGATTAATAGATAATCACTGTTATGTGTATCTTATGGTTTTTGTTTCCTATTATTTCGCCCCCTAATATAGTCGTCAGAATTTGTAATGATGAACATTTTTTTTTACACGGTGATCACTACTTATCAAGGCCCGGAAGCTACTCAGGGATAAGGTTTATTACATGTACAGGACGTTAGTGTGGGGATTTAATAAGAGTGGGGAAAATTTTTGACAGTGGTTTCAGCTAGACGGCTGGTTTTCATAAAAGATTGGCGAGGTGGGACTAGAGATTGAAGCTCAGACGAGCACCTGCCATGGAAATAACGATAAAACAAAGATAGGCTCGCAACGTTTCTTCTGTGGGAGAGAGGTTGCAGGGAAGAGAAAAGGGCATCCCCACTATTCCACGAAGTCTATTTTGTACTCTGTCAAGGCAGGATAGGCTTTTTTTAGCAGCTTCTGCCCAGATATGGCAGCAGTATTCCATCCTTGGGCGTACTTGGCTTTTATATAGATAGAGAATTGCATCAGTAGTGAGATATCTTCTGGAGCGGTAGAAATATCCCACCATCTTTACAGCGACCCTGGCAACAGACTTCATGTACGTGTTCCGTTGATGATGTAAAGTAGTTTTTTATACGTTCGGTTTAAATTTAATTAAAATCGAATATAACAATTTGGAGTCTTAAGAAAGTTCTTTCCCCATTGGTAACTTATATATTATAATCATATAAAGTAATCATGGGATTCGGGATACTTTTAGTTGTATTACACAAACAATTTTATTATTGTGATGAAAATTTCATAAAAATAAAATGTGTTGCATCCCTCTGCTATTTTACAAATATTTTAATGATAGGTACTCCGAAAAACTACTAGCGCTAATACCCCGTCGGCATAAATACTCGACAAACAGCTAATCCCACATCTATACAGTAGAAATCCATAGATGTAAGAAAGCTTTCTGCTCTAATAATTTCTTTCTTAAGCCAGGTAGACTTTGGAATTCCATCCGAGTTCCTTCTTCCGTGACACGCAGATATTCAAGTGTAATGTAAACAAAAGTCTTGCTACTCAACTCCCTACATATTAACCCTGCAAATTATTTCCTATATACTAGCCCCCTACGATAAAGTAGCGCTCTACATTGTGTGGAGTTAAAATGCAATAATATATATATATATATGTATATATTTCTGTAGAAATATATTTTCTTATAATATATATTAATCCTTATTTAAGAAGCTCAATGTAATTACAGTTGATAAATGACAAAAAGTTATGTTCCAAAATTCGTGGTGTTGACCATCTTATAATTTATTCCTTTATTTTCTTCTGATGAATTAAGGGCATAATAGATTCACTGATTGATATAATAATTAAGTGATTGATTTTGCGCTACGAAACAGATACTGCCAAGAATTGTATAAGGCAACTGAATTAAAGGAATAAATTATAAGATGGTCAATATCACATTTTTGAATATAATTTTTGTCATTTATATATATATATATATATATATATATATATATATATATATATATATATATATATACGGCATAATCGCGTTGACACACCAGTTCTCGTCAGATCACCGGTTAAGCAACGTTGAGTCTGGTTAATACCAGATGTGTAACCATTTGGGAAATCTAGGCGCTGTATGTGCTCTCCGCTTATCTCGGCATTTGTTTCCAGTCGTCCTGGACTGCACTTGCCACTGGTATTTAACAATGTTGTCTTAAGAGAGGTGTGGTTGGTGATTGCGCCCCTCCTGACACAAAAATTTCACGCGCAAGCAACTCTTCGTGGGTATCCGTAGTCTGTCTGAAGGAGCCTGCTGCTATATATACCTATATATATATATATATATATATATATATATATATATACATATATATATATATATGAGATTTATATATATATATATATATATATATATAAGCTCTATTTCCTTTTCGGTATTATTGAGCTTTTACATCTGGCTGAGTTTATTTTAATTGTAAATATTAACTCTTTAATATTTATAATACATTTTAAGTTTACCATTTTGATTACCTTGGCCGAAAAATCAAGTTGTTTTTTAAAACGAAATTACATTTATTAAAATCCATTATTTCTGAGTAACTTTTTTTTTCCAGAACGATAAAACCCTGAATTTTATCATAAAACAGAATAATGTAAAACTTTTTCTACTATTTTTAATTAAATTTTAAATGTTAAATTTTCCCAAAAAGTTAACAATTGACATTTTTTGTCTTGCACAAAAAAACGTACATAAATATTTAAAAAAAAAAAGGTTTTTGAACTAATTAATTTATTTATTTGTTGTCTAACTAAGATTTAGAATTATTTTCTATGAGAATATGCAAAAATATTATAATATAAGTACCTGGATTTCAAATAATTCCACTTATTCATATAGGCAACCAGTTACTTCGCGTCGATCTAGAGTCTAGATCGAACATGGTTAAGTTTGTGTATAATAAAAAGCAAACTATGGAAGACCAAACAGGCCAAAAAAAATTATTTTTCGGTGACGAAAATTTAAATGTATTATTAACGCCGAGACTGGCCAGTACCAGATGGGTGACCATTTGTATGAGTTTGGTTTTTAATGTGTATGTGTGTGGGGGCCAGGCTCCCCAAAATGGGGGGGCAATTTAAAGCAGAATAAAAAACATGTTTCAGCGCGTTTGGTCCACCGTAGTCGAAAGGCGGCAAACGTTTTCAAACGGGATCGAAAAAATGATGCTATTTTTAACACAAAGGGCACAATATTTATCGATTTTTTTTGTATCGATTCTTCAAAGCATGTCCTGTTTAATAATGGTCATGCATTATTCGGCTCGCTAAAAAGAAATTGTTAATTTATTTATCAAAGATTTTAAAATGGCTTTTTTCGTATAAATATTAAAATTTATATTTTTGTTTTGCTTAACTTAAATTAATGATTTTACTTATCATATTCACCGAATTTCACACTTCAAAACTCAAAGGCGGGATAATTAAACACAATCGAAGTTCTGATATTCAGACGTCAAAATAAGGCATGCAAATAATTTTATTTTAATCTATAATTCTGTCCCTTACAACAACACAATATGTTGTGTTCAGTTTCAGATGATTATTTTAAGCATATTTGTACCCCCTCAAAACAAGGGGGGGGGCTTTGTAAGCAAAAAAAAATATATAAATATCGTTTATGAAAAATAAGTACATTGTTATAAAGTTCATTCTTCTCCAAATAATCGCTGAAAATTTCGTATAGATCGGATAATTACCTGATTTTTGGTAGATTTTTAAAAAGACGGTCCGTCAAAAAGTACTTACCTGCCCCCCCCCAGTTTTGGCGGTGCCTAATATATATATATATATATATATATATATATATATATATATATATATATATATATATAGAGAGAGAGAGAGAGAGAGAGAGAGAGAGATATCTCCAAGGATAGATGTATAGATAAGTCTGGCTTTCAAATATTTAAGGTACCCTTTATAAATGTACATTGCATGTATATAGGCTTGTACTCGTTTATGTATAAAGTAGTTTAATAAAAAGGAAGTATGTGTCTGATGTAAATTGCTTGTCTAGATAAAAGCGAGTCGCTGGCGAATAGGTCAAATTATCGCCGGTTTCTCTTGTCCTTCAACCCCGAATGTCTTTGCTATACTGTCTGGACTGGTGGTCATATTTTTGCGTCTCCACCATCACCAAGGCGCCAGTCATTCTTCAAATACCTCAACGCGTAGCAGTTACACCAGAAAAACAAGTTTTAATTATATACATTAGATACTTCCGTATTAAAGAGAATTTCATTAAATTGGAAATGACGTTTAAATTGAATATTCAGTTTATTGCATATTTATTAAACGGATAATAATTCACAGAAAGTAAGAAACCTTCAGGTTGGTCAGTGTTTTTGTCATGTGACTTGCTGCGTCTATCATGTGACGCAATCTTTAAAGTTTGAACAAATTATGCAGAAATATTTCCTCACCTAAATACATGGGGATAAAAAAGCGTAAAGTTACTGAATAAAGCTGTAAACAAGTTGGCGGTTACCTTTCGATTAGCTATTAAATGCGATGTTTTGGAGGACGCCACTCCTTTCTCATGATTATGCAAATTTACCTTGACTTACAGCTTATAATAATAAGTGTTTAGCAACAGAGAAATCAATTGCCAGGTTTTATTCTGTAATATGAATCAAATGGAGAGAACCCTGGTTGCCCGGTCCACTGAATGTTCACACAAATATAAAAAAAACAGCCGTTTATACAAAAAGGGCGAATAAAACAATAATAAAATCTTATTCCTTGTATACTTGCTGTTATGTTCTGTCTCCGAGATTTTTTCCGGTTGTATTCATAAACGGTGATTGAAATTTGACAGATTTAAACCCCATAAAATAATAAAAATAAACTTATTATTCCTACGATAAAGACTGATTAACCGTACATTGAAACAGCGTTTTTAAAGTAATATAAACTTTAAGTAATTATTTTAACTATTCGGAGACAAGATATCACAGCATGCCAAAAGATGGACTGATTGCACTTAAAACCAATTTTATAATGGAGCTAAATAAGGTATATATATAATTTTATATATAATATTGTTTCATTTATCAATATAAAATTAATAATTTCGTTTTCTTTATTTTGCTTTTAAAGATTTGCAGGAATATCAGCCTTACCCACCACTAAAATGCTAGCTTTATTATGGTGTTTTTAACTTCTCCTGCCCCCTATGTTTGCTGATGAGCGGACTCTTTGTAAAGGACACACTTTTCTCAAAGTATTGTCAATCTTTATTATCAAGTTCAATGAAATGAACATCATTTCCGAAACGATCGTACAATCGAGTTGATTTTGTTTGGGTTTTCCTTTTGAAACTAACGTACTCGGCTTTTATACAGATAGATAATTGCATCAGTGGAGCGGTAAAAGGATCCCACTATTTTCCCAGCGGCCAGGGCAACATACTCTATATACGTGTTCCATTTAAGATCAGGAGTAAAGGTCAAATCCAGGTGATTGTCAAAACATGAAGCCTCCTCAAGATGAGAGCCATTCATTTCAATTGATGCTAGAGTAGCAACAGAGCGTTGATTATGTAAAGATAGAAGCTTGGTTTTAAATGCATTAAAAGTAACCAGCCACCTCTTTTCTCACTGTACCACTCACTCAACATCAGAGTAGAGAGAATGAGACAGAGCTTCGTCATGTACGGCCTTTGATGTGTTGCCATATAGCCGTGTCATCAGCATATATGGCAACGAATGATTTAAGTATGTGTTTTGGGAGATCATTGATGTAGATCAGAAAGAGAGTTGGGCCCAGGATGGGGCCCTGGGGAACTCCAGCATTAATACTGTGGGCCTCTGATAGCTGCCCATCAACCACTACTCTTATGAGCCTATCAGAGAGAAATGATTTAATTATTGAGAAAGCATTTCCAGTGATACCGTAGCTGAAAACCTTATGGCATACCTTATCGAATGCCTTTGATATTGTCAAGAGCAATTGCCCTAGAAAGGAAGCGTTTGTCGAGAGATTCACTAATCCTATAACTGTTAGTACATCAGCTATAGATCTAGCAGAACGGAAACCATATTGCATGCCACTAAGAAGGTTATTTCTGCTGAGGTGGTTGGCTACTTCTTTACATAATATGGATTCCAGTAACTTACTTATGACACACAAGAGACTTATTGGTCTGATCTGATCTGAGAGAAGACTTATCACCTGAGTTTTAAAATACAGGGCATACTGACCAGGTGTTCCAGAGTGTTAGAAAGCACTTCTCCTTAAGGCAACGCTTAAAAAGTTTTGTAAGTATGGGGGGCAAGTTCTGGTCGAAGCTTTTTCAACACTATCATTGGAATGCCGTCTGGGCCAGTTGATTTATTGGAATCAAGGTTCTTTATTAGTTTGGCGACCTCACGCACCGATATTTGTATGTTGGATAGTGTGTTGTCTGTTGGAGGAGGAAATACGGGGAGTTGATGACCTTCGTCGCAGAGGGTAGAGTTAGCTGCAAAGTTCTTAGCAAATAGTTTGTCCTTGTCTGATGTTGAAATTAATCATGGGAGGGAGACTATTTTCAAATATCGTCCTAAACTTGGAATGGAGTAACGGGCTTATATTAAGTAGATATTAATAAGTCCTTCTTACATATATATATATATATATATATATATATATATATATATATATAGAGAGAGAGAGAGAGAGAGAAAGATAGGGAGAGAGAGGGGGGAGACAGGGAGGGAGACAGAGAGACAGACAGAGACCGAGAGACAGAGAGACCGAGATAGAGGGAGGAGAGAGAGAGAGAGAGAGAGAGAGAGAGAGAGAGAGAGAGACCGGGACAGAAACAGAAATATACACTCCATTTGATATATCGTTTTTAAATTATATTCCGAGGCATTTTATTATGTTCATCAATTCGGCTTTGTTTATATGTTTTTGTTTTGTTATTTTATGTTTTCATTTTTATTGATTATCTGTTTTAATTTTTGTTTTTTACATTATCGTGATTTTTATTGTTTTTTTTAGTATTATAATGCTTTTTGTTTGAATAATTACTGTGTACTGTATCATTTTCTATATAATGTAGATGCTGATATATACATATGCACACCATATATCTCATATATCAATACCATATGTCTGTCTGTCCGTCTATCTGCCTTCTCCGAAACTAAAGGTCGCAGAGCTTCGCTAGGAGCCTCAAATGATTGGATTTCATACTGACCATTCATTTTGTGTTTTTAGCTGGTTAAAATAGTTTTTAAGGCCCAAAAAAGGCTCAAAATTGAAAAAACAATATTATTATACATTTTGCTCACTAATCTTAGCTTATTTTTTATATTTTAGTTTTTACTCAGTTCATATGCGTTTCAAATTGTACAGTGGTAACACTATCAGCTGTGAATGCAAAGTTTCGGTTTCGATACTAATAGATGATACCCAAATACAGTTTTTCTTACTTTTGAAATCACGACTCTATATCCGAAATCTGAACAAATTAAAATATCATATTTAATCGTATTATACAACCTGGTAAAAATAGTTTTTAAGGGGTCAAAATTGAACATAATCCGTAAAGATTTTGTACATTTCTTAGTTTATTTTCAATTTTAGTCTGTTCTCTTACTGATGTTACAACGCGTTTTGTTTTCAGACAACGTTACGTGTATTTAACTAATAAAGACACGTTTTTTTTTTAAATATGATCTTTGAGAAATAGGTCACCATTTTCGTTAGATACATACTCCATTGTTCCATTATATTAAGATACAATTTAATAAAATCAAAAGGAAGTCTTTTGTAAGATCTACATACAACGCAGGATAAATATAAGCCTGTAAGTCCTTAGTTTGGGAATAAAGATCTTATTTTTAACGCGCGTGGGTTAACAACGAATACCTTTGCTTAATTAACTTGTTGCAGTTCTTGTTCTTGCATATTTGATCAACAATAAAACCGGCTTTGTGGTTTGGGAATTGTCATGATTACAAAAGAGTTAAATTTGTTTACTACCGAATAAGTTTGTTTACTATACACACTTCTGCTTAGGATATCGGTCAAAAAAAAGGCTTGGTGAACACGGCCTTCAACATGAGAGTAGGAAAGCCAATTCATTATCCAAACAGTTGATTGTTATATAAACTAATAATTAGTCTGCGTTTTATTACGTTTCATAAATAATAATTTAGGCATTTAAGCGAGTTATTGTCAGGTCACTTAGTGTGCGCTATTGTTACTATGTAATATAATACTATCTGCTGAATAATCGGTTAACGGTGACGAAATCGTTCCTTCGCAACATTATTAGCTGGAAAGGAGGCTGGTGTTGCATCAAACTGGATGAAAATCAAAAACAAAAGAGGTATATAAAAGTGTAGGATCGATATATGTCTTAGGATATATTTGCCAACGAGAGTTAAGTGATCTTTCAAACACGTGAAGTACCAGTCCATCCTGTAGCGATGAAGTCGTCTTTGTTAATGACAATAATAAATTGATAATAATAATTAAAGATCTCAGAAAAGTTTTTCTTAAATATAATCATAGAACGAAATCTAATTAATTGGTTTTATTAGCTACTCTTTCGCTAGTTACGTAGAACTTAATATGATGATTGCAACGTCTTGTCAGACGAGTGCCACGCCCTCAGACACTTAAAGTTAACGAGCCCAAAAATGACTTCCATCGCCACAGGACCATTTTAATAGATAAATGCCTGAGGGAGTATCTATACAAAGATGATGTTAAAGAGCCTTAGCTTTGTACGACAGCTAAGTCTCTCTCGGTTCAAAATGTTGAAATTCAGCAACAAGCAAGAGCAAGATATCCAGCAACAAGTTAAACTGCAGACCAGCTTAATGCGGGTACTGGTCTTCCGCTTTATGTTTTTTTTAACCAGAGATTTACTTCTTCTAGAAAGGTTGCCTTCACCACGGCTTACGGGAGCCATCTCCACTCAACACACATACACACACACACACACACACAAATATACACGGTGCTAGTAAGCTATTGACCCAGAAAAAGGGTACATTCATTTATAAAGATATTAGATCACACAGTGCAATGTACTGATGATATGAGTGTCTGCAATTCCTTTATGTTTACTAAGTCCGCCAAGAAGGCTCCGTTAACAATGCTTTCAATGTGATAATGGGAATAAATACTATTATATACAATGAATAAATAGGAATAAATACTATTATATAATTTGTATATTCTCTAAATTAATAACTATTCTCCGATCTATTACAATTGATAATTACTCATATAATCACATTGAGTAAGAGGTCACTTAGAAAGTGTATTGTTTTTACTTTTTGCCTTCTGAATAAGGTTATCTGCGTTTAAACTCCTCATCTCCGCAAACCTTGACATCTTGATGAATACAGAAAACTGATGCAGAAAATGTTAAAAGTTATATGTTCTATAACCCTATAAGAGTGTCTGGCAGCAAAAGATAGACAGCCATTCATGTCTTTTTAATTATAAGTAACCAACTACGACGAGCAAAAGACGGGAGGAAGGTAAATGTGATGAAATGTCGGTGGAATAAAGGACAATCTTGCATGAGCATCGAAAAACTGAATGGACAAAATTAGATTATGTAGAAAAGATATGACGTCATTCTATTTAAGATGATAATATGAGAGAAGAGAATTATCGTGCGAATGTATTTGTTCATAAAAACATTATATAGTGTTTTAGATACGTAGAAGTTAAAGTCCTTTACAGTGATTGCATGTATACGAGTTCTTGCTTTAAATCTAAAACATCTTACGATGGAAAAAAGTAGCCTGATAATAAGATTTAATTGGTGAAATAGGTAACCAGATTGGAGCTAAGTCAAGCAACATGCATAAAAATTACGATATAGGAGAATAAGAAAAGATTGTTCCTTACAAGATTACGAAATGGATTTTGTGCTTTGTCCAGGCATTAAAGAAGTTCTCTAAGATGCATTCAATAGGAATTGTAGAAATGCGTGTTGTACGTGTCGTATAAGAGCAAAACATGATCCTATGTGTGTACCCATTAAAAAAAGCATTATATATATACATATATATATATATATATATATATATATATATATATATATATATATATATATATAAATATACATGGCGGTCAACACTTATCATAGCCCAGAAGACACTCGGGGATAAGGGTTATTGTGTATACAGTAATCAATGAGATAGTATCGTAGTAAATCGTTAGTATTGAAGATTTGACAAAGCGTCTTGCTTAATGGGTATTAATCAGGAATTTGTTTATGTTGGACTTGAAGACATCCAAGTTGTAGTCAGGTGGGAAACAAGCAAACGAAAGAGAGTTCCATGGAATTTACACTTGGATTAAGCAGAGATAAAGAGTGGGGAAAATTAATGACAGTGGTTTCAGCCAGACGGGTGTTTATAGTGAAACATTGGCGAGAGGGACCAGAGATTGGAGT